>NC_140592.1:1212143404-1212510904 GCF_964204655.1 Triturus cristatus
GGGAGACTCTTCTTGGCTGCTTCCAGCTTGCTCCCAAAAGTCGCCCTCTTTGAGCCCACCCGTACGACTTCTCGCAGAGATAAAGATTGAAAGCAGAAAAACACCGCCGACCAACAAACCAAAGTGCGCCTGCTCTCCTCAAAATTTGTTTAAACAAGCAATTGCATTAATTATGTAAGGAGGGAGAGGTTTTTTTTTTTTGGAATGCAGCAACTTCCACTACGGGTTCGTCGTCGGGAATTGGGAGCCGAGGCTGCATCGTGCCTGCCTTCCTCCCGAATAAACACGAGAATGTCCGTAAAAAAAACCAAAAAAACAAGCCCACCAGAGAGGTTTAGCTCTGAGAGGTTTAGCCCAAGCTCCACTAAAAAGGGATGATTATTTATGACCCACTAAACATAACCTCCACTCCAGATAGGTGCAGTTATGAGGTAGTCCACAGACGCCATTCGCCTCAGTGAGAAAGGCTCTTATGAAGCACTCACTGCACGCTTGTTCCACAAAGAGGCAATACTTATGAAGTACTCTGAAGAAGCTCCCCCATGCACAGTCCATTATGAGGTATTCAACGGAAGCCAGAGCTCCCGCTTTACAGGGCCAGTTATGCAGCACTCCACCGAACCACCCTGCCCATTGAGGGGTAGTTATGAGGTTTCCACAGAACCCTCAGCATAACATCTACACGAACAGTTATGCGGCACCCCACCGACCCACCCTGCCAGTTGAGGGGGTAGTTGTGAGGTTTTCACAGAACCCCCGTCCACGCATCCATATGGATAGTTATGAGGCACCTTCCAGACCCCAGGCACAAACGGGCGTAGTTGCAGATGTCCCACAGAAGCCCCAAACCACCGAGGGGTGTTTACGACGAACCCCAGCGACCTCACAGCCATGAGCTGACATGTACCTCCGCTCCTCTCCCGCGATGTGTCCGAGCTGCAGTGGTGCCAGTTCAATATCCGCGTCCCCAGCTGCCTGTTGCCACCAGAGCCCGCACCAACTGAATGAGCCGGCTAACGGGACGGAGGCGCGCCTTTCTACCCGCGACTCGCTCAGGCGTAACAGCGGGCCGGTGTCGCCCTCGGCACTCCCTGGCAGACCCTCCCTACCGGAGCCGGCCTGGAGCAGGGAAAGCCCTCCTTTCCGTGCTGGAGGGATATGCTGGTCACGCAGGCATACGTCCTGTGCTACTTCTGCACAAAATCCCGTTCAGGGCTTCCTCCTGAGTCTACTGCGGCTAACCTCACGCACTAGATCACGTAGATTGCAATCCAGACGTGTATCCCTGGAGACAGATTCCCTCTGACAGCTCTGCAGGAGTAAAGCTGCTCACCAGTGGGACATAAAAGTAGGTTAGGGTGCGAGATGGCGAAACCTGCCTAAACCGATGCGAGTCCAGCAGAGTCTTTGTAACTTTCACGAAGTGTTTCACGAAGAGTATAGCCGTTCCTGAAGCGCCCTCCGACGAGACCCAGCTCTTCCATTATAGCCGCCCAGCTGGGTCTTGCTGCCCGATGTCGTCATCCTTAGCGCTGATCTCTCCTCCCGGGAGAGCAGAGAGGAAAACAAGGTCTAGCAATGAGCTGCGTGCGTCTGTGGGAACCGACGGGTGCGTAATTATTTACCCACACCTAGGTGGAGTCTGATCTCTCTTGGCCGCCTGCCCACTAAATGTCGGCTGCTTTGTGGTACTGGAAAAACACTCGATAGCACATTGAGCTGCTGACTACGGACCCGTCCGTTTCCCGGTTTCGTGACGGTTCTGATTGTCACGCCAGGAGACCCTGCTTAATTAGTTACCAAATATAATTGTGGTTCTGGTGCAGGCGACCGAAAGACACCACCGCCTTTCTCCGAGGCACAGCAGAAAATGCCTCGGAGAAAGGGAGTGTCCTTTTCGGATTGGGGGGCGTGTTTTGCTGTTGTCTCCTCCCTGAGACTTCTCGCAAAAAACACGCCCCCCGATCCGAAAAGGACGGGGCAGGATTAGAGTGACGGGACCTCTTCTCCAATGGCTGGCCAGCATTTACTAGGCCAGCCAATGGAGAACAGGGAAGAAGAGGGGCGGGTTCAAGCCCCTCTTCACCCAAGTCATTATGTCTCGCGAGCGAGACTGCGCAAGCGCAGCCATCGCTAGCCGAGACCTAAAAAAGGTATGGCTAGGGCCGGACTGGCCGTAGCGGGCACCGGGCAATCCCCTGGTGCGCCGCACAGGTGGGAGCCGGTTTTGGGCCCCTGGGGGCCGTTTTTGTTACAGGGCCGTTCTTGCAGCATAGCTGCAAAATCGGCCCTGTAACAAAATCGGCCGAAAACCGGTCCTGGCACAGAGCTCGGCGGCACCCGAGGGGGCCGGCTGAGCACTTTGCCAGGGCCGATTGTGGTTCCCAGTCCGGCCCTGGGTATGGCTGTGGAATCTCATCATTACAGTGGCCCTGATTATAATAGCAAAAATGAGTTGTATTAATACTGAAAAAAATACAATTATGTATACCGCAAGAATAACCCCCATTGGCTATATCTCTGAACTTGGAAGCTGTGTCCAGCAGATTGTACAAAGATCTTTACAACACCAGAATTAACACAATGACGTTCTTTCTGGAATAATATGTACCCTGCATGTTGTACAAAGATTTCTGCAGCAGGCGCGTTAGCTACCATACTGCATTACCTTTCTTCCCCTGCACTCAGCACTTTTCATAATGTAATCTTCACTTGAAAAGAAGAGCACTTTTTCCATCTGACACCTGAGATTCTCCCTCTTTGGAAAACACATGGTGCATGCCAGTGCACAGTCACACTGCTGGGCACAGGTGCAGGCAGAGGAGCCCTTAACAGGCCTGCGATGGCTGCTCCAGAGCAAAGAGAGGCAGACATGGCAGAGAGGAATCAGGGAATCTCCTCACAAACCTGGAGCCTGCAATGAAAAGGGCTTTTTCGACGAGTTTACCCCCTCACATGGAACCCTCCACGGCACTATTTTATTATTAATAAAACACAGGCAAGCGGCCCAGCATTGTTTTTGACCTCCAATGTTGAGCAGGATGCTGAGGAAAGTTTGTGTTTGCTTGACATCTTTTCAAAACATGACAACATAGGGAAAAGTTTTCCTTCAATATAATGCATATAAAAAGAGGCCCCGGGTCTCCTCTGCTTTTCGCATTGGTGCTGGAGCCTCTGGCGATTTATCTTCCATGCCTTTTAATTTTGCTTCACATATAATAATTCAACCAAGCATCAGCTTTTATATTCGTAGGTTGCGCTGCACACACGAGAGCTGCTCACATGCTGCTGGAGAGCTACTGGTAGCTCACGAGCTACTCGTTGGAGACCCCTGGCCTAAACTGGCTCTTTGCCATTTGTTGTTCTGGGCACCCATGACTCCTTGATCTATCTACTTATCTATTAATACGTTTTGTTAAGTGATGCGCGTCTCAATTTCGTCACGTCAGATTTCTGATCAACATGAGGCAAAGGGCGTTTTCCGTGCCAAGTTACTTCAATGAGAAGATGATCAGAAGTCCTGGTTAAGAAGATTCATGTAATGAGTATGACAAAGAAGGGATGAAGGATGTTAGTCAGTGCTAAATTCTTTATTAAATAAAGTGTAAAGGAGCAGCAATGAGGGGTGATGCGTATGCAATATAAATTATATTAACATAACATAACATCGGTCGAATTAACTTGGTAAAAAAATATTTTGCTGCTCCAATTTAGTTTATTGTCTGTACACCTCAAAATATGCAAATGTAAATTGGGGAGAGGAGTTGGCCTAACGGCTAGGGCGCTCGACCTCGGACCTAGGGAACTGGGATCGAGTCTCGGTAATGTCGCTGAACATCCTGTGATTCTGGACAAATCACTTAATCTCCCCGTGCAAAAAAAACCAAAAAATTAATGTGTGTCCTCATGTAACGTAACTGGTGCTATGTAAAGCGCTCTGATACCTGATCCTGATTGGATTCGGTTCAAGTTCGCGCTATATAAAAACTCTGCAAAAAAAAACAAAAATCAGGAGTTCCAAGCACTGATCCATTTGTTGATCTGAGGTCTGAGAATGAGTTGGAAGTAGCTTAGATTATAGAAAGGGGCCTGACATTACCAGATACGCGACTTTATTATTCAGCAATTCTGGTTGAATATGTTAGAAACTGCAGATCTGTGATCCAGACAGACATCATGCATGAGTTGAAAATATCCGCGATTGCGTCCTCTCTACTAATGAGATCAGGGGGGAAATCTTTAGTCTAAGTCTCTTAGGAAAATGAGGCTTAAGACAGTGTCATTATGAAAGTTGAAGGGCCCCCCTGCAAGGTATACAGAGGGGCCCCCTCACCGGATTTAATTCAGAGCTCTCAGGGCTGAGTACTGTGCTGAGGGGGCCTCCTGCAGCTCGGGCCCCCCTCTGCACCACAGGGGCTGCGGGGGCCTGCGTAATGTCCCTGGTTTAAGAGCATATTCAGCCTCCTCAAATCATTATATTTATGCATGTATGGAAGACAGTGTAGCATTGCACAGGAAGATTTTCAAATGGCTCCCAATCAGCACCCGGAAATCCGTAACGCACACCCTTGTCACAAGCATGCTGGACTACAGGAACACCCTCTATGCCGAGATCAACAAATAACTCACCAAAAGGCTGCAGACCATTCAGACCTCGGCAGCTAGAATCACTCTCACCCTCCCACGCCACGTTCCTATCACACCACACCTGAAAGAGCCCCACTGGCTCTCCATTCACAAATGAGCCCAATGCAAACCTCTCACCCGCACAGTCAAGGCACCACATAACACTGGCCCAGCATACCTCAACAATCGCATCTGTTTTCACAAACCTTCCAGACACCCCCGCTCAGCTGGACTCCTGCTTACACACATCCCATGCATACTGGAAACCAGATCCGGCGGTCAAGCTTTCTCCTACATCGCTCCTAAAGCGTGGAACGACCTGCCGCTACACATAAGAGCCTATTGCCAATAGTCCCTAGGTATGGCTAGACTCACACCTGCTCAGCGCCAGGATCCCCTTCCAGGCAATTTACAAATCTGCATAACATAACATACCATCAAGGGCCAGACTCAAAGATTCAGTAAACAAGTGCTTGGAGGGTTACCTAAGTTCTGAGAGTGGAAGGAAGTAGATTGTTACTATGTCATGAAAAAGGCTCCCAGTTTTCTGTTTTTACTGATTTTTACAGATACATGCAGACAGAAAACAATGTGTTTCCTGTCTATAGTTATTTTAAAAGTGGAAAAATACTGAAAATTGTGGTTCTTGTGAGAGACTCTCTAGGATGTTTTTAATTAACTCCAGGCAAAGCTGAGCAGAAAGACAGCATGTGGAGCTTAAAAAACAGGATGATATTTCCTTAAAAACAGGCATATGTTAACATATATTTGTAGTATAACGCTAATATGTACCTGTGGGTGTAGTGTTTCCACATGTAAGTACACGTCTAAGAGTTAAATAAATGTAGAAATATACCATTTTACGGCTCCATTTATTCTCAAAACACAAAATAAATATAGATAAATACCAATAAGATGGCAAAAAAAAAATATGGATAGATACAGATGGAATTGTTCAAAAAACAAATACCATAGAACTGGTAACCATAGCCATAATTTAGTGTTCTATAAAGACGTGTCTTGAGCTCATTCCCTAATTGGGGCAGAGTTGGGGTGATCTGAATGCATATGGGAAAGCCATTTCAGATCTTGGGCGTGTGGAGAAATCTTGTTGAATTGTGTTTTTCTTTTTTGCGTTTCTTCGTCTGCAGTTTGATTGGGTTCTGGATGCAGCTGTGACTAGAACCACCGGAAGGGGTGATCATGATAGCTAGATGAGAAGGGTTGCCAGACGTCATGGCTTTGTAAATGATGTGGCTGCTTTGGAAGATGGTTCAAGCCATCAAGAATCTTAAATATAATAAAATATTATTAGATATTTTCAATTATTTGCGTCCTCTACTTTCTTGTTATCTTCTTGGACACCTGTATGGAATCACTCGAGCTGTAGAGCATTATAAACTAGGGCAGCGAGTGGGTGGTGGGTGTAGAACACCAACTCTGCTGCCTTAAATCCTCCAAATAAAGAGTTAGCTACAGAAGCATAATATAAACCTTTTGCCTGCAGCTGCATCCGGCTTCCTCCAGAGTGTTGAAGACTCTGACTATCAAACCAGATTAGTTTCCAATGGCAAAGTTACCTGATCAGGATAAGCCGGTGTGTTGGCAAGACGCAAAAGCCAGGATGTTGGAGCTGCAAGACAGATGTGAAATATCACATTTTTTGTCACATGCTGTAGTTAAACCAGCTTACTACAAGACGAGCCTTATGTTTATACTAAACAGATTACACTATACCTCTGCAAAGATGGCAACATTTGGTAACCATGGCAAAAAAAGTGTCACAGTTGTAGTCAAGTGGAGGCGCACGGCAGACACATCTGCAGCTCTTCTTCCAGTCAACATTACTGGGAAATATAAACTAAAGTAATTGCATCTTCTTTGGCAAAAGCACCAGGCGGAACAAATACAGACTCCTTTTTCAGGTCTGGGTTTGGACAGTGCAGTTGGCAAACGGGCCTATTCCTATCAATGTACACAGAGTGGTCTTTGGGCCTGCCCCTTTAAGCCACTGGCTTTCTTCAAACATCTTCTTGCAGCCATTGGCTCGAGACTTTGTCAACCATATCTTGGGTCAGCCTAATGGAGTATACATCTCTCACTTAAAGCCAATAGAGTGTTTGAGTGTATCCTTCCGCCTCCACTCAAGTAATTGCATTGAACTATGCGAGGAACTACTTTCCACCTATAGCCCTCTATACTGACACACTCCTGTCTTACTCTGATGCACCAACACTGCATGCATTAGGACATTAAACCCAAACCTTGCTTATGCTTTAAAGCTCATCTACAAGTCTTAATGGCCAAGGAGATTGCAGTTATTTTTGTACAAGATCACAGTGGCCAATGTAATGTGACTGAGTTATAGTTAAACACAGAATCGCCAGAAACTTTGCTCTTTGCACAGCCTTTTTTCATAGCATGTACTGTTCTTATAAAAATCAATAAAATATTTTTGAAATGAAAAAAAGCTTTATTTGTGAAGCAACAGGGAACAGAAACAATTGACTACTGGTCACTTCTGAGTCGGTGCTTCCCCTTTCTGGAAACAGGGTCTCTTTTTCTACTTGTCACAATACCAAGGGTCAAAATATTAACACACAAAAAATGTTGAGTGTAGAACGTTGACTACCACTATATTGTTAAGATAACAATATATAGGTTATCAGATCATTGGCATGTTGGGAGCTCCATTGAAAACAATAGAGTGCTCAGGGCTTCTAATGGCTCATAAAAGCCCTGAGCATCAACATTCCAATGTTTGACTTGGTTCACAGCTTTTGCTGTGAACAAAGGGCCATATGTAGGAAGCCAAATTGCGATCGCAAATGCTGAAATTCGCAGAATTTCAGCAGCGTTTGCGATCGTATTTTGAGCAGTGTGCTATGTAGCACACAAAAACCCACACGCAAAATAAGGAATTTCAAAATTTGCGATTCCTTATTTTGCGAATGCATTTAAGGAATCCCAAATAGCGATTCCTTAAATGCAATGTAGGAAGCACCCAAGTTGTGCGATTTTGGCTTAAGGAATCGCAAATTACCACCAACTTCAGGATGGTGGTAATTTGCCATTTCTTTGAAAAATGCACTTTTTTGCATTTTTCAAAGTGCCATGTGGCGCACATACATGCCCTTAGCGCATGTATGTGCGCCACATGTGCACACATGTTTATTTCAGGGGTGCAAAAGGGTGTCCTATTGACACCCTTGCAACCTTGAAATTGCATTCTCAATTTGCGATTCTCTAATTGAGAATCGCAAATTAAGAATGTCTTTCTAATCATTCCTATGGGCCTTCTAGCCCATAGGAATGAATGGCAAGGTATTCCTTATTTGCGAATCTCAATTTGCAATTCTCAAATAAGGAATAGGTGGGATTCGCAAAATATTTTGCTAATCCTACCTACATTGCATTTTGCGATTCTCTAATTGCGATTCCCTAAAAATCGCAATTTGAGAATCGCAAAACACGTTTTTCCTACATATGGCCCTAGGTCCTCTCACAGCCCGAGGGGCTTTAAACCCCCTCAGGCTCCGAGAGGTGTTTGATTTTACTAATTAGAACAGTTCTAATAGCCTTAGAGCCCTCCGTAGCGGGCTCTACCAACAATTAAAGGACCGCTCCCCTGTTAAAGCCTATAACCTCGTTGATTACCACTATATTGTTAAGATAACAATATATAGGTAAGTATATATTCACTATTCTGAATTCCAGTGTACCTTGAAGATATAGACAAGGTGGACTGAGGTCAAGCTAAGAATGGGAATCCCATACTTATTTTTACATACTTGTATTGACCATATAGTGGTAATCGATATTCTGCACTCGATATTATCGCAGGTCGGTATTCTACACTTGACATTGTGGTAGATCACCATTGATCTTCCTTGAAACTTCTGAGGCAAACTGAAAAGGCCTCATAGCGATGCCCTGAAATTTTAACTTGATGCATGGCCTTGTGGGAGCCAGTACAGAAGATGAAACATATACATATCCGTTTACACTTCCTGGATTGACAAATCAGGCATGAGGTGCAGGGCAACTGTGTAGTTCAACGAAGCAGAGAAGAAGAAAGCACTTCCCCATTGAGGCGCATTGTACCTCAGTCTTGAAGTGGTGAGACAGAATGTAAGGTCTATGGACCAGAATGGGGGAAGCGTTTGACTTTGTTTTCGCAATATGTACCCTTATTGACAACCTAGATTTGAGCGAGTAGAAGGACAGATTTACACAGTGGAGGAGCCGTTCCATCACTCGCCGAAGCCCGCACACGGAGGGCCGCCCCACTAGGGGCGAGGAGGAGAATCGTGGATGTGAATGACTTAAATGTTAAAATTCAGGATCTATCCAGCGTTCAGTGGCCTTCAACCTCAGGTGACAACTAAAGCTAGAACTAGGTATCCACAACTGGTGGAAGGAGATGCCGCACCCACAGTCAGGTCACCAAGCGACTGCATGCAATGATTGTCACAGTTTTGGGGGGGGAGGTGAGAGGTGAGGGAACTTGTCGAATCCCACCCAAAGGGTCTGGTTTGGCAGTTCTGTCTTATTTTGTTTAGTTATACAACTCGCAGAGGCGGCCAAAGTCACATCAAGGTACCTACCCATGGGGGTATAATAATGTTAAAGATGCAACAACTGGCATACATGTTCCCAAATGAAAAGTTAGCCCATACACATTTATGTGCCAAATGGTGCTACGATGGCTTCTTTAAGATGTCTCCCTTGGACCAAAACAAAACAAGTTACCAGTTTGATTGTGGTGTGTTTTCTTTCGAGAGATCTCATGTCCCCCTCCTGCTCCTGTGTCTTGTGTTTTGTCCTCCTCTGAGTTTGGCCCGCCTCGATCCGCGGCGACTATTGCTCGTGCTCTTCAGTGACTGAAGCTCAAGTGGCCACTCTCACTTCCGGTGAGACAGCCGCATTCCTAGTTTCCTTTCCTATACTTCTTCTGTGTGCAGTTGGAGCATGTGCTACTCTTTATCATAGCCTCACTGACTCTCTGTAACTTCTTCTCCACACATGGTCCTGTTCCATCTACTCTCAGACAGGCTTTGATACTTCTCAAAGTGTTAATTTGTTTCAATCTTTATACCCTATGGCCCAGGATGCAGTGGGGGAGGGGGGCATATTGAGTGCTAATGTCTAAAAACACAATGGATAATTTCTCAGCCTTTACAAAACACTGTAGGTGTCCTACCTTTAAACAGTTGTTGACCCCCTGCGCTGACTTCACCACCCGCCTCACTGGAAGTGGTACCTATAGGGTGGCTCGCTATGAGGTAATCCAGAGAGTAAAGTACGAGCTGTTGAGATGGTAAAGTGGGCAAGCAGTGCTAAGTAAGAAGGGAAAAAGGAGATCCCACAGGAAGCAGTGGGGATAGAAGTAGCAGTGCTGGGAAACACTGTCAGGTCTGTCTACAAATAAAAGCAGGACCAGAGGAAGCAGATTCTGGGAGAGGAGAGAGCAGTAGAACAGACCTGGGGGAACATGACACCAACTGATGACTGGTTGGCTGAACTTATTACAAGAAATGGGGCACCGGGACTCTTCATGCGGAAAAAATGCATACTCCATAGAAGAAGGAAGATGAGGCTTGGTTCATGGGGTCGACCACCCCACGAAGAAAAAACATCAGGCCTGCAATGGCAGGCGTGCAGGGTACCCAGGCCTGAAAAGCTTCATTCATGTCAAGACGTAGCAAAGGCGAGACAGATGAACAGAGATAGCTTGTCAAGCTTCACATTGTCAATTTCAGACCCAACCCCCCAACCTAACCTAGATTGTCATCATGTGGGCTGTCCATGCACTCAGTGGCTGTCAAGTGTCTCAAACACAATATAATTCTTGAGAATGCTTTTAGAAATGGGTTACTCTGACCATGATGGCCCAATACCAACAGCAGTTCTCTAAATTTAGACAATATGAAAAGATTTGCATTAAACGACCTTCCCCATGAACAAGCAACTGAATTAGGTAACATGCTCAAATTTTGGGGGTTCAAAAATGATTGGCATATTCGGTCGTGATGGGGGACAGCTTCATCGCTGTCCAGGTTGCATGAACCGACTACGGCAGAGAACCAAGCTGTAGAAAAGCAAACCCCTCATGAAACGGGCAAGAGGAAGAATGTGTAAAAGGCTCCATGAACTGAAGAATGGAAATTCTTTGCAACAAAGATCTGTCCTTTTCCGACACTCCCTTGAGTGCTGCATTCTTTAAGAAAGGGGCATGTGTGAAGCAAGACAGTGTGGAATCAAATGGCAATCATTTTGCATCCAGATAGAGGGTGTTGGGGCCTTCCTGGGTAAAAGTCAGCCACTCCACAATGTGGGGAAGGTATTTGGAGAGCAAGGAGAGATCTGACAAGCTCTCTTACATTTCAAGATCCAGCCACAAGCCATCTTTTCTCTGATCCCAACAGAGTTAAGGGTATTTGTTTGCTTGGGATTCTGCAGGAAGCAGTTTGAAACCCAATTGGCTAGGGTGTGTGATCCTGGGAAGTGTCTCTGTCCCCAGTATGACTGTCTAGGACCAGATCCTAAGAGGGAGCTGTGTCCCTAGTCCCACAGGTTAATGCAGGATTTTAGGCTGGAAGTGTTTCCCATTGGCTAGTGGGTGATCCTTAGAGGCAGCTCTGTTTCCGGTCCCCTGGAGTAGAGGCGGATCCAATATCCACAGTCCCTTGCCTCCTTTGTCTCAATTTCCCTCCAAACCTGGCACAAGTCTTTCAAAAAAATCCAAGAATTGGGAGACTTGAGCAGGGGAATATTTTCCAAGCCTTGTGTTACCCCCTGAGCAAAGTGGGACTCTGGAAGAAGAATACCTAGATATGCAGCATACCAATAGGTACGAGATCCAGGAAGAAGAGATCTCCAGTTACGATTGAGTGCGGTTTACAAAGAGAAAAACTCTTTATATCCCGAATGTGGCGTGGGACTCTGGAATGAAGACGGCCCAGGCATCGCTAAATCTGGAGTGAGGGTCAGGGAAGCAAACCCCACATACTGCTGAGCATAGAGTGACATTCAAGAAGCCAGTAAGGATGGAGCAAATTACAAGTGGAAATCTGGATTGAACGGCTGACCCTTTAATCTGGTGGCCAATTTTCCCAATTATCAATAAAAAAACATTTTAAGTTAATCATATACCTGTGAGAGGTGGCTCTCCCCTCAAACGACTACCACCCTGAAACCCAAATCTCCGCTGCTACTTGGGATTATGTAAAACAATGTGCTGAGGGAGGCGGGCAGGCTGCTCTGGTACCAATGTTGCAGAAAAGAAAAGGGTTAACAAGATGTCTCATCCCTCTTAGCTTGTCCAACATCACACCTTCTGTAATTGCAAGGCTTAAACTCCTCACTGCTGACTACAAACGTAGTGCTCGGGACGGGCGACCAGAAACTAGATCCAAGAAATACACCAGCCTGTGGAAGCTCCTTGCTCACAATAGGTCTATTGCTAATGCCTTTCTCCCTACCGTCGCCAAAATCAGTGGTTAATTAGAGAAGAGATATAAGGAGCATGACCAATGAGGATAGTCCTAATGTTTAAAGGTGCCTCTACTGATAATTCTGCACAAACAGCCCCTCATGTAGGAGTTTTTAAGGACAGATTTAGTGATTAGAAGATAGCGTCTAGTCCTGGTGAAGAGCCCAGACCCTTTTGGGGCCCTGTTAAGGCTGAAACATGTTGACTTCTGTTGAGACGTATATAGGGTCATAGCCAGCTCCTCTATTTCCTACTTTAATAATATCGTGGGAGCGGAAGCACGAATGAACAACATGACCCACCATAACGCAGTTTTAACCACAGGCCCTTGTGAATATTAAATAGAGCACTAGAGATGCTAAGGCTACCACAGCTCATCAAGGAGGTAAAAGAGCCTGAAGAAGGCCCAGACTAGACACATTCATTTAGAGGAGCAGCCTGATGCTGAAGTATGCCACCTTGCGCTGTTGAGGGCACAACATCTTTTTAAATGAAGGACAGACACAAGACCTATTACTGTTTTTCGCTAAAAAGATATATATCCCTTCTTTTTGGAATGTGGGTCTCACATTTTTGAGGCCTAACTAGGAAGGTTGTCCTTATTCCCCGTTAAAAAAAGAAAGTATTTTGATTGTATTTAACCTATGTCCAGTTACGATTTTTTTTCACTTGATCCTATCGTGGCATCTGGGTTTTTGACCACTGAACTTGAATTAAATGCAGCCCTACTCAGTTCACAAATATGGGCAATGTCACACCATTATGACAACTTTCAATAACTACAAAATATGAAAAAGTACAATTGGCAAAATGGCATACGTACCCACAAAAAGATTGGCCCATCTCACAATGGAAAGATTGTACCCACAGTGGCACTAATCATAGTGGCGTAGCTATGGGGTTGCGGGGGGGATCTGCCCCTGGCGCCATATGTTTTGGGGGCATCGGTCTCCCCCTGCTCTTACGTGCCAACTCGGGGCAGCAATAGCAAGAACCCCCCCTCCGCTCTTCACTGCGGCGGCCTCCAGGTGGAGAACACCAGGGACCGCCACAGGCGGCCAGAGGAATTGCTACGCCACTGACCAATCGGCAAATTGCCACTCTCCGGAAATGTCAGCAGCAATCAAGCCCCCTATCAGTATTGTCTCACAAAGGACACTTTGAATTAAGGAGCTACATTTTGCAAAACAGGGGTGGTGACTGGGTACCCAGGGACACTAGACAAACCCACAAGACAGGAGACAGGAGCAG
Source organism: Triturus cristatus (assembly GCF_964204655.1). Taxonomy (NCBI): domain Eukaryota; kingdom Metazoa; phylum Chordata; class Amphibia; order Caudata; family Salamandridae; genus Triturus; species Triturus cristatus. The sequence goes on from NC_140592.1 coordinate 1,212,156,777, forward strand.
GTTTTGGTAAATGGATGATCTACCACTGTATCAAATAACCAGGCTGCAAATGTATGCCCATCCATGGATTCCACAAACAACAGCTCTACAAGCAGTGACAGGGATACGTCACGCACATGTGCACATTATATCCTGCAAGTATGTGCTAGTCCCCATCCATGGACCAATCCTCCAGGAGTGCCACACGTTATGACCATCACAACAAAGTGAATTGGACAAGACAGCAATACATATACAATCCGACTTAATAAAGCCTTGAGAACTTGAACCTGGCAAACAGCAGAACAGGACCTCTCCTGTAGCTGAGTACACCAATGAATTACCCCACCTCTCTTCAACCGGCAGCCTGAGTGAAATGGTATTCCGATAAAATATGTCAAGAATTTTGTAGGACAAAATATAGAAAGGAAGAATAATGTGTTTAATGGAATTAATATATGTTTTTAAAATAAAGTTGAAAGTAATTGCTTTTTACGGTTGTATATAATATTTTTAACTACTGTGAAACATTTTTGTTAATTTAGTATTATGGGCTTCTAGTACTGTAATCTGTAATACTATTTGTGTTCAAATTATTCTAGTATGTTTTATAAGTTTTTATATTAAATGTATTTTAATTTTATTTAGAAATTGTTAATTTAGTAGTGGGTTGTTGAGTTTGTAGGAGATTGGGGTTATTTTAATTTATAATTTCTTTTGTAGTTTATTTATGTAATCAATGATTATGTAGATTAATTTGTTGACCAATTGGTTGGTCAATGTATTGATTTTTTAAATTATGTTAATTATTTTTTAAGTTGTCATGCTCTTATTTCATTTTTAATGTAATATTAATAATTTATAAATTTGTATGTTTTTATCTTTTCATACTGTTGCTTAAATTGCAGTGGGAATAGTAAATATGAGCACAGTCCAAAATGTTTACTACTTTTGCATGTGCTGGAGAGGAAACAGTAAATTTGAGCCCTCCAAAGTCCAACACCAACACTTTCTTTATTGTTCTTAAGATTGAAGGGGAAATAGCAAAACTGCCGCCTCCAAAGTCCAACACATTCCCTACTTTTGCTAAGACTGGAGTCTGAAAATTAAATCCGACCCCTCCACAGTGCAACATTTTCCCTACTTTTGCTTACCCTTGAGTGGAAATAGTAAATCTGACCCCTCCAAAGTCTAACACATTTTTTACTTTTGCTTACGTCGGAGAGGGAAATCTGACCTGTCGAAAGTCTAAAACTTATCCTACTGCTCGTCAAGTTAGAGTCGAAGAAGTGAATTTGAGCCATCCAAGTGTATTTTTTATCTTGCTTTTTTAACTTGTTTTATTTTTGTTTTAATTTTGAAAGATAATTCAATGTATTATCTTAATATTTGTTATTAATTTGTTTATTTTAATATTGTTTTTCTATTTGTGTAATATTTTAATATCTAGTGATTGTAATTATAATTATGTAGCATTAGTATTTTGTTATTGTTTAACTTTAATAAATATTTCTTTTGAAATGTTATATTAATTATTTTTGTGATTATTTTACAGCATATATTTTTATTTTATGTTATGCTTTTTATATATCTTTATATTATAAGTATATTTTTGAAATGCTTTTAATACTTTCAAAGTTAATATACGTTTTAAAGGTAATATAGTTTATAATATTTTACGTAAAAAGTTATGCAAAATTGATCTTTGTTTTGTCAATATTGTTTGCCGCTATTCTTGTCACAGATATGTTTCCACCAATATTCTATCACACAACCGGTGCAATGCCTCAAGGAGGAGTGCACCAGTTGCTCATGAGGCACACAGATCACATGCAACCACATCACAGAGCCACATCGTTGATCATGAGTGAAGCAAAAAAATATGACTTGCAAAATCATCTCGTAAATCACCTATATTCAGCCCCATTAAATTAACAAACTGAAGATTCCAAGTGTAAAAAAAGTCTCAAGGACATCCCAGCATAGAAACCATTGAGACATATGGCAATCACATAGATACGCAGAAACCACCATCAGCAAAGCACCAGCTGTAACGTGCAGAGTAGGACAACACGTGACTGATTTGTAACAACACTTATCAGCCTTGCACATCAACAGTGGCGGCTCCTCCGCTAGGTGGAGGAGTGCCGCCCCACCTCTCATTGAGTGAGCAATTGAAAATGGAAAAATACAATTATAATAACTTAACGTTATTATAATTTTATTTAAATGTACTGTCTCCGTTGTTTGGGGGTGGGCTGGGCAGTTTAGAGGCTGGGGGAAGAGTGGTGGCACCCTCCTAAGATGCATGAATGTTTTGCCGGCCTTCTTGGGCTGACCAAACATTCATGCGCACTTTGCATGTTCTACACCCAGGCTGCATTACAGCCTGGCTGTAGAACATGTCAGAGGGTCCCATCTCCTGTCTGAGTGCAGAACCACGGCGCTCAGACCAATCACAACACTGCATTTCAGAATTGTGATTAGCTCATGGGGGCCTGGGTGCTCACCAATCACAACGCTTTGGCTCAGGCGAGCCCGGATGCTTCCTGCTTCCACAGAAGCCAGGAAGAAGATGAGAGGGCGGAGGAAAGGCAGCGGCCGGCCGCATCCAGCTAAGTGTTTATTTTTAAATTTATTTTTAATTCCCTCCCTCCACCCCTCTCAACTCCCCACGTCCGTTTGGTAACAGCCGCTACTGCACATCAACTCACCAATCACAGCACGAGCTCACAGGAAAAAAACAGAGGCAGCTAGGACAATAAAATTGGTCACTGCTGATGAAACTGTCAGTGACATCAGTATCACAGACAGTGGAAACCAAGTTGACAGTAGTTACCGGCCCCATTGCGAATTCCTTACTTTCATACTGAGATTTCAGCTGCTGAAAGTCTCTGAATAAATGTGTTGGGGAAATGAGGAATTACAAGGTGAATTGGGCCCTGAATTACTGAGTCCCACAATAATCAGTTCTGGAGTTACTGATTTCAACAGCAATTCCTCATTCCTTGGTGGACTCTCAGGGTCCATCTTGTAATGGGCTGGATTTTCACCACTCCGGGAGTTTCCGGTACCTCCAGGCTGGGGAGATTTCGGCCCTTTTTTCAGGTGTCTCACAATAAGGACCTTTATAGTTTAAGCAGCTGGATATTTATGTCCAATATCGAAAACTTTTTTAAAATCATAAGTTTTCAATGAAAATCAAATTGTTTTAAAAAAAGATACAACTTGTTGCCAGATTCCTGGTCATGTTTTATCACACCCTGGACATCACCAAGGTCAAATGGGTTGCAAAGTAACTTCAGTGACACCTTTTGTAACATGCGATGACTGGAGGAAGGGAAACATCGTTTACATCGTGGTGATTACACCGCAATGCATTTAGAACGCTGCCATTACAACGCAAGCGTTACATCGACTTGCACTGGAGGGCGCTATAACTTAAGGAATAGTAAGATTTACTATTCCAACACCTTCCCTACTGTACGCAGACTGGTGTTGGAATAGTAAATCTTACTACTCCTAAATCCAGCGCCCTCCAGCGCAAGTCGTTGTAACGACTTGCGTTGTAAAAACTGCGATGTTACATACCGCAATCATTTTGATCGCGTTGTAGCATCACATATTCCTGGAGGAAACACAGAAGAGAGCATTCAATGCAGCTTTGTGTTCAGCTGATAATGTACATGGGACTGAGCCAGCTCTCAAGGTTCCTGACAGATGCATGATATGTTATTCTCATGCACAGGAGGCCTACATCCAAGAGGGCAGGCTTTCAGGCGATGGCTCGTTTTCAGAATGCGGGTGCTTCTGGCAGGCAGCCCAGGGAAGCATCTGCAATAGCAGCATTAGCATTTTCTTGTTTATATTATTATGTATTTTTAATTAACACATAACAAGGTAGCCGTGTCATAACACTTACGAGATGCAAATATATTTTTCAGCGGAAAAAAGGAGGGCAAGGAGAGAACATAAACATGTGGAAAATGAAGTAAGCAAAAAAGAAGGCTTCTGCTTGACAGCAAAGCAAGAAGGCTCAAAAAGAAAGGATAACGGATGCATAGGTAGCAGCGGCGGCTCATGCAGGTGAGAGTGGTGAGGCGGTGGGGCAGGGTGGGGGGGATTTCGACAGACAACGACGAGGGAAAATTAAATAAATGCTCTTAGCTGCACGAGCTGCGGCTGATAGGTAGGGGACTCTGATGAACCCTGTAAATTCTCTTCCAAATAGGAATGGAAAGTGGCTGAGAAAGTGAAGATGAGAATCAGGTTAGTAGATGGTGCTTGGACATTGGGACTCTCATATGACAAACTGGATCTCAATTCATAACCGGAAGTCAACAGTGAAACTGTGGCCCTTGTGTATCAAGACAGTTCCCCATAGACCCAGAATGAGTAAAACCCTTTGGTACATTAGGCCAAATGTTGTTTTCACTCGATGAGCTATTCTCTTTGCCTGGATATCAGCCCAGATCCCTGTCCCTGGTCTGGTCTGGTGATTGCTGGGCCACGCCCACGCGTCACCTTCCTACTGGAAGGAGAAAGGAAGAGACATGAGACAGACCAGTCATTCCCAGTTGGCGATCTCAGCCATGCTCGTGGGATCCGATGCTAGCAAAGTCAAGCATTATTTTTAGGGATGTGGCAATTTAGCAGCCGTAGTTTTTTGCACGATGGTGGGGGAGCGTCTCCCCCCACCTGCAGCCAGCTGTGCAGCAAAAATAAAAGGGCACTGAAAAGATTTCATTGCCATTTTATTTTTCCGTCGTGCGCACTGCAGCAGCCAGCTGACCTTTAGCCTCTGCTGCCGATTGGCAGAAGAGGACAGGAGCAGTGACTGGCTGGATGCTTCAAAGTTGGCATGTCAAATTGGCCCGCTGTCTTGTGCTTGCAAAAATGACTAGAGTACTTTTCTACTCAGCTGTCTTAGACAGCTGGGTGGAGACCAAGAAAAAGCCTACAGGGCCTGAAGGAGTTTCCAGCCAGCCCGCTCAATCCAACCCAGGCAGTTCTCTCATGCTGGTTAACAGCTTGAGAGCTGCATCTGGGTTGGTTAGGGTAACTCAACTGCAGATTCAGAAATGGAACACCGAGGTTAAGTACTATTTATTTTAAATATTATTCTAGGTTTTTTTAACTTTTGGAGGGAGGGGTGTTTTATTTTGTGCTTTTGGATAGAGTTAGTATTTTATTTTGAGCTTTGGAGGGGGGGTTACTTTGGGGTTTTGGAGGGAGGAGAGGGTTTATTTAGTTTTTTTGCGCAGTGGAGGGGCACTTCATTTGCCCCAACACTTTTAAAGGGTACCAGCTGTTCCTGCAATTCAGGGGAGATAGATTTACAAAACAAACTGCAATTTGGAATAGTTTCCTCACAAAGAAATCAAAGCACAAACACTTAAAGCCATAACATTTCATCACCCAGACCAAAGCCTTCTACCCCTGGTATCTCCAAGGCTCCAATTTAAAATATTGAATTTGAACATTTCAAAAATATGACTTGAACTGTGATAAAATAAATGTATTTGCATTGCAGAGTTTCAAATTCGAAAGAATTAAATCAGATCTTTTTATATCAATATAGCATCTCAATTTATTTTATTTCTTTGGACCAAGAGTACCCTGGAGTTACAAAATCCCGTGCTGCAATTTGGAGTTTTGGCAAATGTTTATTGCAAAATACTGTGAATTCAACCGAAATGCAATTTGCTTTAAAAAAACAACACATTTTTTATCTTAACTGGGTTTGGTTTACTGAAAACAGAGGTAATTATTTTGCAAATCCTGTTTTTGTTAGATCCCAGTCAGTTGTGAAGCTCGTCTGCTATCATTTGTTGCTTGACATATCTGCTCCCTGCCTAGCAGCTAAATTCAACAGGTACAGTCTCTTGCCAGCTGGGGGCCACAGCCAGGTTGTAACACAACATTTGCTCTCACTAGCATACAAAGTGATTATAAAATCACTGCATCTGGGGCTGCACAATCAAAGGGATACCAGCTGGATTGGCCATTCATTCCATCAGGCTTCAGGCTCTGTCCAGTTGGGCTGGATCCATTGGAGACTGTTTTTTTAAGACTAACAGCAGCTGCCTCACTCTGCATCTCCCTCTAATTTATGGCAGCTAGTACAGCAAGCAAAAAGAGAGAGGGAGGGAGAAGGAGAAAGAGAAAGAGAAGTAGAGAAAAAGAGAAAAAGAGAAAGAGAGAAAGAGAGAGAGAGAGAGAGAGAGAGAGAGAGAGAGAGAGAGAGAGAGAGAGGGAGAGAGAGAGAGCTAGTTAGTTACCGGAAGAGGAATTATGGTCAATTTTGAATGAGGGGTGGGTAAAATATGCCATTCCTCCGGGAGAATTGGCAGGATTCTAGTTCCATACAAATTCAATCAATCACCGAGTGGCGGAATTTGTCCTGCTCACTTGCGAAAACGGTAAGTTGGCGAGCATGGATGAGATTTCGAGTCCCCTAGTGAGATTTTCAGTCGCCAGGAGCCTAACCGGTGAGATCAGAAGGCTGCCGCTCGAGTAGAAAATCTACTTGAGCAGCAGCAAAATCAACTCAAGTAGCTTTGCCCTCTGGCACGCAATGCTGTGCCTTTTGCGCTGATTTCTCAGCATGGTACGCGCTCCCGGCACCAAATCACAGCACAAGCAGCACGATGTGCCGATTTCCGCTCATTGGCGGAACTCCGCAAAAACTCTTGCAGTTTTTTTGTAACTCCGCAGAATTCCGCGAGTTCCGCCCACCCCTAGTTCAAGCAATGTAGGTTGGTTTGACCAGTTTAGCTAGGTCTGCTTTTTGTTCCCAATCGGGCACGGGATGCCAGAGTGCCCCTGCATGAGTAAAATCCAATACAAATGTCAGTATAGAGGGCAAAATACTTTGCCTAAATTCTTTCATCGGCCCTGCCTACGTTAGGAAAACTTACAGGAGCAGTTGCTTCAATTAAGTTCTTTATTTTTGAGAGGCACATTAGCCATCTCTTGTGCTGTACCAAGGCTATTTTAAGAAAAAGAGCAGTCTAGAATGCATGGTTGCATACTTAATCCTTGTACGTTGAATTTTAGAAAAACGGGGTGAAAATAAAATTATTTAATCATCACACTTCAACAAAATAATTCAACTGCAAGGAGAAATTTTTAGTAGCCTGGTACTTTTAAAGACCTTACTGACAATATACAATCCGTCCGCAGATAGGAAATAAAATGAAAAAAAAGAGAACTCCCCATGCATCATGGAACCGAAGTCCCTATGTGCAATACATAGTCATTTCGTCACATCAGCCAAAGCAAAGTACTATACCAACGTCATAAACGAAGCCACCAACAGAAGCAGAACACTTTTCAAGGCAATAAAGCACTGCATCAAGCAACTGTCTGACCCACCAATCCCACACTCCAGAGACAAGTGCAATGCCATCAACCACTTCTTCAGCGAACAAATGAAGATTGGACAGCACACTGACAACGCCAAGGCTGCTTCTCATTTTGCACCCGCCCCTCGTAGAATCCCACAATGATCATCCTGCAAAGTACTGTCTCTCTCAGATATCCCCGACATACTTTTTTTTTCTTTTCTTTTTTTTGATTTTCAAAAAACCTTTATTTAAGGAAAAAATATGCACAATACAATTATATAATTACCACAAATGCAAAAATTGAGGCATAGCAATACATTGCAACACAACGGAGATATTTGCACATCCATGCTTCAATAGAGACAACACCATGAGGAGATATCAGGGACTCACTGAAATGGGACAAAAGCAAGCGCCCAGGGGGAGCATTAAACACAAAGAGGGTGGGCATGGGGGGGGGGGGGAGGCCATGGAGCAAAAGGGACCAGCTTATAGACCAACACCGGCGGCCACCGTGGGCGGAGAGGCGGCGGGGAGCTCAGGAGGGGTGGCTGATTGCTGAGAGTCACGGTTTGAGAGATAGGTAACAAGTGGGCCCCATATATCCAGTGGACGGGTTTTAGCTGGCAGGAGATCCCAGAACTCAGACAGCAGGGTAGGGCAGCGAGATGCGTCTTCAAGCCAGAGCGGCACCCTGGGCGCGAGTCTACGTCCCCAACACATGGAGACCCTGTGCCTCGCCAGAACTAGCAGCATGGCCGTCAAACAACGGGAGGCGTCCGGGCAGAATTTAACGAAGCCTAGGAGGCAGATCGTGGGGTCAGGGTGGAGCGGTGAAGAGGTGATTTTTGAAATAATCACACAGACCTCCTGCCAATATGCTGAGAATCGGGGGCATAACCAGGCGAGATGAGCAAAGTCAGCCGCGGGCACAGAGCATTGTAGGCATCTATCACTGGCCACAAGACCTAATCTGTGGAGCTGGGCAGGGGTGCGATATAGTCTGTGTATATATTTAAAGTGAATCAGACGCAAACGGTAGTTGGGGGAAAGGCGCTGAGTGCAACCGTACAGCCAATCCGATTGGGAGATCTCAATTCCCAAGTCCTCGCACCACGCAATGCCCGCCCGATCGGTGGAGATGGGGGAAGCCGCAAGCGTGTAAGCATAGATTTTAGTCACCAACTTCTTTGGAGAGATGGAAGCGTAGAGCATATTAAGAGGAGCCAACGATGGAGGGGGCTGGGGAAAAGTAGGATGAAGCTTTCTAAAGGTCGCTCGGAGCTGGTAAAAAATCAGAGTGTCGATGGGGCCAGCATCGGGGGCAAGTGAGAAAAATGTCTTCCCAGGGTACAGATCCGAAATTGTGAGGAGGCCAAGGCGAGCAGCATGTTTAGCTATCCCCAACGATTGGAGCGAAGGGAAAGCGGGATGGCGGGCGATGGACATGGCGTCTGCCAAGAGCAAATCCGAGCTGGAAATCTTACGAATGCCATCCCAGGCCCAGCGTAAGGTCTCGACCGTTTCGATGTCAGTACGTAGAAGCTTCGCCGGGGTGAAGAGTGCAGTTGTGAGCGGCCACGGGGTAGCAAGGTCAGCCTCCACCACCACATGTGAATGGAACGGAGTAGGGTGGAGCCAGAAATGAAGAAAACTGGCCTTGGCGCTAAGAGCATAGAGCATAAAATCCGGGGCTCCCAGCCCGCCACGCGACATCAGAAGGGTCAGAGTTTCGTAAGCTATCCTGGGTTGTCGCCCCGCCCAAACCAGAGTAATGAGCAGTGAGTGGATCCTGCGATAAAAATGAGCAGTGAGAGGGATGGGGATGTGGACAAAAAGATATACAAATTTTGGGAGCACCACCATCTTTGTGATCGCTATGCACCGAGCCAGGGAAAGCGGCAGTCGGTTCCAGAGAGGGATCTTAGACTCGAACCAATCAACCGTGCAGCCGAAGTTGGCTATCCAAAGCTCATCTACATCCCTGCTCAACCAAACGCCCAGATATCTTGTTGGCTCCAAGGCCCACACGAAAGGATAGTCCAAATCAAAAGGGGTCGTGACATCCGTATGAGGAAATAATACAGATTTGTTCCAGGTAACCTGGATACCGGAATAGCCACCAAGCCGTATCACCTCTCGGACAAGAGGACTGAGATTCTCCTGTGGGTGACGAACATAAAGGGTGATATCGTCTGCATACATGGAGACTAATAAAGTCCGCGCAGCGAAGCCGATGCCCCTCTGAGTATGATGCTGCCGGAGTCGAGCCGCAAGGGGCTCCATAGCCATAGCAAAGGGCATGGGGAGAGTGGGCAACCCTGTCGGGTGCCAGCCACGCCCGATAGAAATGGGTTCGGAGATCTGGCCATTAATACGTAGGCGAGCGGTGGGAAGTGTATATAATAGTAGCACCTTGCGTATAAAGATCTGACTAAAGCCCAGACGAGGGAGAAGGTAGAATAAAAAAGGCCACTCCAGGGTATCGAAAGCCTTAGTGGCATCAAGCAGGGCAGCCACTGCCGGAAGTGCCGGGTTGATCTGATGCAGGACGGAGAAGATGGCCTGAAGGTTATGAGAGGTGGCGCAGCTGGGAATGAAACCGGATTGGTCTGGGCGGGCAATGAGTGGCATAAGTGGGAGTAGGCGAAGATTTTATTATCCGTGTTAATGAGTGAAAGGGGTCTGTAAGAACCCCTCACCTCAGGCGGCTTATCCGGCTTGAGAAGTAATGTCAAAAGTGCCTCGCGCAATGATGGGGGGAATTGACCCGATTCAAAGGATTCATTATACATAGCCGCGAAATGTGGAATCAGTAAAGGGGCGAATGCCTTGTAAAAAGATGCTGGTCGGCCATCAGAGCCAGGAGCCTTGTCACCCAGCATACTGTTTATGGCAGTGAAAATCTCATCCTTAGAGAAGGGCTCGTCCAAATATTCCCGATGCGCATTTCCGAGCCAGAGAAGTTCAAGAGTGTCAAAGTATTGGTCGAGAACATCGTGGGACGGGACCGAGCCGGCTGTATAGAGTTGGGTGTAGAAAGCACAGAAGCGCGCTTTGATTAAGGGTGGGCGGAATTTGCAAAAGTGCCTGATTAATGCGTTACTGAATTTGACTTTCACCTCGGGCACCTGCTTTATTTATATCTGTAAGTGCTTCCTGTTGAGGTTTAATTTTTGTGACAGGAGCATCGTGCCAGAAGGAATCCTGCCCTGCATATTTATCCAAGAAGATTCCACCGTTTTGTGCAATACCTCTACTCAACTGGAGTACTTTCTACTGGCTGATCAGTAAGTGCTACCTCATGGGTAAATGTATAGTGCTTTTCCTACACTAGAGCTGCGTAAAGGGCCAGAAGAGTTGTCTCCAGCGACCATGTGTGTCTGTAACTTTTGCCACCGCGCCGATGGGCGCCGGGGTCCCTCGAGTGAGCTGTCCATCATAGGGGGGGAAGGGCGGGAAGACGTTGCACACCGTTGGTGTGTGGGATGTGGCCAAACGGCGGGGCTTCTATGCAGTTCACATGCCTCTTTTTTATAAAGGGTCAGAGACCGACCAGAGCAGCAGATGAGGAGACAGAACCTCCTGGTGTCAGGAACTACACAGGGATTGCGCTCAAGAAACTCATGGATGCACAGACCTCCATCAAGGATTACAGCAAATTGTTGACGGTAGATATGGGGAGAAAGCACACCTGCCTAGCCTCCACCATGCACACAAATCTTTTGTGCTGATTATTGCGTTACTGAATTTGACCGTCAACTCGGGCACCTGCTTTATGTATATCTGTAAGTGCTTCCTGTTGAGGTTTAATGACAGGAGCATCGTGCCAGAATGAATCCTTCCCTGCATATTTCGCGTTCCGCGCAGAACGCGAAAATGTCGAAATTTTGCAATTTCCGCAAGCAGAACTGAAATTGTCACCCACCCTTAGCTTTGATATCTTCAGGAGAGGTGTTGCGAGACGGCCCACCATCTTGCAAGGCGGTGATATATGATGCTGCGCGAGGCCGACTAAGGAGATTAGAAAGAGTTTTACCGGGGCGGTCACCTTCGCCAAAGCGATGCGCCCTCGCCTCTCTTCCGAGAAAAGCCAGTTCCCTGTCTGCCTCGTCGGAGAAAGCAGTAAGCTTTTTGCGTATGCGGGCAAGCGTGTCAGCACCTGGGAGTTGGGCATAAGAGGCATCCAACAGTTTGATCTCCCTCTCAGTTTTGTCCAGTGTACCACGAATGGAGCACAGAACGCGAGCTTGCTTGGAAGTACATTCCCGCGGATGACCACCTTACAGCCTTCCCAGAGCATGGACGGGGAGTCCACCAACCCCTCGTTGAGTTCAAAATAATTCGAAATTGCGATCTGTATTTCATCACAGAATACCGTATCTGGGGGGAACTGGAGCGATAAACAGACGGGAGCATGGTCTGAAAGTGTGCGTGCCATGTGGTCCACTGAGGTCATCCAGACCAGTGCGTCAGGGGAGATGATCCATAAATCCAGCTGGGACCAACATCCTCGAGAGCCCGTGACACATGTGCCCTCGCTTGCCGCGGGGTGAAAGTGGCACCACGCGTCGTATAGTGAGTTGTCCAGTAGAATGGGATTAAGATGTGAGGCCGCGCGCGGGTGGGAGAAATGGGAACCGGAACGGTCCAGAGCGGCGGACAGGGTGACATTGAAATCGCCCCCCCAAAAAATAACAGCAGGACCGAGAGACGATATGTGGTGCCAGACGTCAGCGAAGAAATCTGGGGTGTCACAGTTTGGACCATATATTGCCGCAAGTGTTAGAGGCTGGGCCCGCAGTGTGCCGCTGAGTAACACAAAACGCCCGTCAGGGTCAGTGACCACCTGAGAAGTCTGCCATGGGAGCCCCCGTCGCAGTAATATGGACACCCCCTGGGAGTAATTGGAGTAAAAGGAGGTGTGGATTTCGCCCCAATGTCGGGAGAGGAGTCTAGTAGCAGTGGGCTGCATGAGATGGGTCTGTTGTAAGAAACATATGTCCACCTTGTGGCGAGTAAGATGGGCATGCCTTGCGGTAGTCATTCAGCCCACGGACATTCCAAGACCAAAATGTAGAGTCACTCATGGTGCTGCATTCGAAGCGGGGGAGAACAGAGAATAATGACATAGTGGACAATAGCTGCATGGGTGAACGCTGAGCAATGCAAAGGAACGTACATGGAGGAATCAAGGCATTAATCAAGAAAACTATTTGACATAATGTGAATAGACATTTCTTGCAGTCTCTGAAATGCACCAATAATACAAACAATACTGGCTCTTTGGCCGGAAGATGTCTAATGCAAAGAAACAACCTGATTAAGGAGAAACCAGAGGCAATCGACTGTGCAGAAACAAACAACAAGAAGTCGAGTTTTTTAGCAAACGCCAGTGCCTCTCTAGGATCCGGGAAGGTGAGAGTCTTGGTACCCTGCTTGACGCGCAGTGTGGCCGGGTACGCCAGGGAGTAGGGGATCTCATGTTTCTGTAGGTTGCGTTTGGCCGGTAGCAACTCACAGCGAGCACCCTCAACTGTGACGGTGTAATATGGGTAGAACGAGAGGTTGTTACCTTGGTGACGGATGTCCCCTTTTTCCCTGGCCACCCGGAGGATGGTGTCACGGTCCCTGAAGTTCAAGATTTTGGCAATGATGGGACGTGCCGGAAAGCCAGGGCCCGGACGGGGGCCAAGGGAGCGATGGGCACGCTCAACGACGAAGACCGGCGAGAGGACGTCACCAAAGAGCTCCCGGGCCAGCTGTTCCACATAATCCTCCATGCGAGAGATATTGGTGGATTCAGGCACCCCTGTAATGCAAAGGTTACTTCAACGTGAATGCGCCTCCAAATCCTCGTTCTTATCACGTATAATGGCTAGGAGCTTGTCCATCTGTAGCAATTTGTGATGGTCCTGGGTGGCGGCGTCCTCTGCGTCAGACACCCTGGTCTCAACATGGAGGAGTGGAGCATCGTGGGAGTCAACCCGGGCTTTCACCGTGTCCAGGCGGGCCGACAGTTGATCCAGCTGCGTCGCTATGGTGGTGACCGTAGATTTAACTTCCAGCATTATGGCCTTTAGATCATCCTCGCGGGATTGCGCCATTTTGGTTGTAGTCAGGTGGTCCCCCCGTCCGTACCGGCACCCCCCTGGCGCGTCTGGCGGCATTGGTCAAAAGCAATCTTGGGCTGCTTGGGGTCAATTCTACCCATGGCCGGTGACGTAGGAGGTTGAGGCTGCCTGACAGGAGAAGCGAGGGCCGCAATGAGAGGGGACAGACCAGAATGTTCAAGATGCGACCAGCTGGCAGAGGCCCGGGACCAAGATGAGCTGCACGTGAAGGAGAAGGGCAGTCAGCCAGCCAGCATGGGGCCCAGGAGGTGCTGATCGCAGCAATTAGCCCCAGACAGTGCAGTGGTGAAGGCCAGCGCCAAATGAAGCAAGCGTGGAAGCAGCCCGCGACTTAGCAACCATCCACAGCACAGCAGGGGGGAACAGCAGAGGGCAGTTGCCGGGCAGCTGGGCTAGCAAGGAGAAAGATGATTCGGTCAGGCTTTGGGCTGTAGGCAGTCGGGGGGGGGGCGACACCAGCGCAGAAAAAGCACGCCACGGGTCCAGAGCAGAGTACAGCCAGTTCAGGGTAGAAGGTGGCGTCCCAGCCGAGTTGCGCCAAGATCGTGTGCTGCCCCCCACAGAGCAAGGCAGCAGGCCGCGGCGTCCGCGCGGGCCAGCAGGGGCCGAGGCAGAATGCCAGAAGTGGGGCCGCAACACCAAACCGATGATAGGGTAGCCTCGCGGGGTCCCGCCGTGAGGGCAACAGCGACCCCCAAGTCTGGCGTCGCTGGAGATTATCGCCGGGGAGCCGGGGTGTACAGTAGGTAGGGAGCAGCGCGCAGCGGGGGGATCAAAGGGAGCACGCTGCCCACCTCGCCAGGCCCGAGGACAGAGGCCTAGATCCCGGGCACGTGCGGAGGAGCAGTGGCGCCTGGGAATGCAAAAGCCGGGCAGGGCGGTCTGACGAGCGTGCCCCCAGCCCCGCCGCAAGCCGCCCCCGCAGCCACAATCCTACCGGCTTAGATGTCTGCAGAGAGAAGGTGCTGCCCCGACCTGTGCTTCAGTCCCGTTCAGGACTCCGCAGCCGACCCAGGGAGATCCAGGAGGTCCGCACGCGTCACAGGGCCCATGCCCGGACCCGACACGCCAGCAGATCTCGGCCCAGCAGCAGCCCAGAGAGGCAGGAAAAGCTTCAAAAGGCGCCGCCGGATCAGGTGAGTAACGGTGATGAAAGTTCGTGCAACGATTCGGTCAGTGCCTGCAGGATTTTGTCGGATGTTGAGCGTAGCCGGCGGAGCCCACTCAGAGTGCGGCCATTTTGCAGCCGGCTAAGCCACGCCCCTATTTCCCCGACATACTTAACTCCCTCAACACCACTTCCAATGAAAATGGCATCTTACCTTTGCTCTTTATTAAATGTCTCTTTGGGAATGCGACTTCAGAACTGCTGCTCAAGTCCTCACACTCTTTAACACCTTATTACATGGCCTCTCAGACTCCACACTGCCCCCCTATAAGGGCATTCTACATGCTGCAGCACATCTCACCCAGGGCCAGCAGAAATATGATCACATCACCCCCATCCTGATAGAACTCCATTATCTCTCCTTGTCAGTCCGCACCATCTTCGAAACCATTTGCATCATTTACAAAGCCATCATCACAAGCACCCTAGCTTATCTTGTGGACGAGTTCACCCTCCGTGGTGGCTCTCAGCACACCCAAAGTTGACCAACACCAGACTGGAGACTGAGAAGTGTAAAAAACAAAAACAAGGCCTTTTCCCATTTGCACCTGGGATCTGGATCAACTTCCTCGGATCCATAAGGACCTTCCCAATCGATGCTCCAATTTGAAGCACCTCTTTGAAGAACACTGCATCACAAGGGAGTAACAATCCAATGAGCAACTTACTCTCCTGACAGTCGTTGACTGTCTGCTTCCCTGTGATCCAGTTTAGCGCTCTGCTGCCTTTTCGGTTAGGTTAGCGCTGTACAAATACCACAGACACACATACATCTAATGTTGATGAACTTGGCTTATGGTACGTTTTATTTTGGGAGGGGACTCCTACTGCATCTACCAGTTTGCCAATCAGTGCTTCAGTTAAAATGTATGCATGTGTTAACATATTAAAGCCAGGCCTATTGGCATTTTCAATGCATGTCTGTTTCAGTTATTAATAAAGTGAAAAGCCAACAACTAA
The DNA here is from genome assembly GCF_964204655.1 of Triturus cristatus. Classification (NCBI taxonomy): domain Eukaryota; kingdom Metazoa; phylum Chordata; class Amphibia; order Caudata; family Salamandridae; genus Triturus; species Triturus cristatus. Next base: position 1,212,172,367 of record NC_140592.1, read on the forward strand.
GGATGCTGACAGAAATGCAGCCTGGGGTGGCAAGAGCGGAAAAGGTTTGGAACCCCTGCCTAAAACTCAAGGGCGTAAAAGAGTAATCACTACGCCAGGCAAGATAACATTGAAAGATAACTGTTGCCCATATGAAAATATATGAATTTTCCATTTTAATTGATAACAGCAACTTTGTGAGATCCGCCCATAAAAGAATAAACAGAAGCAGTGGCTAATTTCAGTTTATCTCTGCAGGAGACCATTAATGCAACATGTAGAATAACCAACGACAGATGCAATGGATTGAATCACCTACCAGCAGGGTCAACTCACCGAGAAATAGGCAACAGTTCCAAGACATAACAGAGGTAGTTGAAATTGCAAATTAGAGGCCGATGTGGATGCTCAGTGACCTGGGCCTTAGATGCAGATAAAAGGGCTGATAGAATACAGCAGCAATGACATCACCATGGATGAAGGTAGTGATGTCTGTGAATCGCCTCATCTAAGATGGTCACTGCATCATGACGTTGCACCCTTAGCCAAGAGGATGACCCGCACAATCTAAGTTTATATTGAAGCGCAGTTGCTGGCAGGAGGACAACAGCAGCAGGCACATGAACCCTGTAGAGCCAAGTACAGCAGCAGCTAATGCAGTATCATGGAGCCAAGGCCATCAAGAAGCACTTCTTGAACAGACAAGGGGAAATTCCCTCAAGCATTGCACAGTTAAGGGAAATCCCTTTGTGTGCACACAAGGGGAATCCCCTCCACTTACATGGCTATTGCGTCGTGACGTAGTCATGGTGGCTATCTTAGATAAGACAGAAGGTGGAAGGTCCTGCGATTCCGTAAAGGAACTACTCTGTGAGCCAATCACCTACACAAAATGTGACGTGCAAAATGCAAACGTACGAAATGTAATATACTGTTATAAATGATATAATAGATAAAATATTGTAAAATATTTTTCAGCACTTCATGCTACTAATGTCTGAAAAAGACTCACCCAACAAGTACAAGGCTAAAGGGGGGCAACCCAAAGTCCCTTACCTCTGTACCTTCTGTTGATGACCTGGGTCTGGCAGACAACTACAGCTGTCTGTGGAAAGACTTGGAAGTTTTTGTGCTTACAGGAATAGGAATGTGTTGGACCTGGCCCTTTCTTCAGGGTCATCCCAAAACTTTTTGCCTTCCTCCGCCTATTTTTCTGACATTCTTTTAGTTGGTTTTAGGACTCCTGGCACTTTACCACTGCTAACCAGTGTTAATGTGCAGTGCTCTCTCCTCTAAACATGGTATGATTGGTTAACACCTGTTTGGCATATTTGCTTTACTTGTAAGTCCCTTGTAAAGTGGTATACTATATACCCAGGGCCTGTAAATTAAATGCAACTGGTGGGCCTGCAGCGCAGCTTGCGCCAACCACAGAAGTAGCCTTTCAAACCTGTCTCGGGCCTGCCACTGTAGACCCTGTGTGCACTGTTTACAGCCACTTTAAATTGGCATTTAAAATTACTTACCAAGCCTTAAACTCCCCTTTTACCACACACAGGTCACCCCTAAGCTAGACCTGAGGTAGTCTAATGGACAAGGTGATGTGTAAGTAAAAGTTAGGCCATGTTGTAGTGGAGACGGAGTTCCATGTACACACATTGCTATGTTAACATAAGCGCCTTAGATGTAAAACGGCATCTTGCCACTTTTACTGCTTTTGCACACGACACTGCAGGTAGATGTTATTACAAGAAAAACTGCTTGCTTGCTTTTTCTTCACATGAGAACGGTCTGTTGTTCACATCCCTAGACGTGCACCGCGACCTTAGTCTGAACACTGTGTGCAGAAGCCATCAAGGTCAAATAACAATGTATGCTTTTGAATTCATGTTGATCGGCCCACGCTCTTGCCATAACACGCACACAGCTGCAAATATCTGACACTCGGGTGCCTTTAATATTGCAGTTTGCATGCATGATTCAGACACTTGGAGAAGACCTTTTCCAGACACAGAGCAGAGCTGATGCTGTGATGTGATTCACCTAAGATGATATTTACGGTATGGGGTTCCCCATTCAAGCCTAGAGACCTTCTATTAGTTTCATAATACTAGCTTACTTGTGAAAGGAGGGTGGTTGTTTTCCACTATCATTTGTAATATGATTTCTCCCTTCATTTTCTATGGTATTGTAACCATGCTGATGGTTTTGTTTTTAATCATTTGCCTGCTTATGTTAGCCAAAGTACTGCTCCTTAGAACACGTAGTTAAAAATAAACATTTTAAACTTTACAGTGTCTCTGATTACTCTTGTTGTGGACTGATATGAGAATAATAACGAAAAGGTGTTTCTGATTCCCACCATTCCTGAGAGTACTCTAAGTCACTTGTTCTGGGTTGTCTAATCATTGGTAGCTTTGAGATGATACGGAGAATGAATGAGACACTGATGCTAGTCGGATAGGGGTTCTGGGTACTGATGTGAGTTTTTGGTACACCGCAATTCACTGAGGTCCTGGTTTGCTGCGCATAGATCTGTGCATGAGCAGAATCCCTGCAACATGGCGCACCTAACGTTTTGGTCTTATGATTGAGACGCCTTAGTAGTGCTTATATTAGTCCACAATACCCTCACTCTTGTTTTCGGTTGACGGGAGTGACAGTTTAAACCTACCTAAATAGTTAATATATGGGTTCTCTCAAGCTTGACAATTAAAAAGGTTTTGTTTTATCTTATACCCTTTTGGTGCTACTGTTCATATAGATTCTTTTTCTTCTCTGTGTCCTTATGGCTGAAGTCGCTATTGCAGCGCATAGTTGCGCACCTCTCTGGCGTCATTTGACGCAGTTCGGGGTGCCTGATGATGGGATGTCTATTATCTTTGTAGTGAGTGCCGATTCATCACATCCCTATGAGCTGTTTTACTCTTGGGTTACTTTGCCGGCGGTGAATACGGATGATGGTACGTTTCACTCATACACTCCTACGGCAGTCCCGGCGAATTACACGCCATATAGGATGCAGGAAGTTCCAATTTCCGCTTGGCAGCATCGTATTTGGTTCAATGGCGCCCTCCCCCACATGGTTACACCGGTTCGTTTGGGTCTCTCGTCCATTCCCGGGGCCACTTGGCCAGTCTTGGCCGGGTTTACACCACATCCACGTTATTTGCAAGCCATGGTGGATGAGTTATGTCAACTCCATACCGCCCTGATTACAGTACATCGGGCTTTAGTGCAATACGTTTCACGCAATGTCCAGGTAGGGTCACCTGTAGTTGCAGGGCAACCAGCTGGCCCGGCCAGGATTACTATTAGTCCCGTCATGGTTAATTTGGTAATGGGCAAGCGCCCCCAAAATAAGGCCGATATGCCTTATTGGCTTGCTGAGAAATTTGACCAGCTGGAAGCAGTTTTTCCGAATTCTACTCCTGTGGAAAAACACAGGATTCTCACCATTAGTTTGCAGAAAGACTTGGTCCCAGAGGTAGCTGACTGTGATAACTGGGGTAAGGTGTTTGCAGCAGTCTACTCGAAGTGCTTCGGCACCCAGTCTATGGCTGTACTGCCCTCCGTGATCAAACGTATTCAGAATCAACACGGTCCGGAGGCGGCGGTCGAGTTAGGAATGAGGCTTGTCGGCGTGTTCAACGTAGTTGCCACGTTCATCCTTGGTAACGTCAAGGGAGATGCGGTTAACTTTCAAGTGTCGAATGCGCTGCGCCTCGTCGACGACGTCGATAAACCCCGGGAGTTACCAAAAATTAGTGCGGAGGCGTATAGGACCATTGGCCGCAATAGTTTAGGGGTTAAGCCTTCTGTCCAGACAACAACTACACTACCACAAGCTAAGTCAGGGACGTCTTCTAAGGACGAACGTCCAGCATTTCTGAAACAAAATTGGAAAGCTAAGAAACAGTGAAAGTCGTCACAGAAACAGGGGTCTCGTCCCGCGTCGCCAGTCCAGGCGACTTCTGAGCGCACATAGGATTTGCGCAATTGCACTAGAATTTGGTCTCCTGATAGATTTCAGGTTTCTGAACAACGTTCTCCTCGTTCTTCACAGGAAACATCGATCTCACAGTCCGCTGGAGGAGAACGTGACTGTTGGAAGGCGTTCCCCGGGGAGGCTGCGGAATGGGTTCCTGACCACCCTGAGGCCCACCTTTCCCAGAATTAGGCCGAGCAAGAGCAGGGAGGCCCTTCCTGGAAGGGTCTCGCACCTAGGATCGCACGCGCTGAGCTTACTCTCTCTTCGGATAGAGGGACACCACACAGTAGTTCGTGATAAGGCAATAAGCTTTTATCGGTAGTTGTCAGGGATCTTTATGATCCGGCAGGCAGGTGCAGAATTAACGCCACAAGCGGCAGCGATCTTGTGATGATGGGAAAAGGGGTAGCGGGACAGTCTTTCAATCAGTGTCTCTGCGAGGTATCCGGCGCACAGCTCTCAATCCTCGAGCTGAGGGGATGTTGCTTCTCTCGGCAATCTCTGCCGATTCTCTTGGAGGAGCGGGCCGCGAGTCACTCAGCAGGCACCGGAGGGTCGTAGTTCAGGGAGCCGCGACGTCGTTAGCAGGGCTCAGATGGATAAGCGATCGGGGAGCCGCGACAGCGTCAGCAGGGCTCAGATGGTTCAGAATTCGAGGAGCCGCGACGGCGTCAGCAGGGCTCAGATGGTTCAGCGTTCGGGGAGCCGCGACGGCGTCAGCAGGGCTCAGATGGTTCAGAATTCGAGGAGCCGCGATGGCGTCAGCAGGGCTCAGTTGGTTCAGAGTTCGGATAGCGTTTCTTCTGTTCGGTGAGCGATCGAGCCGCGACCAGGTCCGCAGGCTCTCGTCAGTCCAGGTCTTCTCTGCCCTCATCCCTTCAGCACCCCTTGTTATACTCCCCCTCCTCTTTGAAGTCCGGAGTCCTCGCGGAGAGGGGTCTCGTGCCTGGGGGGCGATGTGTCGGGGTTTCCTGTCGCTCAGCCCCTTGATCTATTCAGATGTGTCCGGGAGGGACCCCACACGCCCAGCAGGAGAGGCGCCCGCTCACCGGGGGCCTGGTGGCCGATCGAAACCTCCCTCGGGGAAGAGTCCAGAGGTGTGACAGAGTCGGCGCCTCTTGGTCTGGTTTGGGGGGGGGGGGTTCGTTCTCCCTCGGCCGGGCATGCGTGTTGGGGATCTGGTCGGCCCTCGGGATGTTGGTCCACGGGAGCCGGAAGGCCGTGTCCACGAGGTTCGGCGTGGTTGTAGTGTACTTTGCTGGTCGGGAGGGCCCACGCCACGAGGCCGGTCTCACACGTGCCCCCCCAGCTGAAAGGCGGGGAGAACTACCCATCCACTTGGGAGTTTTCCTCGCAGAAGCGGAAGAATCGGGACAGGCCGTTGGCGTGGTCAGTCCCGGGGCGATGTTCCACAGTGAAATCCATCCCCTGGAGAGAGATGGACCAGCGTAGCAGCTTGGGGTTTTCCCCTCGCATCTGCATCAACCACCGCAGGGGTCGATGATCTGTTTGCACTCGGAAGTGTGTTCCGAACAGGTAGGGCCGTAGCTTTTTGAGAGCCCAGACTACGGCGAACGTCTCACGTTCAATCGTGCTCCACCGCTGTTCCCGGGGCAGTAACCTTCGGCTGATGAAGGCTATGGGCTGATCTATGCCTTTGTCGTCGTATTGTGAGAGGACTGCCCCGATGCCGTGTTCCGAGGCGTCCGTCTGGACCACAAACTCCTGGGCGTAGTCGGGTGCTTTGAGTACTGGAGCCGCGCACATTGCGGCCTTTAGGGTGTCGAACGCCTTCTGGCAGGCGGGAGTCCAGTGTATTTTCCTGGGGTGTTTCTTGGAGGTTAGTTCTGTGAGAGGGCCTGCGATGCTGCCATAGTTTTTAATGAACCTTCGGTAGTAGCCGGTGAGGCCCAGGAAGGCTCGGACTTCCGTTTGGGTTGTAGGGGGTTCCCAGGACAAGATGGCGTTGATCTTCGGCTGGAGGGGGGCGACCTGCCCACTCCCTACCTGGTGCCCCAGATAAGTTACGGAGCCGTGCCCAATTTGACATTTGCTAGCTTTGATGGTGAGGCCGGCCCGGCGTACAGCCAGCAGGACTTGACGGAGGTGCTGGAGGTGCTCGGTCCATTGGGAGCTGAAGACCGCTATGCCGTCAAGGTATGCTGCGCTGAACCCCCCTAGTCCGGCCAGGACCCTGTTCACCAGCCGCTGGAAGGTGGCCGGGGCATTTTTCATTCTGAAAGGGCATCACCCTAAAGCGGTAGTGCCCATCCGGGGTGGAGAAGGCGGAGCGCTCCTTGGCTCCCTCGGTGAGGGCAATCTGCCAGTACCCACTGGTCAGGTCAAAGGTGCTGAGGTAGCAGGCGGCCCCAAGGCGGTCAATGAGTTCGTCGGCACGGGGGATAGGGTGAGCGTCTGCTCGGGTGACCGCATTGAGGCCTCGGTAGTCCACGCAGAATCTCAGCTCGGGGGCAACACCCGGGGTAGTCGCCTTCGGAACCAGGACTACCGGGCTGGCCCAGGGGCTGTCGGAGGGTTCAATCGCCCCAAGGTCTAACATCTTTGCCACCTCGGTCTGGATGCAGGTCCGGACCCGATCAGGGACCCGGTAGGCCCGATGTCTCACTGGCGGGCTGTCTCCGGTGTCCACGTCGTGGACACACCAGCTGGTGACCCCGGGGGTCAGGGAGAAGAGATCCGCGAACTGCCCAAGTAGCTGGCGGCAGTCGTCGGTCTGTTGGGCTGTGAGGGCGGTCGACAGTCTCACTCCCTCCACCGATCCATCGGTTTCCTTCGCCCCCAGGGGGTCTGGGAGGGGCTCGGTGTCTTCTTCGGTCCCATCGTCGGTGGCCAGGAGTAGACTTAATTCGGTCCGCACAAAGTGGGGCTTGAGGCGCTTCATGTGGAGAACCCGGAGGGGGTTCCGCGGGGACTGCACATCGATGAGATAGGTGACTTGGCTCTTCCGCTCGATCACCTTGAAGGGTCCAGTCCATTTATCCTGGAGAGCACAGGGTCTCACCGGGGCCATGACCCAGACTTGTTGGCCTGGCTGAAACTCGACCAGCGTAGCATTCTGGTCATACCAGCGCTTCATCTCTTCTTGACTGGCCTCGAGGTTTGCTTCTGCGAGTTCCCTGAATCTTCGGGTCTGGTTGCGGAGCGCCAGGATGTATCGGAACACGTCTGGAGGGGTCCCCCGGGGGGTTGCTTCCCACCCCTCCTTGACCAGGCTCAGGGGTCCTCGGACGAGGTGTCCATATAACAGTTCGAATGGGCTGAACCCCAGGGATTTTTGGGGGACCTCCCGGTAGGCGAACAGGAGGCATGGGAGGAGGACGTCCCACCTCCGGCGTAGGGGTTCCTCGAGGCCCATGATCATCCCTTTCAGTGTCTTGTTAAAGCGCTCGACTAGGCCGTTTCCTTGGGGGTGGTACGGGGTGGTGAATTTGTACGATACTCCGCACTGCTGCCAGAGGGACTTCATATATCGGGAGATAAAGTTCGTCCCCCGGTCACTCACGACTTCGCGGGGGAACCCCATGCGGGAGAAGATCCCCATCAAGGCCCGGCCCACCACGGGGGCCGTTACGGTGCGGAGAGGGATGGCTTCGGGGTAACGGGTGGCATGGTCCACCAGGACGAGGATGAACCGGTGGCCCTGGGCGGTCTTAGGGTCCAGTGGTCCGACAATGTCGATTCCTACCCGCTCAAAAGGGGTACTGACGACGGGGAAGGGTTGAAGCGGAGCCTTGCGCTTGCCCCCACTCTTTCCGCTGGCCTGGCACGTGGGGCAGAACTTGCAGTGGGCCTCCACATTTGCTCGCATCTTGGGCCAGTAGAAGTGGGTGACGAGTCGCTGGTATGTCTTATCTTGGCCTAAGTGTCCGGCCAGGGGTACATCATGGGCCAGGCCCAGGAGGAGACTTCGGAAGCGTAGGGGTACTACCAGTACTCGGGCCGATCCCAACTCGGCCGACTTCTGTTCACTGTACAGCAGTCCGTTCTCCCAGTATACCCAGTGGGTGCCAGTCTGGTCGCCTGCTGCTTGGGCCTCGGCCTGTTGTCGGGGTCCGATGAGGGACGGGCAGGTGGATTGTTCTTGGCAGAACTCTTCACGGGAGGGGCCCCCTTCGCAGGGCCACGGGGCCAGTTCTGGCAAGTCCCCGAGTTTGGTCAGGGTTGCGGGGTTGGAAGGCCCGGATTCTTCGCCGGGAGCGGTTGGTTCATCCAGAAGGGGGTCGTCGGCCTTTGGTGGTGTATCCGGCTCGCAGGTGTTCAGGGGCATGGCCTCTCCCCCCTCGGAGGAAGGCGCCCGGAGAGTCATCGAGCGCGTGGTGGCGCATACCCACTCGGGTAGGCCCATCAGCTCGAGGTGGGCCCTTCGTTCCACTTGTCCCCACGGGGAGTTCTCCAGGCCGTTGCCCAGGAGGCAGTCCACGGGCTGGGAGGTTCGGACCACTACTTTTAACTTGCCGGTGACTCCCCCCCATTCGAAGGGGACTAGGGCCATCCGGCAGAGGCTCTCGGAATTGTCTGATGAGATGACGGGGCAAAAGGCGTCAGGCAGGATCTGATCCTCGGAAATCAGGTGACAGTGGACCGCCGTGACACTCACCCCCGTGTCCCGGAGCCCCTCGATGCGGTGACCGTTGACCGTCACCTGCTGTCGGTACTTCTTCGTGTTGGCGGGCAGGGGCGTGCCGGGGACCATCTCCCGGTCCCCTAGGGAGACCAAGGCCATGGCGGCTGGTTCCCATTCTTCGGAGTCTTCCATCTCTTTCCCCAGGGCTACAGAGGCCATCTGTCGAGCCGGCGGGGTTGTGGTGGTGGTTCGCTGGTACAGGGGACACTGAGGGTCACTGGCATAGTGTCCGGTCTGCTGGCAGCGGAAACATGTGATTCTCCCTCGGGGTCCCGGCCTCCCTGGGGGCCCGGTGCTGGCCAGAGGCGGAGCTGGAAAGGGCGGAGATTGTCCTCTGGGAGGGCTGAGCGGGGATCCCCCCGGAAGCTCCCTTTGCCGGCCTTGGTTCCCTCCGCCCCTCTGGCGGGGGGGTCCCTGATTGTGGCGACCGTAGTCGGTCCGGGTGTTCACCCACCGGTCAGCCTCGACGGCCAGTTTCCGAGGGTCTGTGAGTTTGCTGTCCAGGAGGTGCTGGCGCAGCTCTACGAAGCAATTAGCGGCCAAGTGTTCCCATGCGATCAGGTCGAACAGCTCCTCAAAGGTGGAGACCTTGCTGCCCTTGATCCATCTGTCCAAGGCCCGGCTGTAAAAGTTCACGTACTCCACCCATGTGGTACCGGGTATCTTTTTGCAGTCTCTAAACCGTTGCCGGTACATTTCAGGGGTGAGCCCATATCTGGCTACCAGGGCCTCTTTCATGTGACTGTAGGAGTTCATCACGGTGGAGGGCAGGTCCAGCAGGGTATCTCTCCCCTCGCTCAGGAACCGGCCCCACAGCCCAGCTCCCCAGTCTTTCTGCGGGACTCGGTGGGAGGTCATAGGCCTTGAACCATTGCTGAATATCGTCGTTTTTATAATATTCTTTCACCACATCCTTGGGGATGTGGACCTTCGGTTCCACGGTGGAGGAGATGGGTTGCGTTTCCGAGGGTCGGGTCTCCGCCCGCTGGCCTTGAGCTCGATCTCCTTCAGGCTACGTTCGTGCTCTAGTTGGAGTTTCTTTTCTTCGTGTTCTCTCTGTCGTTTCTTTTCCTCTAGTTCTCCGTGTAGGCGTAACTGTTCTACTGCCAGTTTTTTCTCAGCCAGTTTTATCTCTCCTTCGATTTTTAGCTTTGCTAGTTCCAGTTCGTGGTTGCGACTTCTTTCTCGGTCCGCTAGTTCCTCTGGGGATAGGCCCCCCTCGGGGGCGCCGTTCCTCCCCGGGCTGCTTCGTGGTTCGTTGGGGTGCTCTCCTTCTGCTTGTGACCGGGGAGTTTCTGCCTCGACCCAGGTTTTTAGTGCCCCCTGGAAGTCCTCTTTCGTGCTTAGTCCGGTGGTAGCGATTCCAAAGTCTTTGCAAAATTGTTTCAGTTCTCGGTGCGTATACGATTCTAACTGGTCTTTTTGAAATGCCGTGCTTGGGTTGGTGCCTGCGGCACCTAGGGAAGTTTCTCCTTCCATTCTTCTTGGTGGTGCGTAAGCCGTCTACTGCACGATCTCCAGGTGTTGGCTCGGATCCCGTCGCCTGCCACCAAATGTTGGAAGGCGTTCCCCGGGGAGGCTGCGGAATGGGTTCCTGACCACCCTGAGGCCCACCTTTCCCAGAATTAGGCCGAGCAAGAGCAGGGAGGCCCTTCCTGGAAGGGTCTCGCACCTAGGATCGCACACGCTGCGCTTACTCTCTCTTCGGATAGAGGGACACCACACAGTAGTTCGTGATAAGGCAATAAGCTTTTATCGGTAGTTGTCAGGGATCTTTATGATCCGGCAGGCAGGTGCAGAATTAACGCCACAAGCGGCAGCGATCTTGTGATGATGGGAAAAGGGGTAGCGGGACAGTCTTTCAATCAGTGTCTCTGCGAGGTATCCGGCGCACAGCTCTCAATCCTCGAGCTGAGGGGATGTTGCTTCTCTCGGCAATCTCTGCCGATTCTCTTGGAAGAGCGGGCCGCGAGTCACTCAGCAGGCACCGGAGGGTCGTAGTTCAGGGAGCCGCAACGTCGTCAGCAGGGCTCAGATGGATCAGCGTTCGGGGAGCCGCGACGGCGTCAGCAGGGCGCAGATGGTTCAGCGTTCGGGGAGCCGCGACGGCGTCAGCAAGGCTCAGATGGTTCAGAATTCGAGGAGCCGCGACGGCGTCAGCAGGGCTCAGTTGGTTCAGAGTTCGGATAGCGTTTCTTCTGTTCGGTGAGCGATCGAGCCGCGACCAGGTCCGCAGGCTCTCGTCAGTCCAGGTCTTCTCTGCCCTCGTCCCTTCAGCACCCCTTGTTATACTCCCCCTCCTCTTTGAAGTCCGGAGTCCTCGCGGAGAGGGGTCTCGTGCCTGGGGGGCGATGTGTCGGGGTTTCCTGTCGCTCAGCCCCTTGATCTATTCAGATGTGTCCGGGAGGGACCCCAGACGCCCAGCAGGAGAGGCGCCCGCTCACCGGGGGCCTGGTGGCCGATCGAAACCTCCCTCGGGGAAGAGTCCAGAGGTGTGACAGAGTCGGCGCCTCTTGGTCTGGTTTGGGGGGATGGGTTTCGTTCTCCCTCGGCCGGGCATGCGTGTTGGGGATCTGGTCGGCCCTCGGGATGTTGGTCCACGGGAGCCGGAAGGCCGTGTCCACGAGGTTCAGCGTGGTTGTAGTGTACTTTGCTGGTCGGGAGGGCCCACGCCACGAGGCCGGTCTCACAGTGACAAAGGTCGGGGTGCCCAACAAGGATGTGAGCAACCCCGCCAAACTGACGGTAAAGGATAGCAGGACGACTTTGCACGCCAACGACCCCCGTTTCAGAAGAAGAAAGTTGCTGCACTAACAGTGAGGTATGCCACAGATAGTGAGAACGCAGCTTCGGAACCTAACCTGGGCACTAATGCTGCTCGACAGGGCAGCGGAGGTTACAGTAGTGCGGCAAGCACTGTGTCCATATCTGAAGGCGACAGAAACTGACACATTCATTACTGTAGAAACTGCTGATACTAGAGTGGCTCCCCTGACAGACTATATGACATAGTCCTTTTAATAGAAGGTGACATACAACGTACCATAAAAGGGATTTTTGAGGCAAATCTGACCTCTACATATGACATTCTGTTAGCAGAGGCAGACTGGCTCCCAGCTTTAGTTTTGGCCGCTCCTAGAGGGGAGGAGGTAATCCTCCCATCTTTCGCGCACACTGTGCCGAAGGATCAGGCTCAGAACTTTGCGGAAGAGTGGGCTCAGGTGCTTGCTCCGGCGTTGTACCGTACTCAGGTTGGGTGGGATAAGTTGTCACCTAGCCATGAGATTCCATTACGGTCCATGCCCCAGCCGCAACCCCAATATCCCATGCGCCGCAAAACTAGATCTCACGTCGCAGAAATCCTTGAACAATTGGAATATCAAGGTGTTATTGAAACATGTGTGTCACCGATGAATAATCCTCTATTCACTGTAACTAAACCTGATGGGTCGTACCACCTAGTTTTGGATTACCGGCATTTGAACTCTTATTGATGGACTTGTGCTGTACAGAATACCCACAGTTCTGCCCTAGTAGATAGTCTTGTGAGAAAAAGGTTTAAGACCACACTTGACATCTCCAATTGCTTTTATAGCCATAATCAGTCCTCGATTAGTAGTCAATGGACAGCCTTTACTTCTGGCGGCAAACAAAAACAGTTTAAAAGATTATCCATGGGCTATAAAAACAGTCCTGGCGTCTTTGCCGCACGTGTAGTCTCTCTGTTAGAGAACATTGACCCTGATGCGTACTCGTATGTTGATGATATCTATCTCACAGATGACTAATTATGGCCGCATCTGTGTCACGTTGACCGCATCATTGTCATGTTTGCGGACTTCGGTTACAAATTCAACTTTGCAAAGTAACACATTGCAGAGTATACAGTGTTGTTCTTGGGCTATCAACTCAACAACCAAGGCCGAGGATTAGCACCTCACTTCCTGGAGAAGTGCGCATGTTTGCGTGCTCCGACAACACTGAAGAAGCTACAATCTTTGCTGGGTTTTTTAAATTACGGGCGTACTTACATTCCTGATTATGCCCAGCGTATCAAGCCGCTATATGCCTTGGTACAACCTAATTTTTCCAAATCGAGCTGGCTGCCAGAACATTCAGCTATCTTGCAATCTTTGCAGGCTGATCTTCTTGCTTCGAAATACTTACTGACGTGTGATAACCACACTAACCTGGTAATAAGAATTGTGCCTGGCGCAGTGGGTTTCACGTACTTAATGTTCAATGAGGGCGACACAGTCCCTATTGCTTACAAATCACACTTGTACACTTCGGCTGAATTGTGCTTTTCCACTGTCAAGAAAGTTTTGACTGCAGTACAGATGGCAATTCTGAAAGAGAGAGCGCTGTCGCAGGGGAAACGCATGTTGGTTGCCACACCGTATCCTGCTTTAGAGGCAGTGACGAAAGCCATTGTACCTTATTCTAAAGCTTTGCATCCACGTTGGATACAATGGGCCACTTCCTTGACATCGCCGGATGTCACTTACATCTTTGATGCCTCATTGCAGACTCAGGAGTATTTGCAGTATGAATTCGTTCATCCAGCTCCTCTGTCCTTGTGTCATGAACCACCGTGGCCGACGCAGAACACTGACAACTCACGCAGCCCCAGCGCGACGATCGCGGTAGCAAAAGAAAACTACATTTCCCATGAGTCTAGCGAGCAGGACGCCAGCGCTGACGTCAGGACGCTCGCCGGGGACTCCAGAAATACTTCCGGGTTCCCGAGGAGCGGCGCTGCTAATTCCAAGTCGGAAGGAAGAAGACGCCAAGAACTGGTAGGGGTGCGGTTGCACCGGTATAACTCTTGGGAACGTCCTGTGTGGTATTTGTGTAACTTGGTAGTGCCTGTATGTTAGATGCTAATCGCAGCCACGCTACCTGACAGTTACTTTACGCTGCTGTTTCAAGGGAGTTTACCTCCTCCCTTCTATGTCTCGAATCTGTCCTTGGTATAAACGGGGGAATCAAGGTACTTTGTTGTGGCTCTCTGAGGAAGCGACTCGCAGGCCTGTTGGACGAGTCGTATTCGACTCTTGCAGGCTTGCTATACGCTCCCCCGTTCTTCGGACCAGGAAGGTCCCCACCGCTGTAGCGGAAACAATCCTTTGGTTTACATAAGAGTGTGATTTCTGGAGTTCCGGGCTGTATGAGTACAATGCCGCCTGACCCCAGACAACACGTACATTGAATTCGTATTGTTTCCAAAACCTCGCTCTTGGATTGAAAGCACCGGGTGGTGTACATGCGTGCTTTAAGAGTGAGAAACCAGGAAAGGCCATTGAAGGCTTAGTGACAGTGGAATAGTTCCTTGATTGGCTGGCACGCCAGTGTGCTTCCTCGAATGCAAAAGGGGGTACAGCTAATGTCATTTCTACTTCTCGCCTTGTGTGTCAGGGTCTGATTGAGCTCCGCGGAAGTTAGCTCCTTACCCCAGTAACCGGTGGATGTGGAATGCTAGGTACGCCCTGGTGGTGAAGGGTCTGTCTATATATTTCTGCCTTAATCTCACAAGTGTCAATACGGCTGTATAGAACCTGAATTAATTGTGCTCTCCCATTAATAGAACAAGATCAAGCCAGTGGCTTCTCAGAGGCCACTTCCAAGCTCAAGGAAACATTCTTTTTTTTTACAGGTACAAAGGGGCACGGCATACATTATTGTGAGGGACTGTCACTGTATGGAGTAAATAAGATATTGGTTATAGGGTATTGATCCTTATATGTTTTGTCTTCACAGATCTCCCTCCCTGCTGTCCCCATCCTTTCCTTCCCTCACCTGATCACTCGATAGAGTCTGTATTTCTAATCAGGCCTTTTGAGCTATCAGGAGGTGGAACCCATAGAGCATCGTACGTCTCCGAGGATCTGAGGACCTGACAGAATTAGCAGCCCAAGATTAACACATCCTCCCGGACGTACATTGCCATGGCCACCTTAGAAGACGTGATGGCCGCTTGGCCGTCGTTCAGAGCGAGTTAAGCGCGTCTAGGGCAGAAACCGCAGCACTTCAGGCACAAGTAGATCGGATACAGCGGAATCCTTTTAGCATAGGGGCTCCTACTGGTTCGGCACTCCCTTCTGTGGTCGTGGAAGTCCCTACTCCGATTCCGTTAGCCTCTCCAGAAAGATTTAATGGGGACCCTGGCAAGGTTCAGATATTCCTCACACAAGTCATATTGCACTTCTCATGCAGGCCAAAGGCTTTTGGTTCCAACCAGTCCCGGGTGGCCTTCTTAATATCATACCTAATAGGAGATGCAGCACAATGGGCAGTTCCACTAGTTAAAAGGGACGATCCGTTGATGTACGACTGGGAGGCGTTTCTGGCAGCTTTCGAAAGAACTTTCAATCGCCAAGCGGCCACTCTCGCCGCGGATCGGGAGCTGTTAAGTTTAAAGCAAGGCAATAGGGATCTGATTGCATATCTTAATGATTTCCGACGCTTGGTCACGGAGACAGAGTGGCCTGAAGTCAAACAAGCGGCCATTTTTCATCAGGGACTAAAGGAAGAAATGAAGGATGTGTTGGCCGAAATCGACCCGCAACCTCACTCCTGTGAAGATCTTATTCAATTAGTTTTAAGATTAGATCATAGGTTGAGTGAACGTAAGGGAGAACAAAAGAAAAGAGATAGACCTGCCTATCGGGTAGAATCGGCTCGCCCATCTTACAGTACCTCTGGGTCTAAGCCGGAACCTATGGAAATTGGAGCAGTGCGTGCACCCTTGACATCAGAGGAGCGCAATTATAGGCGGAAGAAAGGGCTGTGCCTCTACTGCGGAAGGAAGGGGCACTTCCTCAAAGAATGTACTCTTCATTCCAAATCCACGAGGGAAGATTACCGAAAGACAGCGGCAGCTATTACAGGGCCACAGTCAGAAAACTACCAAGCTTGAAGACGAAGGAAGGAGCACCTTCAAGCCAGGCAGTCATCCCTTCTCTTGACAACAAGTCTGCGGGTAAACACAACCATCTCTATATAGATATACGCTTGGAAATACAAGACAGATGGCACTTAGTACAAGCCATGGTAGATTCAGGAGCAACGGGCTGTTTCATGGATCAACACCAGGCAGCAACTATGGGGATCACCTTACTAGATAAGGGCTCGCCAGAAGCAGTGTTTGCAGTCGATGGGAGACCATTAACTTCTGGACCCATTAGTCGTCATACTGGTGACCTTAGGGTAAGGACCGGATCGGCTCATGTAGAACGCCTGAATTTCAACATCATCCAAGCCCCTCAATATGGGGTGATACTCGGACTGCCCTGGCTACAAACTCACAATCCTATAGTGGATTGGGAGGCAAGAACCCTTCGATTCACTTCGGAATATTGCGAAAAACACTGCAATCAACATCAAGACAATCCAGCGTCCTCGTTGGCACGATGCCACCACATTGCCACCGCCGAAGAGCATGAGGTGAGCCTTCCAGAGGAATACAAGGAATATGCAGAGGTATTCGACGAGAAGGAGGCAGAGATACTACCCCCACATCGGTCATACGACTGCCAGATCGATCTTGAACCTGGTGCCGTAGTCCCCACCGGTAGAGTGTATGCTCTTACCGAGCCAGAAACCCAGCACCTTCGGGAGTACTTGGATAAGTACTTAAAGCTGGGATTTATACGGGATTCCAAGTCGCCCGCGGCCTCTCCTTTATTTTTATCCCGAAGGCCAACGGCGAGCTCCGCGCGTGTGTGGACTATCGCTCATTAAACGAAGTAACCATTAACAATCGATATCCGTTGCCCCTCATTAATGTGTTGCTGGAGCAAGTTAATGAGGCAGTGATTTACACGCGTTTGGACTTAAAAGGGGCATACCATTTGGTCCGCATGCGAAGTGGAGACGAGTGGAAGACAGCGTTTAAGATACGATTCGGCCTATATGAATATCTTGTTATGCCCTTCGGGTTGTGCAACGCTCCCGCTGCGTTTCAATACTTTTTGAATGATGTATTAAGGGAGTACCTGGATAAATACGTTGTAGTTTATATAGATGATATCTTGATCTATTCATCTAGCGGAGAGATTCATGCTCACCACGTAAAGACCGTTTTGAAGACCCTCCAGAAGCACAGCTTGTACTGCAAGATCAGCAAGTGTGAGTTCAACGTAACCTCTGTTGAATTCTTAGGAGTGATGTTGACACCAGAAGGACAGGAGATGTCGGAAAGAAAGGTGAAGGCGGTACTCGAATGGCCCCGACCCATGAACATCCGTGATATTCAATGCTTTCTCGGATTCGCCAACTTTTACCGGCGGTTCATCGATCACTTTTCAGACCTGGCGGCCCCCCTGACCCACCTACTACGAAAGAAGACAGCCTTCCAGTGGACAGACTCAGCCCAGGAGGGGTTCGATGCCCTGAAACGTGCTTTTGCGTTGGCCCCAGTCCTCATGCATGCTGATCCTGAGAAACCATTCACAGTGGAAGCGGACGCTTCGGATACAGCGGTGGGGGCAGTGCTCTCACAAAGGCATAAGGAGACTGGACAGCTGCATCCGGTGACCTTCATGTCCAAGAAGCTGAACAGCGCCGAGTGCAATTACACCATTACGGAAAAGGAGCTGCTTGCCATTAAGGAAGCATTCACGGATTGGAGACACCATTTGCAAGGGGCCCGACACATCGTGACTGTTTACACCGATCACCGGAATCTCCAATTCATGACGGCAGCTAGACACCTCACTCCAAGACAATTGCGATGGACCCTGTTTTTTGCCGGCTTCAATTTTGTGGTGACATACAGACCTGGGAAGGATAATAAAAAGGCAGATGCCTTGACCCGGAAAACCACCGCCACTTCATCTACAATCGACCCCAAAAGAGCCATCATCCCCTCAAGTAATCTGATTGGTGTTACCTATACCGATGCATTTCTGCGGAGTGTGGCCAAGAACTTCCATACTGGGAAGTGGCTAGAATGGCTAAAGAAGAACCGGGATTGGAAGGTAAAAGAAGGATTACCTATTCGGGGTAGACAACTACTGCTACCTATTGTAGCACTTCGCAAACGCGTGTTTGAGTGGTGTCATTCCCTTCCCATTGCCGGGCATAATGGTGTAACCAAAACAATCGACAGAATCTCTAGGCAATTCTGGTGGCCTTCCTTAAGAACAGACATCACGAAGTGGATAAAAGAATGCGAGGTCTGTAATCAAATGAAAACCAGCCACGTTAAACAAGCCGGGTTGTTGCGCCCTCTTCCTACTCCCCTACAACCATGGGACATCATTTCCGTAGATTTTATAGTAGGGATGCCAGTGGATAAAGGACATACAGTAATAATGGTGGTGGTGGACTACCTGACTAAAATGGCCCATTTTGTCGCCTGCAAAACGATACCCTCTGCCAGTACTTTAGCCCACTTACTATTAACACATATAGTACGGTTACATGGGTTGCCAAAACATATAGTGTCAGACAGGGGATCCCACTTCACCGCAAACTTTTGGAGAGCATGGTGCTCAACTCTGGGTATAGTCCCAAACATCTCGACCAGCTTCCACCCCCAGACAGATGGGCAAACTGAGAGGGTAAATCAAACTCTCAAACAGTACCTCCGCTGCTATGTAAACGTCACAACGGAAGAGTCGGTGGACAAACTGTGGGTGGCGGAGGCGGCATACAACAGTGCAGTGCATAGCTCCACAAAACAATCCCCGTTTTTTTGCTCCTACGGTTTTAATCCAAGGTTCACCCCCCTAGTGATGCCAGTAGGGACTACATCAGTACCCGAAGTACAGGATAGAATCTCAGGTATACAAAAAACGCTGAGGGAGGTACAAAAAGAACTAAGTGCAGCTAAGCTAAAATACAAGGCATATGCGGACAAACATAGACGACCAGGTCTGGTGTATAAAAAAGGAGATTACGTCTGGTTGTCTACTAGACATATCAGATTCAAACGATACAGTATATTTAATCCTAAGTATATTGGACCCTATTGAGTGATTAAATTGGTCAGTCCTGTTGTGGTCAAGTTAGCCTTACCCTCTTCTCTCCGTATTGTATGTATTTATTGCTTATTGAGCGCAGCTGTCACCCAAAGGGTATCCTGGCGCTGAGACCTAACCGTGCATCTATTAAACAGCTACATTACTCTGGGGAACAAGTAAGTTTTAAGGCTCTTTTTAAAAGTGAGCAGATCAGGGCAGCTCCTTAATACTAAGGGGAGGGTGTTCCACAGCGTGGCAGCCGCAAAACTAAAAGCGCGACCACCCATTCTCGTTCTATTAATTTTAGGGACTTTTACCAAGAACGCCGAAGATGATCTTAAAGGTCTGGCTGCCTGATACCAGAGGAAGAGAGTCTGAAGAGGTATTCATCCTGCTTTTCATGTGTCCCAACTGAAGCATTCCCAAACAGCCCCTAAGAAGGGAACGGTTCCAGTAGTGGTCAATGAGGAACCTGAATATGAGGTCCGGGTATTTTGGACTCTAAAATACACAGGGGTAAGCTGTGGTATCTGGTTGCGTGGAAGCGGTATGGCTTCGAGGAAGACTCCTGGGAACCAGCATCAGGAGTACACGCACCGCGATACACGAATCTTTTTCATAAAAAATTCCCTGCGAAACCTTGCCTCTGTCAGTGTTCTTCGGGGGAGGGATGTACTGTCATGAACCACCGTGGCCGCCGCAGAACACTGACGACTCACGCAGCCCCAGCGCGACGATCGCGGTAGCAAAATAAAACTACATTTCCCATGAGTCTAGCGAGCAGGACGCCAGTGCTGACGTCAGGACGCTCGCCGGGGACTCCAGAAATACTTCCGGGTTCCCGAGGAGCGGCGTTGCTAATTCCAAGTCGGAAGGAAGAAGACGCCAAGAACTGGTAGGGGTGCGGTTGCACCGGTATAACTCTTGGGAACGTCCTGTGTGGTATTTGTGTAACTTGGTAGTGCCTGTATGTTAGATGCTAATCGTAGCCACGCTACCTGACAGTTACTTTACGCTGTTGTTTCAAGGGAGTTTACCTCCTCCCTTCTATGTCTCGAATCTGTCTGTCAAGTCCCGCGTAGGCCTCTCAGGATCGGTTCGTTGCTCAATGGGGGTCCCCCTATTGACAACCTTAATTCCGAATTGCCGTAAAGGCACGGAAGCTTAAGGGGGTCAATCGAGGGGAAGGAAAGGATGGGAACAGCGGGGAGGGAGATCTGTAAAGGAAGCACAGGTTTGGTTAGCACTATCGCCTTTAGCTGAAATAACTTTTCACCCACTTGACTCACATAAACAATTAGGTCTACCTGTAAAGAAAAATAACCATTTCTAGCTTTGACAGCAGAAGGGCGATTAAATATTGTCAAAGCCGCTTCAACGCGAGCTAGATGCAGTGTGCTCCGGGATGTCGCAGTTCTGTATATGTACTCAAAGGGCACGACTGTGGATAAACAAACAACACATAAGAACCCCCCCCCTATCTTATAACAGCAGAAGAATATACCGTAGTTTCCAATATAGGGTATAACCATATACCCACCAAAGAGGGTGTGCTGGTAGGCCTCACTGGGGAAGGAAGGTCTTATGCTGTAGCCTAGCGGCCCCTCTACAAACCCCCAGCTAGTAAACAACACAAACACACACACAGTTCATCAATACATGGTCAGCTGTGACTTCTGGTAAGGCAGAACAATGTTGTATAAAGAATTTCACAGCGTGGTATTAGGGTCATACCACCTGGTAAATGTCAATCGTTATCTTCGAGCGCTCCACGCACTCACTCAGGTTCTCTAAATGCCTGGAACAAAGTCTCATAAGCCTATTCGTTTTGGCAGTCTCTGGTATCAAGAAAGCACGGAAGCACGAACGTGTGCCCTAAAGGACTCTTGGCGGTGTCACTGACACCCTTACCGCACCCGGGGAACTCCACGATATTATCTGCAACACGGTCAGGTCAGGCTCCAGGATAATCTGCGAGCGGCTCTCCGTGGTTCCCGACTAAATGGATTCCCTTCTCTTGCGCCGCGTCACTTCCTGTGCGCGCGCGTCTCTGGCCTAGAGGCTGCTGGGATGCGTAGTTCTTTGGCAGCATCGGTAGTCTCCCATAAGACCCGCATTACGCGGACATGGTTCGCGGCCCGATTCCAACGGCCCGCTTCTTCCCTGAGGGACGGCGAGAGGGCAGAGGGCAGGTGAGTTTTCATGACAGCACATCCCTCTCCCCGCGACCTCTGCCAGGAGCCAGGTTTGTAGGGATATTTCGCATGGAAAGCTTTTACACACCGGGGAGCATGTACCCCCCTGGCAGGTTCCCACAAATCTTCTTCCATTCCGTATCCTTTCCAAGATACCAGGTACCAGAGTCTGGACCCCCGCATTTTTGAGTAGAGGATGGCCCTGACTTCGTACTCAGGTTCGTTGTCTATCCAGACAGGAGAAGGATTCTTCTTCACCGGGGTGTAGGAAGGCTTCAGCAGAGACACGTGAAATACTGGATGTATTTTTAGAGATTTTGGTAGTGCTAGCATCATAGCCCTCAGGGAGATAACTTTCTTGATCTTGTATGGCCCGATGTACCTTGGGTTTAATATGCTGTATTTCCTGAACCGTATGTTTTTGGTTGATAACCATACTACATCATCCTTCTGATAAGGAGGATTAGGTTTCCGGTGCTTATCTGCCATGTCTTTGTACGTTATTTTAGCTTTAGCCAAGTTTTTGTATGTACTCAGTAGGACCTTTCGGATGTGTTTGGTTCGGGTACCTACTTCCGGGACCACCGGCCCTATCACTGGTTGGATCAGAGAGGTAAAACGAGGATGAAAGCCATAGTTGCTATAATAGGGTGAGTACTGTGTAGATTGATGCTTGGCGCTATTGTAAGCCACTTCGGCCAAACAGAGCCATTCAACCCAAGAATCCGAATTGTCTGTAACATAGCATCGTAGATACTGCTTAAGATTCTGGTTTAGTCGCTCCGTTTGCCCATCCGACTGGGGGTGGAAGCTAGTTGATTTGGAGGATTTCATATGTAACGCCTTACACCACTCCTTCCAGAACTTAGCTGTAAATTGAGGGCCTCTATCCGAAACGATATTGGCCGGGAGTCCGTGTACTCTTATAATATGGACCAGAAGTAACTTGGCTAATTGCCCTGCAGTTGGTTCTTTGGCACACGCGATGAAATGTCCCATCTTTGTGAGGCTGTCTACCACTACCACGATGGTTGTACAACCTTGGTCCTTTGGAAGACCCACTATAAAATCAATAGAGATGGTTTCCCATGGTTTCAACGGTGTGGGTAGAGGTTGCAAGAGACCCTGAGTCTTCCCATGGTCAGTTTTGGCCTTAGCGCAAGTCTCACAGTGCCGTACCATGTCCGTGGTGTCTTTCACCACTGATGGCCACCAGAATTGTCGTGCTATTCTGTCGAGAGTTTTTCTGACACCATTATGGCCAGCGCTGGGCGTGGAGTGACACATCTGCCATACTTCCTCCCGCAAGGACTTAGTTGGTACCAGCAATTGATTGCCTTTCATCGGAAGACCTTGGTGTAGCCTCCATTGCGGATGTGCTTTCAACCATTGTCTCCAGTAAGTGGTCTTGATTCCTACGAGTATCCTTTGGAGAAAGTCATCAGTATGTAAAACTCCAATTACCTTCTTTGGGTCCAAAATAGCCTGCTGCTCTTCTGTCGTATGTTCAAGGGGGGTAGTCTGCCTTGATAAGGCATCTGCCTTTCTGTTTTCTGTCCCGGGCCGATAGGTCACTATAAAGTGGAATTCCGAGAAAAACAACATCCACCGCAACTGCCTAGGAGATAACATGCGAGTAGAGCGCATGAACTGCAGGTTGCGATGGTCGGTATAGACCGTAACTACATGTTTTGCTCCTAATAACCAGTGCCTCCAGTCCATGAAGGCTTCTTTAAGGGCTAAGAGCTCTTTTTCCGCTATAGTGTATCTGGTTTCAGCAGGGTTTAGCTTCCTGGATAGGTAGGCTACTGGATGTAATTGTCCGGTAACCGTATGTCTCTGTGAAAGAATAGCTCCTATGGCTACATCAGAGGCGTCCGCCTCTACAATGTAAGTACGCTCAGGGTCAGGGTGAGCCAACACCGGAGCGGTAAAAAAGGCATTTTTTAAACATTGAAAGGAATGTTCTGCTTCTGCTGACCAGTTAAACTTTACGTTCTTTCGTAATAGGGCTGTGATGGGTGCCACCATGTTTGAGAATCCGTTAATAAACCTGCGATAAAAGTTCGCGAATCCAAGGAAACATTGGACATCCCTCACTGTGGCAGGTTGGGGCCATGTTTTTACCGCCAAGATCTTTCTGTCAGACATTTCTTGCCCGTTGGGTGTCAGCATTACTCCTAGAAACTCCACCTTATCCACGTGGAACTCGCATTTGCTGAGTTTACAATACAAGTTGTTTCTTCGTAACGCCTCAAATACGTGACAGACATGCGCCCGATGCTCCTCAACCGATGAAGAATAAATGAGGATGTCATCTATGTATGCCACTACGAACCTGTCCAAGAACTCCTGCAACACCTCATTCACGAAGTATTGAAAGGCAGCGGGAGCGTTGCACAGGCCGAAGGGCATCACTGTATATTCATACAGACCATACCGTGTCCGAAAGGCTGTCTTCCATTCGTCCCCCTCTCTTACCCTTACTAGGTGATATGCCCCCTTTAAATCAAGCCGCGTGTATATGACTGCTGTTTTGACTTGTTCTAAAAGTACAGGGATTAAGGGTAAGGGGTATCTATTCTTTATGGTGATATCATTTAGAGCGCGAAAGTCTATACAAGCCCTCTTTTCTCCGCTGGCTTTAGGGATAAAAAAGAGGGGAGAGGCAGCCGGAGATCTGGATGGACGGATAAATCCATTCTCTAGGTATTTGTCTAAGTATTCCCGTAAGTGGGTGTTCTCGGCCTCTGTCAAAGCATATAAGCGTCCACAGGGTATCAAGGCCCCCGGAACTAGGTCTATGCGGCAATCGTAATGCCTATGAGGGGGTAAAGTGTCTGCCAGCTTTTCACAAAAAACGTCCTGATATTCCGAATACCAAGACGGAAGCTGGACATCTGTTTCTGCTGCCGTCGCTACGCTATAGGACGAAATCAAGGTTCTCTCTTTTTCCGTACTCCGGCCTTTACAATGAGCCTTGCACCAGGACCCACTAAACCTCACCTTTCCCTCCTTCCAATCTATATCAGGGTTATGCTTTCTTAACCATGAGAGCCCCAATATTACTCCGTATTGTGGAGCTTGGAGGATGTTGAACCGCACCGTCTCGGTATGGTCCTGATCGCACTGCATTAGCAAAGGTTTAGTGTTATATTCAATGGGGCCGGTACTTAATTTCTTTCCATCGACCGCCAGAACCTCTTCGGGATGGTCTTTAAGTACTAACACGAGTCCCAAGCTTAAAGCCACTTCCCGGTCCATGAATAGCCCGGTGGCTCCGGAATCAACCATGGCTTCTATAGGTTGCCATCCCTTGGGGGTCTTGAGGTGTATAGGAAGAAAAAGATGTTGTGTAGTGTATTCCGTCTGTTTAGATAACGAAGGGACACGAATACCACTCAAGGAGTTCCCTTCAGCGTTCCCTGAGTGTATTAGTTTCCCTGTATTTCCTCCGTTGTGCGTCCAGAGGCTTTAGCCGCTCCAAATCCAGTCTTTGGTTTGGCCAAACACTCCCTGACAAAGTAGCCTTTCTTACCACAGTACATGCAAAGACCCGCTTTGCGTCTATTGTCTCTCTCAGCTTGTGTGAGCGGCGCCCGTACTGCCACTATATCCATAGGTTCTACGTGAGCTCCAGTCCCCACACCTAGGCCTCTGTTGCGGTCAAAGCGCATAGGGGGTCTTTCTACCTTTTTCCTATCCCCTCTACGTTCTCCTAGCCTATAGTCTAATCTCAAGGCCAGATTTATTAAGTCTATGCACGTGGAGGGTTGGGGGTCAATTTGAGCTATTACGTCCTTCAGGTCGTCTTTTAACCCTTGATAGAATAGTGCCCCTTTCTTGTCCTCGGGCCACTGAGTTTCGGCCACTAGCCTCTGAAAGGTGTTGACATAGGTAACTATATCCTTGGTACCCTGTCTTAGTTCTAGCAGCTCTCTATCCGCTGTAAATGATGCCGCTCGGCGATCAAAGACCGTTTCAAATTCTTTCTTGAACTCCTCCCAATCATATAACATAGGGTCATCTCTCCGAACATAAGGCACGGCCCATTGAGCGGCTTCACCCGTTAAGTAAGATATCATAAAGGCCACTCTGGCCTGATTTGTGGGAAAGGCTTTAGGTTTGCACAAAAAATGTAGCAATACCTGTGTCATAAAGACTTGTACTTTAGTGGCATCTCCCTGAAAACGTTCAGGGGCGGCCAAGGGAATGGGAGTAGGAAGCTCTACGGTTACTGGCGTGGGTGTAGAGGTGGTTCCAAACTGGAACATACCCCCGACTGCTCCACGCCCTACCTGGGCATCAAAAGGGTTTCGCTGTAACCTATTTACTGAGTCCTGTAGAGCGGCCGTCTCAGCCCTAGAGGCTGCTACCTCATGTCGGGAATCAGCTATCTCTTTCTGAAGAGTTACTAAGGTGGCCAACACATCCTCTAGGGTGGTCATGGTGACAATGAACCGACCGGGAGAGGTATATTAAGTTTAAGGCAGATTATTCTGTCAAGTCCCGCGTAGGCCTCTCAGGATCGGTTCGTTGCTCAATGGGGGCCCCCCTATTGACAACCTTAATTCCGAATTGCCGTAAAGGCACGGAAGCTTAAGGGGGTCAATCGAGGGGAAGGAAAGGATGGGAACAGCGGGGAGGGAGATCTGTAAAGGAAGCACAGGTTTGGTTAGCACTATCGCCTTTAGCTGAAATAACTTTTCACCCACTTGACTCACATAAACAATTAGGTCTACCTGTAAAGAAAAATAACCATTTCTAGCTTTGACAGCAGAAGGGCGATTAAATTTTGTCAAAGCCGCTTCAACGCGAGCTAGATGCAGTGTGCTCAGGGATGTCGCAGTTCTGTATATGTACTCAAAGGGCACAACTGTGGATAAACAAGCAACACATAAGAACCCCCCCCTATCTTATAACAGCAGAAGAAAATACCGTAGTTTCCAATATAGGGTATAACCATATACCCACCAAAGAGGGTGTGCTGGTAGGCCTCACTGGGGAAGGAAGGTCTTATGCTGTAGCCTAGCGGCCCCTCTACAAACCCCCAGCTAGAAAACAACACAAACACACACACAGTTCATCAATACATGGTCAGCTGTGACATCTGGTAAGGCAGAACAATGTTGTATAAAGAATTTCACAGCGTGGTATTAGGGTCATACCACCTGGTAAATGTCAATCGTTATCTTCGAGCGCTCCACGCACTCACTCAGGTTCTCTAAATGCCTGGAACAAAGTCTCATAAGCCTATTCGTTTTGGCAGTCTCTGGTATCAAGAAAGCACGGAAGCACGAACGTGTGCCCTAAAGGACTCTTGGCGGTGTCACTGACACCCTTACCGCACCCGGGGAACTCCACGATATTATCTGCAACACGGTCAGGTCAGGCTCCAGGATAATCTGCGAGCGGCTCTCCGTGGTTCCCGACTAAATGGATTCCCGTCTCTTGCGCCGCGTCACTTCCTGTGCGCGCGCGTCTCTGGCCTAGAGGCTGCTGGGATGCGTAGTTCTTTGGCAGCATCGGTAGTCTCCCATAAGACCCGCATTACGCGGACATGGTTCGCGGCCCGATTCCAACGGCCCGCTTCTTTCCTGAGGGACGGCGAGAGGGCAGAGGTCAGGTGAGTTTTCATGACACTGTCCTTGGTATAAACGGGGGAATCAAGGTACTTTGTTGTGGCTTTCTGAGGAAGCGACTCGCAGGCCTGTTGGACGAGTCGTATTCGACTCTTGCAGGCTTGCTATACGCTCCCCCGTTCTTCGGACCAGGAAGGTCCCCACCGCTGTAGCGGAAACAATCCTTTGGTTTACATAAGAGTGTGATTTCTGGAGTTCCGGGCTGTATGAGTACAATGCCGCCTGACCCCAGACAACACGTACATTGAATTCGTATTGTTTCCAAAACCTCGCTCTTGGATTGAAAGCACCGGGTGGTGTACATGCGTGCTTTGATGCTTTGAGAGTGATAAACCAGGAAAGGCCATTGAAGGCTTAGTGACAGTGGAATAGTTCCTTGATTGGCTGGCATGCCAGTGTGCTTCCTCGAATGCAAAAGGGGGTAAAGCTAATGTCATTTCTACTTCTCGCCTTGTGTGTCAGGGTCTGATTGAGCTCCGCGGAAGTTAGCTCTTTACCCCAGTAACCGGTGGATGTGGAATGCTAGGTACGCCCTGGTGGTGAAGGGTCTGTCTATATATTTCTGCCTTAATCTCACAAGTGTCAATACGGCTGTATAGAACCTGAATTAATTGTGCTCTCCCATTAATAGAACAAGATCAAGCCAGTGGCTTCTCAGAGGCTACTCCCAAGCTCAAGGAAACATTATTTTTCTTTACAGGTACAAAGGGGCACGGCATACATTATTGTGAGGGACAGTCACTGTATGGAGTAAATAAGATATTGGTTATAGGGTATTGATCCTTATATGTTTTGTCTTCACAGATCTCCCTCCCTGCTGTCCCCATCCTTTCCTTCCCTCACCCGATCACTCGATAGTGTCTGTATTTCTAATCAGTCCTTTTGAGCTATCAGGAGGTGGAACCCATAGAGCATCGTACGTCTCCGAGGATCTGAGGACCTGACACCTTGCGCCCGCTTGAGGATTACCATTGTGTCATTTACACTGATGGTTCGGCGCAACCGGCGACGGAATCTAAGCATGCTTATTCAGCGGCCTGCGCAATAGTGGCTGGTACTTTCGTGAATGGTGAATTGAAGTCTGATGTTGTGCACACACAGTCATTGGGTGATTGTACCACCCAGTTGGCAGAGCTAAGTGCTCTGGTGCTTGCACTGGAGTTTGCTGATCCTCGAGTTACTACTCTTATAGTGAGTGACTCCTTTTACTGTGGTCAATCTTTTAATGACAATTTATTCTTTTGGTCTCAGAAGGAGTATCGTGATTCCAAAGGTAGCACAATCAAGCATAAAATGCTTTGGGTTCGAGTCGCAGAACTTAAACAGCATCTCTCTCTCGTGAATGTAATTCATACTCTTGGGCACCAGCGAGTAGGTGTCCACGCTGTCGGAAACAGCTTAGCTGATGAAGCAGCGAAAACAGCAGTGGCAACATATCTAGTAGCAGCAGTTACAGGATCCAAAAGGAAGATTGATGATAACATCTTGGCAGCTATTGCTGCAACAGAGAAGAGAAGTAATTATCCTAGAGGTTTCCCTTCCAAATACTCTTATCACTTAAGCCCTGATAAAGTTCCCTATGTGCGAATTAACGACGTTGGTGACAGATTGATTCCCAACGCGGACTGCAGACTTTCCTTGATAACCGCGGTTCACGAAGGTATGGCTTCTGCACATGCCGGCGTTTCAGCAACTGTTACTCTATTACAACAACATTACTGGTGGCGAGGATTGTATAAACAGACTCGAGCTTATGTTCTTAATTGTGACATCTGCCAGCAGATTAAGCCTTCGACTGCTGCGCCCACCAAAAGCACAGTTGTACATATCTAATAAACCCCTTGGATGCGTTTATTTAGATCACTGCGGTCCTTTCTCCTCTGATACTGCGTATAAGTACATCTTAGTTGCAGTGGATTCGTGCACACGTTTTCTTTGGGTATGGCCACAACGGAGTGCTGATGCTCGAACTGTCATCAGGGACTTGCGTGTCTTTGTGGGAATTTTCGCATGTGGTACCCTTCATTCTGACCAAGGTCCTGCGTTCGCCTCTAAGGCGTACAAAGAAGCCATGAGATTTTTGGGGGTCCAAGTCAAATTTTTGTCTCCATACCGGCCTCAGGGCAATAGTGTTGTGGAGCGAATGAACCGTGACTTAAAGCAATCCCTGACAGCTAGAGTTTTAGGTACTGGCAGGAACTAGTTGGCCCATCTGTATAGAGTGCAACGTGCACTTAATAATCTCCCTAGAAGGTCTCTGGGTGGGCGGACCCCATACGAAATGCTCTTTGGCATAAAGATGTTTGTCCCGGACCTTGATGGTCTAGACATGGCGGCGTCAGCCGCACCCTTTGACATAGATGATCACTGTGCTGTATTACAGACTCTACAAGAGACCAGAGACAGTCTTGCAAAAGAACACTTGTCCTCCACAACTGATGCTGCGCTTCAGATTCCGGTAGTCGGCTGGCTACCTCGAGTTGGTGACCTGGTCCGTGAGAAGGTGGAGATCAAGAAGGAGTTCGGCCCCTCTTATCGTGCCCCGGTTCCAGTGCTTGGCGTGCAGGGTACAAGAACAGTCATTTTACCTCCACTTCCTGGTCGCAAGGATAACAGGTACATCTCCATTGACAATGTCAAACTACAGCGAATGGCAGATTCTTCTGAGTATGACTCCAGCAGTCTCTTGTCCAGCAATGCTAAGAAATTCTGTTTTGGCTCCGGCAACTACCAACAGGCCTGACATTGCCATCGAGATGCATACAGTTACTAATCCTTTGTTGCCTCCACCGGCTGGTGGTCCAGTTGAAGATACTGAGTATACTAATCCCACAGATGTGTTGTTGCCTGGTTTACAGTCAAGTGCATTTGACCAGTCGTGTTTTTCATTTGACACTAACACTATGACTTCCAACGCCCCATCGAAAATTTCAATTTTTGCTGCTTGGTTTAAAAGACATTTTTGAATTTCCCCTTGGACTTACATTTGGCTGGTGCTCACAACTATTTTTTTGTTTATGTCCATTGGATTTGTGGTTGCATTTTTTTGTCTAGTAAATGGACACTATCTCACCGAAAGATCTACAATTAGATTAATTGACGGAACTTTGGTCCCCCACTCCTCATCTCACATCATGAAAAGGGACCAGACTTTTGTGAATATTACTGCCTGGCCTGTGTTGGATGGGATTGTATGGGATGCTGTTAAATTTCAAATTCATGGTCCCACAGAGGTGATTAATGTCCCCAATGTACTTTGTGTTTCTATGAGAGATGTTGTTAAACAAAACATCCGCTCTGATGATTGGGATGTCCAAGCCATAGAGGCTCTTTTTTCTGATTTGAAATATTATGCTACTTTTGAGGCTGAAGATTTGTATTTAGACACAGCTAATTATGGAGAGTTGTTTTGCTATGGCAAGGCGAATACATTTAGAAATTTTGTTAATTATACACAATGGGAACATTGCCCAACACCCATTGAAGGCAGCTCCAAAGCTCTTGTGAACAAATTTACATATTTTACTGATTTCAGTTTATCAGACCCTGAAGCCTTTTATTTTAAAGTGGCTGCTGAGTCAGCTTCCAAAGTTAGGCTGACCCACACTAAATGATTGTATTCCAAGTCCTTTATCGATAAATTGGCTATAGGGGGCTATGAGCTGTGGATAGATACCATTGATCTTAAATCTGTTTGGGGTTCTAAAGAGTGGCAGGTACAAGGTACAGAAGCTCTGCATCGTGCTTGCCTTATCCCAAACCACATTTTGTTTTTGAATTCTACCATTTTTCAAACCACCTGCTTTGGATTGGCGACTTCTAAAAGGATGAATTCCCCCTCTATTCCTGATCTGGGCGCTTATCGAACTGGCTCTACTTGCTGCACATTGCCAGAGGACTGCTGTGCTGTTAGGAAGAACTGCTGTTTGGACTGCCTGCTTGGTTGTGTCGGCCTGCTGGGCTGCAGGAGGTACTGACACTTTGTACTTGTTTGCCTTATGTGCTGGCCTGCTGTCTGCCTCCCTGTTCTTTGTGCCCCCAGTGCTCTCCAGAGTCTGGTTGGCTGCTTCTCCCACCCCAAGCCCAGGCACAGTAAGGATACCAGTTCTGCAACATCACTGTCATCTCAGTGATGCGCTGTGATCAGCCGCTCCCCCTGATCAGTGCCTGGTGAGCCCCATTTCTGGCTTCAAGCAGCACGTGGATAGCACTGTTATTTGTTCTTTGTGGTTTTAAAACAGCGCATGGTGAGCACTCCTCTTTAAAAGTAGAATGTTTGAAGCACTTACTTTTGCCCCCAAGAATCTGGCTGGAATGGTGCGAGCACTAGGTGGAGGAAGTTCTCAACCTGATCTGTATTTCTTCAATTCAGTGCATGCAAAGCGCTTCACCCTGCAACTCTGACGGGCACTTGAGTCAATGGCGTTTTTCTTCCCTATTCTTACCACACAAGCAGTGCGGGCGCAAACCAATGAGCCACCTTTGTTCTGCCCACGTTGATAAGGCAACTTGGAAGACTGCAGATCAGCGTGGATTCTACCCACCCCCAGGGAGCTGAACTTCACAACGTAAGGCTGCTGCTAAGGAGACGGGCAAATCCCAGTGCGGCTCCCAGTCCACGTGGACCTGGTGCCGCAGAGCCAGCGGGAGCAGCGCATAGCCCGAGGTGATCAAGTGGGCTCCACTCCCGAGGGCCGCCGACAGTCCTGGTCCTCTATCCCGAACCCATCATGGTACGGGGATGTTAACTGGGGCCGGGGACAGTGGAAACTTGCCCGCCTTGCTGGTGAATGCTGAGATCGGACCTCCGCGGTTCTAATGGAGCCTTTTCGCATTTAGGTGTGGGTGACTCAGTCCTTGAGGGCAGCTGCATTTGTGCGCTGATAGCAGGGGGGGGGGGGGGCAATGAGGTCTTCCACATAACTCTCAAGTTTGTGCCTCTCTTTTCCTTGTGGGACTGACCTGGGATGCTCATTCCCTTTTTAGCCTGATGGGTCGATCCTCAACGGAGCTCCCGGTCACCCCAGGGAGAGTGTGGCATTATAGGAAATTTCAAAATTACCCTATTACCAGGTAGTAGACACACAAGTGCTTCTGTGCTCTGCACTGGGATGCCGGGTGATCACGTACAGCGCAGTAGGAGTGCAGGAGCACTGCACCCTACGTGCTTCTGATATTTGGTGATCCACGCATTTATTGTGATATAACGATGCTTCATGTATTTTGTCTCCAAACAAAGTCACAGTACTTGCACTAATGTGGTGATTCATGTACCGTTTTCGTAAAAGGCTGCATTTCGCGCCCTGATGTTGTAAAGTATGTTGTTTTCATTCTTGCATTGTCAGGATAACAAGTACTATCTCAGGATTTGCATAGTGTGCACAGTAATTATGATTCATGTTGTTTTTGGTCTGAGTTTATGTATAATATTCTATATTTTTATATAATCTTGTATGGACTCTCTTTTGTGGTGTTTTCCTTGTGTTTTGAGTGTGCGTGGTGCAGAAACGCTTTACACATTGCCTCTGATGAGCCTGCCTGCACTGCGCCAGGCTACCAGAGGGTGAGCACTGGTTATCTCTGGTGTGTTACTAACTTACCCTACCTAGAGTGGTTGACTAGGTGCATATCCTAGCCAACCAGAAACCTAATTTCTAAAAGAATGACTTGCGCATTTCTGGCTATGCAAATATACAGCCGCGGTCGGTAGTAGGAGTAACTGCAGGGCGGTGACGTGGGGAGGTGCAGGGTGGGGGGTAGTAAACTATGGATTACGGAGGTTTACAGGTAAATTAACATATAAATTAATAAAACGAATTTCGTTGCGTGCACTGCATCCCCAAATGCGATGCCCCCCACCCTGCCCCTCCCCCTACCCACGTCACCGCCCTGCAGTTAATCCTACTACCGACCGCGGCTGCAAATATATCATTTTCAAAAAGGTGACTGAATCACTGCTGCCACACACAACTGTGCACATTCTGGCTGGCCATCTTGGTTGGTACAGCCTGGACCCCCCTGCATTCATGGGTAGTTAACCGAGCCCGTTATTCAAAAACAGGAAAGCTCCAGTGAACCGTCGCCAGTTTGAGGTTCCAGAGATGAAGTCACTGCTCGGCCGCGCTAACTGTAGAAGCGTTTACTGTCTGTGGAACAAGTAAAAGAACAGACCAGGGACAATTTGCAGCCAAAAAAAGCTCGGAAACGTTCTGCCCCAAAATAGATTTGTAACAGAAGAAACAAAGGAAATAGAAAGGCCCAAATGAAATGTCTTAACCGTCAGCGCTTGCGTGACCGTGCGTGCACCGACAGCGGATGCCTGTAAAAGCCGGTATTAGGTCGCTCTTGCGTAGGTAATGGCTCAAGAAACGCACGGTTCATTTGACCCCTCCGGCAGCGCCGAAGGGAGGCCTGAGGGGCGTTGGGAGCTATACGTGACCGAAAGGATTGTCATGAAACGGAGGCCCTCAAGTACTCTGGAGTCATTGCAATACCCAGATGCATTGGAGAAGTAAAAAATGCAATTGCCAAACTTTTATTGCGAAGTTAAGATTGTAAGATAGCTCAGTGAGTTGCTGCACTGACCTGTCTGTAACCTGAAGATCACAGCCCCCTTACCAAGTATGTCTGGAATCCCCCTGCAAGTTGATAACACTTTAAAAAATATATATTTTTATGTGCCTTTTAAAAAAGAAACCCAAATGAGAGGAGAATAAGGAATTAAATACAATATAATCATACTTAATCAATACAAACCAACAATAAAAAGGATAAAAGCAAACATTGCAGCAGTAAGCAACCACATTTGTGCAGCGTGCCATAATGAGCAAAGTATAAAGTACAGATATAGATAGCAGCTTGAAATACAAAAATACATCATTTTAAACACTCAGTTATAGAGAAGGGCAGAAACAGCTCATACATACCTATTCGCAAGCAAAACAAAAAAACAAACCCACATTGCTCCAGTACACCATCATAAAAATGCAGAGTGCCATAATAAACAAGTATACATAGCAGCTTGAAATACCAGATGCCTGATTTACCTGCTCCATTATTAGGGAGGGTGGAAAAAACAGATCACTTACCCTATGGGTGGAAAAAACAGCTCACTTACCCTATGGGTGGAAAAAAACAGATCACTTACCCTATGGGCAAGCTACTTAGCAACATGACAATAGCCATATCTGTGATTAAAAATTACAGTTGTTTATGTGTTTTTGGTGAGTGAAGAGATAGGCCATGGAGCTTTGTCACCATCCAGACACTAGTTATAAGTAGTGCGCATCATCCATTCCCGTTAAGCTAATTCTCCTGTTGTTTTTTACTTCATTTTGCTGCTACTTTTAACTTGCTACTTTGCACGCACTGCCAATCTGCACATTGACTTTTTCTTCCTTGTGAAATTTGTGAAATATTTTACTCTGTAGTACTGTTGCTGGAAATTGTGTGAATCTCTTTTTA
Organism: Triturus cristatus; assembly: GCF_964204655.1. NCBI lineage: Eukaryota > Metazoa > Chordata > Amphibia > Caudata > Salamandridae > Triturus > Triturus cristatus. The sequence goes on from NC_140592.1 coordinate 1,212,206,251, forward strand.
GCTTTCTTGTGTTTTTAAATAGCCGTCTCTTAAATTGAATTTTACGGTCACTCAAAAGGGAAGCCTAACCTGTGCTCAGGGGGAATCAGGAAGTGGGGGCTCTGATTTTCACGGCGACCCGCCATCTTGTTCAGACACAGTCTAGTCTTTTCCCATGATGGAGGGCATAAAAAGGCACGCGGCGCTAGCGCGCAGCGGACGCGCCGCTAGCGTGCCGAAGGCGCGCCTAAGGCAAGCCCGTCTGCGCCCGTCCGCGCCTCAGACGCGCTTGACCGTGCCGGCACCTCTGATACCTCTTTGCATACCCCCCGTCGCAAGTATAACAGGGATGCCCTTAAAAGTCTTGATACTGATGTAAATTGTCGCCCCTGCTCCTTTTCTCTGGGCTCCATGGAAGCACAGTACTGCGACCTGTGCAACTTATCCCTTCCCCCTCCTCTGCTTATTACACATTGCCCTGTCTCAGATGAACGCTCTTCTTTTTCCTCTGTCCCCCTGAGTCTGCACACTATCTCTGAGGTACAAATGATGCTCTTAAACACACGTTCGGTAAAACAACACGAATATCAAATCCGGGATCTCCTCTTAGACTCCAATCCAGACGTGTTATTCCTTACAGAAACGTGGCTTCATGAAGGTTCTAACCCCACCATTGCTAATGCCATTCCATCTGACTACCTCATTGTAAGGAGTGATCGCACAGTAGGACGGGGTGGAGGAGTTGCAATTTTGTTTGGTATTTCGTCAGCTGAATTGGTTTTGTGTTACGGGTCCTATGTCTAGCGCCGGGACACTCTTGGGAGTAGCCGTGCGCTCAACAAATACCTAGTAACATAACATAACATAACATTCCAGCAGGAAAGGGGCAGCACCGGCTGTGAAGTATTCCCACAATAGGGTCACATGCTGGCCTCTGCGTGCTCACAGCAGACATCTTTAAGACACGGTTGGTCACCACAGAGTACTATACTGCTCAGGAATCTTCATAACCCTCCCCGACTCCTACCTCGATCTTCTCTCCTCCTCATCTCATTCGCGCCTCCGTGTCCATCGCCTCATCCTAACTACCCTCACCTCTCTCCATCCACACCTCAGCCAGCATTTCTTCAACGTCACTTCAGTCTCAGCCTCATCCCAACCTAACCTCGACCTCATCTGAACCTTGCTGTCTCCTCATTTCAACCTCCTGGGCTCCACATCTCATCTGCACTCTCACTTTCACATCAACTGGTGGTGTCTCATGGCTCCGATAGGTGACTGTATGACAGCAGCGTTACACCCCCATGAACTTAACCTCACCTTGTATTCATGCCAGCTCCTCCTGAGACGGTCCTCCTGTCAAGCTTGCCCGCACTCCACTACCCCCTGCTGCCTTCAGTTTGTGCCTCCTCTGCTCGTTTTCTACCTCTTCTCTGCTTGCTCCTGCCACTCTATTTTGCCTCTTTCAACTCGTTTCTGACAGGGTATCAAGGCCCCCGGAACTAGGTCTATGCGGCAATCGTAATGCCTATGAGGGGGTAAAGTGTCTGCCAGCTTTTCACAAAAAACGTCCTGATATTCCGAATACCAAGACGGAAGCTGGACATCTGTTTCTGCTGCCGTCGCTACGCTATAGGACGAAATCAAGGTTCTCTCTTTTTCCGTACTCCGGCCTTTACAATGAGCCTTGCACCAGGACCCACTAAACCTCACCTTTCCCTCCTTCCAATCTATATCAGGGTTATGCTTTCTTAACCATGAGAGCCCCAATATTACTCCGTATTGTGGAGCTTGGAGGATGTTGAACCGCACCGTCTCGGTATGGTCCTGATCGCACTGCATTAGCAAAGGTTTAGTGTTATATTCAATGGGGCCGGTACTTAATTTCTTTCCATCGACCGCCAGAACCTCTTCGGGATGGTCTTTAAGTACTAACACGAGTCCCAAGCTTAAAGCCACTTCCCGGTCCATGAATAGCCCGGTGGCTCCGGAATCAACCATGGCTTCTATAGGTTGCCATCCCTTGGGGGTCTTGAGGTGTATAGGAAGAAAAAGATGTTGTGTAGTGTATTCCGTCTGTTTAGATAACGAAGGGACACGAATACCACTCAAGGAGTTCCCTTCAGCGTTCCCTGAGTGTATTAGTTTCCCTGTATTTCCTCCGTTGTGCGTCCAGAGGCTTTAGCCGCTCCAAATCCAGTCTTTGGTTTGGCCAAACACTCCCTGACAAAGTAGCCTTTCTTACCACAGTACATGCAAAGACCCGCTTTGCGTCTATTGTCTCTCTCAGCTTGTGTGAGCGGCGCCCGTACTGCCACTATATCCATAGGTTCTACGTGAGCTCCAGTCCCCACACCTAGGCCTCTGTTGCGGTCAAAGCGCATAGGGGGTCTTTCTACCTTTTTCCTATCCCCTCTACGTTCTCCTAGCCTATAGTCTAATCTCAAGGCCAGATTTATTAAGTCTATGCACGTGGAGGGTTGGGGGTCAATTTGAGCTATTACGTCCTTCAGGTCGTCTTTTAACCCTTGATAGAATAGTGCCCCTTTCTTGTCCTCGGGCCACTGAGTTTCGGCCACTAGCCTCTGAAAGGTGTTGACATAGGTAACTATATCCTTGGTACCCTGTCTTAGTTCTAGCAGCTCTCTATCCGCTGTAAATGATGCCGCTCGGCGATCAAAGACCGTTTCAAATTCTTTCTTGAACTCCTCCCAATCATATAACATAGGGTCATCTCTCCGAACATAAGGCACGGCCCATTGAGCGGCTTCACCCGTTAAGTAAGATATCATAAAGGCCACTCTGGCCTGATTTGTGGGAAAGGCTTTAGGTTTGCACAAAAAATGTAGCAATACCTGTGTCATAAAGACTTGTACTTTAGTGGCATCTCCCTGAAAACGTTCAGGGGCGGCCAAGGGAATGGGAGTAGGAAGCTCTACGGTTACTGGCGTGGGTGTAGAGGTGGTTCCAAACTGGAACATACCCCCGACTGCTCCACGCCCTACCTGGGCATCAAAAGGGTTTCGCTGTAACCTATTTACTGAGTCCTGTAGAGCGGCCGTCTCAGCCCTAGAGGCTGCTACCTCATGTCGGGAATCAGCTATCTCTTTCTGAAGAGTTACTAAGGTGGCCAACACATCCTCTAGGGTGGTCATGGTGACAATGAACCGACCGGGAGAGGTATATTAAGTTTAAGGCAGATTATTCTGTCAAGTCCCGCGTAGGCCTCTCAGGATCGGTTCGTTGCTCAATGGGGGCCCCCCTATTGACAACCTTAATTCCGAATTGCCGTAAAGGCACGGAAGCTTAAGGGGGTCAATCGAGGGGAAGGAAAGGATGGGAACAGCGGGGAGGGAGATCTGTAAAGGAAGCACAGGTTTGGTTAGCACTATCGCCTTTAGCTGAAATAACTTTTCACCCACTTGACTCACATAAACAATTAGGTCTACCTGTAAAGAAAAATAACCATTTCTAGCTTTGACAGCAGAAGGGCGATTAAATTTTGTCAAAGCCGCTTCAACGCGAGCTAGATGCAGTGTGCTCAGGGATGTCGCAGTTCTGTATATGTACTCAAAGGGCACAACTGTGGATAAACAAGCAACACATAAGAACCCCCCCCTATCTTATAACAGCAGAAGAAAATACCGTAGTTTCCAATATAGGGTATAACCATATACCCACCAAAGAGGGTGTGCTGGTAGGCCTCACTGGGGAAGGAAGGTCTTATGCTGTAGCCTAGCGGCCCCTCTACAAACCCCCAGCTAGAAAACAACACAAACACACACACAGTTCATCAATACATGGTCAGCTGTGACATCTGGTAAGGCAGAACAATGTTGTATAAAGAATTTCACAGCGTGGTATTAGGGTCATACCACCTGGTAAATGTCAATCGTTATCTTCGAGCGCTCCACGCACTCACTCAGGTTCTCTAAATGCCTGGAACAAAGTCTCATAAGCCTATTCGTTTTGGCAGTCTCTGGTATCAAGAAAGCACGGAAGCACGAACGTGTGCCCTAAAGGACTCTTGGCGGTGTCACTGACACCCTTACCGCACCCGGGGAACTCCACGATATTATCTGCAACACGGTCAGGTCAGGCTCCAGGATAATCTGCGAGCGGCTCTCCGTGGTTCCCGACTAAATGGATTCCCGTCTCTTGCGCCGCGTCACTTCCTGTGCGCGCGCGTCTCTGGCCTAGAGGCTGCTGGGATGCGTAGTTCTTTGGCAGCATCGGTAGTCTCCCATAAGACCCGCATTACGCGGACATGGTTCGCGGCCCGATTCCAACGGCCCGCTTCTTTCCTGAGGGACGGCGAGAGGGCAGAGGTCAGGTGAGTTTTCATGACACTGTCCTTGGTATAAACGGGGGAATCAAGGTACTTTGTTGTGGCTTTCTGAGGAAGCGACTCGCAGGCCTGTTGGACGAGTCGTATTCGACTCTTGCAGGCTTGCTATACGCTCCCCCGTTCTTCGGACCAGGAAGGTCCCCACCGCTGTAGCGGAAACAATCCTTTGGTTTACATAAGAGTGTGATTTCTGGAGTTCCGGGCTGTATGAGTACAATGCCGCCTGACCCCAGACAACACGTACATTGAATTCGTATTGTTTCCAAAACCTCGCTCTTGGATTGAAAGCACCGGGTGGTGTACATGCGTGCTTTGATGCTTTGAGAGTGATAAACCAGGAAAGGCCATTGAAGGCTTAGTGACAGTGGAATAGTTCCTTGATTGGCTGGCATGCCAGTGTGCTTCCTCGAATGCAAAAGGGGGTAAAGCTAATGTCATTTCTACTTCTCGCCTTGTGTGTCAGGGTCTGATTGAGCTCCGCGGAAGTTAGCTCTTTACCCCAGTAACCGGTGGATGTGGAATGCTAGGTACGCCCTGGTGGTGAAGGGTCTGTCTATATATTTCTGCCTTAATCTCACAAGTGTCAATACGGCTGTATAGAACCTGAATTAATTGTGCTCTCCCATTAATAGAACAAGATCAAGCCAGTGGCTTCTCAGAGGCTACTCCCAAGCTCAAGGAAACATTATTTTTCTTTACAGGTACAAAGGGGCACGGCATACATTATTGTGAGGGACAGTCACTGTATGGAGTAAATAAGATATTGGTTATAGGGTATTGATCCTTATATGTTTTGTCTTCACAGATCTCCCTCCCTGCTGTCCCCATCCTTTCCTTCCCTCACCCGATCACTCGATAGTGTCTGTATTTCTAATCAGTCCTTTTGAGCTATCAGGAGGTGGAACCCATAGAGCATCGTACGTCTCCGAGGATCTGAGGACCTGACACCTTGCGCCCGCTTGAGGATTACCATTGTGTCATTTACACTGATGGTTCGGCGCAACCGGCGACGGAATCTAAGCATGCTTATTCAGCGGCCTGCGCAATAGTGGCTGGTACTTTCGTGAATGGTGAATTGAAGTCTGATGTTGTGCACACACAGTCATTGGGTGATTGTACCACCCAGTTGGCAGAGCTAAGTGCTCTGGTGCTTGCACTGGAGTTTGCTGATCCTCGAGTTACTACTCTTATAGTGAGTGACTCCTTTTACTGTGGTCAATCTTTTAATGACAATTTATTCTTTTGGTCTCAGAAGGAGTATCGTGATTCCAAAGGTAGCACAATCAAGCATAAAATGCTTTGGGTTCGAGTCGCAGAACTTAAACAGCATCTCTCTCTCGTGAATGTAATTCATACTCTTGGGCACCAGCGAGTAGGTGTCCACGCTGTCGGAAACAGCTTAGCTGATGAAGCAGCGAAAACAGCAGTGGCAACATATCTAGTAGCAGCAGTTACAGGATCCAAAAGGAAGATTGATGATAACATCTTGGCAGCTATTGCTGCAACAGAGAAGAGAAGTAATTATCCTAGAGGTTTCCCTTCCAAATACTCTTATCACTTAAGCCCTGATAAAGTTCCCTATGTGCGAATTAACGACGTTGGTGACAGATTGATTCCCAACGCGGACTGCAGACTTTCCTTGATAACCGCGGTTCACGAAGGTATGGCTTCTGCACATGCCGGCGTTTCAGCAACTGTTACTCTATTACAACAACATTACTGGTGGCGAGGATTGTATAAACAGACTCGAGCTTATGTTCTTAATTGTGACATCTGCCAGCAGATTAAGCCTTCGACTGCTGCGCCCACCAAAAGCACAGTTGTACATATCTAATAAACCCCTTGGATGCGTTTATTTAGATCACTGCGGTCCTTTCTCCTCTGATACTGCGTATAAGTACATCTTAGTTGCAGTGGATTCGTGCACACGTTTTCTTTGGGTATGGCCACAACGGAGTGCTGATGCTCGAACTGTCATCAGGGACTTGCGTGTCTTTGTGGGAATTTTCGCATGTGGTACCCTTCATTCTGACCAAGGTCCTGCGTTCGCCTCTAAGGCGTACAAAGAAGCCATGAGATTTTTGGGGGTCCAAGTCAAATTTTTGTCTCCATACCGGCCTCAGGGCAATAGTGTTGTGGAGCGAATGAACCGTGACTTAAAGCAATCCCTGACAGCTAGAGTTTTAGGTACTGGCAGGAACTAGTTGGCCCATCTGTATAGAGTGCAACGTGCACTTAATAATCTCCCTAGAAGGTCTCTGGGTGGGCGGACCCCATACGAAATGCTCTTTGGCATAAAGATGTTTGTCCCGGACCTTGATGGTCTAGACATGGCGGCGTCAGCCGCACCCTTTGACATAGATGATCACTGTGCTGTATTACAGACTCTACAAGAGACCAGAGACAGTCTTGCAAAAGAACACTTGTCCTCCACAACTGATGCTGCGCTTCAGATTCCGGTAGTCGGCTGGCTACCTCGAGTTGGTGACCTGGTCCGTGAGAAGGTGGAGATCAAGAAGGAGTTCGGCCCCTCTTATCGTGCCCCGGTTCCAGTGCTTGGCGTGCAGGGTACAAGAACAGTCATTTTACCTCCACTTCCTGGTCGCAAGGATAACAGGTACATCTCCATTGACAATGTCAAACTACAGCGAATGGCAGATTCTTCTGAGTATGACTCCAGCAGTCTCTTGTCCAGCAATGCTAAGAAATTCTGTTTTGGCTCCGGCAACTACCAACAGGCCTGACATTGCCATCGAGATGCATACAGTTACTAATCCTTTGTTGCCTCCACCGGCTGGTGGTCCAGTTGAAGATACTGAGTATACTAATCCCACAGATGTGTTGTTGCCTGGTTTACAGTCAAGTGCATTTGACCAGTCGTGTTTTTCATTTGACACTAACTCTATGACTTCCAACGCCCCATCGAAAATTTCAATTTTTGCTGCTTGGTTTAAAAGACATTTTTGAATTTCCCCTTGGACTTACATTTGGCTGGTGCTCACAACTATTTTTTTGTTTATGTCCATTGGATTTGTGGTTGCATTTTTTTGTCTAGTAAATGGACACTATCTCACCGAAAGATCTACAATTAGATTAATTGACGGAACTTTGGTCCCCCACTCCTCATCGCACATCATGAAAAGGGACCAGACTTTTGTGAATATTACTGCCTGGCCTGTGTTGGATGGGATTGTATGGGATGCTGTTAAATTTCAAATTCATGGTCCCACAGAGGTGATTAATGTCCCCAATGTACTTTGTGTTTCTATGAGAGATGTTGTTAAACAAAACATCCGCTCTGATGATTGGGATGTCCAAGCCATAGAGGCTCTTTTTTCTGATTTGAAATATTATGCTACTTTTGAGGCTGAAGATTTGTATTTAGACACAGCTAATTATGGAGAGTTGTTTTGCTATGGCAAGGCGAATACATTTAGAAATTTTGTTAATTATACACAATGGGAACATTGCCCAACACCCATTGAAGGCAGCTCCAAAGCTCTTGTGAACAAATTTACATATTTTACTGATTTCAGTTTATCAGACCCTGAAGCCTTTTATTTTAAAGTGGCTGCTGAGTCAGCTTCCAAAGTTAGGCTGACCCACACTAAATGATTGTATTCCAAGTCCTTTATCGATAAATTGGCTATAGGGGGCTATGAGCTGTGGATAGATACCATTGATCTTAAATCTGTTTGGGGTTCTAAAGAGTGGCAGGTACAAGGTACAGAAGCTCTGCATCGTGCTTGCCTTATCCCAAACCACATTTTGTTTTTGAATTCTACCATTTTTCAAACCACCTGCTTTGGATTGGCGACTTCTAAAAGGATGAATTCCCCCTCTATTCCTGATCTTGGCGCTTATCGAACTGGCTCTACTTGCTGCACATTGCCAGAGGACTGCTGTGCTGTTAGGAAGAACTGCTGTTTGGACTGCCTGCTTGGTTGTGTCGGCCTGCTGGGCTGCAGGAGGTACTGACACTTTGTACTTGTTTGCCTTATGTGCTGGCCTGCTGTCTGCCTCCCTGTTCTTTGTGCCCCCAGTGCTCTCCAGAGTCTGGTTGGCTGCTTCTCCCACCCCAAGCCCAGGCACAGTAAGGATACCAGTTCTGCAACATCACTGTCATCTCAGTGATGCGCTGTGATCAGCCGCTCCCCCTGATCAGTGCCTGGTGAGCCCCATTTCTGGCTTCAAGCAGCACGTGGATAGCACTGTTATTTGTTCTTTGTGGTTTTAAAACAGCGCATGGTGAGCACTCCTCTTTAAAAGTAGAATGTTTGAAGCACTTACTTTTGCCCCCAAGAATCTGGCTGGAATGGTGCGAGCACTAGGTGGAGGAAGTTCTCAACCTGATCTGTATTTCTTCAATTCAGTGCATGCAAAGCGCTTCACCCTGCAACTCTGACGGGCACTTGAGTCAATGGCGTTTTTCTTCCCTATTCTTACCACACAAGCAGTGCGGGCGCAAACCAATGAGCCACCTTTGTTCTGCCCACGTTGATAAGGCAACTTGGAAGACTGCAGATCAGCGTGGATTCTACCCACCCCCAGGGAGCTGAACTTCACAACGTAAGGCTGCTGCTAAGGAGACGGGCAAATCCCAGTGCGGCTCCCAGTCCACGTGGACCTGGTGCCGCAGAGCCAGCGGGAGCAGCGCATAGCCCGAGGTGATCAAGTGGGCTCCACTCCCGAGGGCCGCCGACAGTCCTGGTCCTCTATCCCGAACCCATCATGGTACGGGGATGTTAACTGGGGCCGGGGACAGTGGAAACTTGCCCGCCTTGCTGGTGAATGCTGAGATCGGACCTCCGCGGTTCTAATGGAGCCTTTTCGCATTTAGGTGTGGGTGACTCAGTCCTTGAGGGCAGCTGCATTTGTGCGCTGATAGCAGGGGGGGGGGGGGGCAATGAGGTCTTCCACATAACTCTCAAGTTTGTGCCTCTCTTTTCCTTGTGGGACTGACCTGGGATGCTCATTCCCTTTTTAGCCTGATGGGTCGATCCTCAACGGAGCTCCCGGTCACCCCAGGGAGAGTGTGGCATTATAGGAAATTTCAAAATTACCCTATTACCAGGTAGTAGACACACAAGTGCTTCTGTGCTCTGCACTGGGATGCCGGGTGATCACGTACAGCGCAGTAGGAGTGCAGGAGCACTGCACCCTACGTGCTTCTGATATTTGGTGATCCACGCATTTATTGTGATATAACGATGCTTCATGTATTTTGTCTCCAAACAAAGTCACAGTACTTGCACTAATGTGGTGATTCATGTACCGTTTTCGTAAAAGGCTGCATTTCGCGCCCTGATGTTGTAAAGTATGTTGTTTTCATTCTTGCATTGTCAGGATAACAAGTACTATCTCAGGATTTGCATAGTGTGCACAGTAATTATGATTCATGTTGTTTTTGGTCTGAGTTTATGTATAATATTCTATATTTTTATATAATCTTGTATGGACTCTCTTTTGTGGTGTTTTCCTTGTGTTTTGAGTGTGCGTGGTGCAGAAACGCTTTACACATTGCCTCTGATGAGCCTGCCTGCACTGCGCCAGGCTACCAGAGGGTGAGCACTGGTTATCTCTGGTGTGTTACTAACTTACCCTACCTAGAGTGGTTGACTAGGTGCATATCCTAGCCAACCAGAAACCTAATTTCTAAAAGAATGACTTGCGCATTTCTGGCTATGCAAATATACAGCCGCGGTCGGTAGTAGGAGTAACTGCAGGGCGGTGACGTGGGGAGGTGCAGGGTGGGGGGTAGTAAACTATGGATTACGGAGGTTTACAGGTAAATTAACATATAAATTAATAAAACGAATTTCGTTGCGTGCACTGCATCCCCAAATGCGATGCCCCCCACCCTGCCCCTCCCCCTACCCACGTCACCGCCCTGTAGTTAATCCTACTACCGACCGCGGCTGCAAATATATCATTTTCAAAAAGGTGACTGAATCACTGCTGCCACACACAACTGTGCACATTCTGGCTGGCCATCTTGGTTGGTACAGCCTGGACCCCCCTGCATTCATGGGTAGTTAACCGAGCCCGTTATTCAAAAACAGGAAAGCTCCAGTGAACCGTCGCCAGTTTGAGGTTCCAGAGATGAAGTCACTGCTCGGCCGCGCTAACTGTAGAAGCGTTTACTGTCTGTGGAACAAGTAAAAGAACAGACCAGGGACAATTTGCAGCCAAAAAAAGCTCGGAAACGTTCTGCCCCAAAATAGATTTGTAACAGAAGAAACAAAGGAAATAGAAAGGCCCAAATGAAATGTCTTAACCGTCAGCGCTTGCGTGACCGTGCGTGCACCGACAGCGGATGCCTGTAAAAGCCGGTATTAGGTCGCTCTTGCGTAGGTAATGGCTCAAGAAACGCACGGTTCATTTGACCCCTCCGGCAGCGCCGAAGGGAGGCCTGAGGGGCGTTGGGAGCTATACGTGACCGAAAGGATTGTCATGAAACGGAGGCCCTCAAGTACTCTGGAGTCATTGCAATACCCAGATGCATTGGAGAAGTAAAAAATGCAATTGCCAAACTTTTATTGCGAAGTTAAGATTGTAAGATAGCTCAGTGAGTTGCTGCACTGACCTGTCTGTAACCTGAAGATCACAGCCCCCTTACCAAGTATGTCTGGAATCCCCCTGCAAGTTGATAACACTTTAAAAAATATATATTTTTATGTGCCTTTTAAAAAAGAAACCCAAATGAGAGGAGAATAAGGAATTAAATACAATATAATCATACTTAATCAATACAAACCAACAATAAAAAGGATAAAAGCAAACATTGCAGCAGTAAGCAACCACATTTGTGCAGCGTGCCATAATGAGCAAAGTATAAAGTACAGATATAGATAGCAGCTTGAAATACAAAAATACATCATTTTAAACACTCAGTTATAGAGAAGGGCAGAAACAGCTCATACATACCTATTCGCAAGCAAAACAAAAAAACAAACCCACATTGCTCCAGTACACCATCATAAAAATGCAGAGTGCCATAATAAACAAGTATACATAGCAGCTTGAAATACCAGATGCCTGATTTACCTGCTCCATTATTAGGGAGGGTGGAAAAAACAGATCACTTACCCTATGGGTGGAAAAAACAGCTCACTTACCCTATGGGTGGAAAAAAACAGATCACTTACCCTATGGGCAAGCTACTTAGCAACATGACAATAGCCATATCTGTGATTAAAAATTACAGTTGTTTATGTGTTTTTGGTGAGTGAAGAGATAGGCCATGGAGCTTTGTCACCATCCAGACACTAGTTATAAGTAGTGCGCATCATCCATTCCCGTTAAGCTAATTCTCCTGTTGTTTTTTACTTCATTTTGCTGCTACTTTTAACTTGCTACTTTGCACGCACTGCCAATCTGCACATTGACTTTTTCTTCCTTGTGAAATTTGTGAAATATTTTACTCTGTAGTACTGTTGCTGGAAATTGTGTGAATCTCTTTTTAGCTTTCTTGTGTTTTTAAATAGCCGTCTCTTAAATTGAATTTTACGGTCACTCAAAAGGGAAGCCTAACCTGTGCTCAGGGGGAATCAGGAAGTGGGGGCTCTGATTTTCACGGCGACCCGCCATCTTGTTCAGACACAGTCTAGTCTTTTCCCATGATGGAGGGCATAAAAAGGCACGCGGCGCTAGCGCGCAGCGGACGCGCCGCTAGCGTGCCGAAGGCGCGCCTAAGGCAAGCCCGTCTGCGCCCGTCCGCGCCTCAGACGCGCTTGACCGTGCCGGCACCTCTGATACCTCTTTGCATACCCCCCGTCGCAAGTATAACAGGGATGCCCTTAAAAGTCTTGATACTGATGTAAATTGTCGCCCCTGCTCCTTTTCTCTGGGCTCCATGGAAGCACAGTACTGCGACCTGTGCAACTTATCCCTTCCCCCTCCTCTGCTTATTACACATTGCCCTGTCTCAGATGAACGCTCTTCTTTTTCCTCTGTCCCCCTGAGTCTGCACACTATCTCTGAGGTACAAATGATGCTCTTAAACACACGTTCGGTAAAACAACACGAATATCAAATCCGGGATCTCCTCTTAGACTCCAATCCAGACGTGTTATTCCTTACAGAAACGTGGCTTCATGAAGGTTCTAACCCCACCATTGCTAATGCCATTCCATCTGACTACCTCATTGTAAGGAGTGATCGCACAGTAGGACGGGGTGGAGGAGTTGCAATTTTGTTTGGTATTTCGTCAGCTGAATTGGTTTTGTGTTACGGGTCCTATGTCTAGCGCCGGGACACTCTTGGGAGTAGCCGTGCGCTCAACAAATACCTAGTAACATAACATAACATAACATTCCAGCAGGAAAGGGGCAGCACCGGCTGTGAAGTATTCCCACAATAGGGTCACATGCTGGCCTCTGCGTGCTCACAGCAGACATCTTTAAGACACGGTTGGTCACCACAGAGTACTATACTGCTCAGGAATCTTCATAACCCTCCCCGACTCCTACCTCGATCTTCTCTCCTCCTCATCTCATTCGCGCCTCCGTGTCCATCGCCTCATCCTAACTACCCTCACCTCTCTCCATCCACACCTCAGCCAGCATTTCTTCAACGTCACTTCAGTCTCAGCCTCATCCCAACCTAACCTCGACCTCATCTGAACCTTGCTGTCTCCTCATTTCAACCTCCTGGGCTCCACATCTCATCTGCACTCTCACTTTCACATCAACTGGTGGTGTCTCATGGCTCCGATAGGTGACTGTATGACAGCAGCGTTACACCCCCATGAACTTAACCTCACCTTGTATTCATGCCAGCTCCTCCTGAGACGGTCCTCCTGTCAAGCTTGCCCGCACTCCACTACCCCCTGCTGCCTTCAGTTTGTGCCTCCTCTGCTCGTTTTCTACCTCTTCTCTGCTTGCTCCTGCCACTCTATTTTGCCTCTTTCAACTCGTTTCTGACCTTTATTCTGCCTCTTTCTGCTTGTTTCTGACCTTTTTTTTTTGCCTCGTTCTGCTCATTTCTGACCATTATTCTGCCACTTTCTACTAGTTTCTGACCTTTATTATCCCTCTTTCTGCTCATTTCTGATCTTTTATTTTGCCTTTTTTTGGTCGTTTCTGAACATTATTCTGTCTCTTTCTGCTTGTTTCTGACCTTAATTTTGCCTCTGTCTGACGTTTTCCCTTCTCTCTCCTTTTCCCTCCTCCCTCCTCCCGCCACCCAGCGCCCCGCTTTCCCCCCAAGACCTACTTAATGGAGGCCAGAGAGCAACCCCATGAGCAGGTCCTCGTGCCAGCTACCCCTGCGACAATCCTCCTGCCAAGCATGCCCGCAGTCGCTACCCTCTGCTACCTTCGGTTTGTGCCTCCTCTGCTCGTTTATCGGCCTCTTCTCTGCTCACTCCTCTATTTTCCCTCTTTCTCCTCATTCTGCCTATTATTTAGGGGAAACAGCGTTTACAACGCTGTAAACACAACGGTGTAACTTTACAACGTGGTCGTTACATCACAAGTCGTATCAATGACTTACTGCATGGGGGGTGCAACACCAGGAAATGTGTTGGATTTTAAATCCAACACCTTCCCTGCTGTTGCTCAAGCTGGAGTAGGAATAGTAATTAATACTATTCCTAAGTCCAGCGCCCCCCCCCCCACTGCAGCAAGTCGTTGGCCGGCGTGGTAACAACGAGGTTGTTGTAACGACCGCATTGTAAAGCCATGCGCAGTAAATGTATGCGATGTAACATCATACATTCATTATTTTGCCTCTTTCTGCTAGTTTCTGACCTTTATTAAGAGGTTGTATTTACATTGCCCAGATACCCCTAGGGGTGACAGTGCTACGCTATACAAATGCTGATTGATTGATTGATTGATTGATTGATTGATTGATTGACCTGAACCTCCCCCAACCGTACCTCAGCCTCACTGCAGCCTTCACCTCAACATAACCTTCCTGTCATCTGAACCTCCTCACTTCAACCTCGTTCCCTCCTCTTCACAACAAAACTTCACCTCGACCTCATTTCAAACATCTTACGTTCAGGCCGCATTACCTTAATTCAATCTCACCCCATCTCACCTCACCCTAATCTAATACTCGTCACAACCTCACTGTCTTTTTACCTGACCTCTCTTCTTCCCACCTCACTCACTTATCTCTAAACCTGTGAATTAATGGCACAGCCCAAACCTACCCTTTTAATATTTGTAAGTCACCCCTGAGGCAAGCCTACTGGGCACTAAAGGGCAGGCTGATTTATATTAAAAAGATGGATCTGAGTTTTAAGTAACTACATATCCTGGCAGTACAAATCCTGCATTGGCGTTTTTTATTGCAGTAAGGCTAGTAGCTCCATTGGCGAGTACACGTTGACAGTTCAGCAGTGCTAACTTCTGAATGGGACTGCTAAATATGGAACCACAAGGTATCAAAAGAATCATTGCATTAAACCCCACTTGCTGCTCAAGTTGAAATTAATGTGACTTTTGCACTGATGGCAACTTTAGAAAGTTGCCACTTGGTTGCCCAAAGTTTCCAAGGACCATGTATGGTTGCACACAAGACAGGCTTCTATTCTCCGGGGGGGGGGGGAGGTGTGAAAGATTCTCAGGAAGGAACACAAAGGACATGCAGAGGAAAGAGGTGTGACCTCTTCCCGGCAGGATGGCCAAACAGCTAGTGAGCCAAAAAAGCAAGCTTCAAAGAGAAGCCACCTTTGAAGAGCAAATGGTAGTCACATATTGTGAGAAGTTGGCTTGGTATATGCTGTCCACTAGTTAAAGTGGGCACCTTGCACCAGTCCAAATGACCCTTATTGATAATAAGGTTAAAGACAACCTTTATTGAAAGCTATCCTAGTGGTAGCTATGGAGAGCAGCCTTCTGGCGAAGTCTTGAAAGCAGCTTGCTTTACCAGATTATAAATAAATGAAACTGGGAGAGGGGGGGACTGGGAGTGGGTTAGGAAAAGCTAGGTTCAGTACCAGTACTCGCAAAAAATATCATTGTCACGTTGTGATAACTGTTCCTCAGGAAGAAGAAAGACTCAGAGGCCAATTAGGTCGCTGAAATAAGATAAAGAGGACAAAGTCTCTAAAGGAAATGTACCTTATCAGTGCTAGGTGGGGAATCTCTCCTTTTGATATTAGTGCCCTCACACACCCTTGCGAGTGTCATGCTTCATCATCGGGCGTTGCTCCTCGTGGGTGTGGCGCTGCAGTCCCCCACGGGCCCCGCGGGAGGGCTCTTTGTCGGTGATCTTTTGTGGAGACGCCGCAGTTGTGCATGCGGGTGTGTGGGCCTAGAAAAAGGGGGGGTGTAGTGTCCTCTATGCCATCTATTAATAGAGGATTGCCCTTTGCCCTTTGCCCCTGTACATATATATATTTTTTATCCTAGCCCCGGACCATCGAATAAAATTATCCCCACGGCACCGGAGGGTAATTTTAAGACACTACACCCCCTCCTTTTTATAGAGAACAGTTACATTGTTGTGAACATTGTTAAGTTGAAATTGACAAGAAACATAAATGCCCAAATATTCCCTTCCATTCTCAGTGATTGTTGAATCCACCCAATCCTTTCTTGGGGGAAGTTAAGTGACATCCAATAGATGCTGTCAGAGACAGCCTATACCCTGACTTTCACCAATGGAGCCTAGGGCCTGTCCTGTCTGTTGTGAGATACCACAGGGCCAAGCTAGCCTTGACCCTAAAACCAAGCTGGCCCTGAACCAGGAACTAAATTAGTTAAGAAACCTGCTCCGGGGCCTATCCTGGTGGGTTGTGGGCTTAATGCTTCTCCAGGGTCAACCAAAGCTCCTTCATCCCCCTTCCAATTCTATCCTGTTTTACGAATCCACAGCCCAGGATCAGCAGGAAACAGCAGGACAGTCCTTCTGTTGGTCCTCTCTCCAGTCCAGATGTGATCTGAGGCCTGGGCGCCAGAGGTGCAATATTTATTCCCAGAAAGTGCCCTCTGGGGATTCAGCGGTCACTCTCCAACGGGCCACTTGGATCCCTCTCGCCTAATGACAACTTCCTGCAATGTGTGACATCTAGCAATCTCAGGATACGATATTCTACCCACTCCCAAGATGGTGGAACCCTTCTCTTGGTGTGTGGAGCTTGGTATCCCACCCTAGAGGTGTGGATACTTGGGAACTACAAGCCCATGGAAAAAATAGTTTGGCAACTGCTGTTCGCTCTCAGTCTCCGTCGTAAAGTTATCAAGTAGAACAAAAGGACATCCCTTCCCATGTGTGTACATTCTCTGCCCTTCAAAGCTTTGAAGCTCGCCTTTTGGGCTTACACCCAGTTTGGATTTCCTGCCATGAAGAGATTCACACCTCCTCCAGTGGCAAGCTCTTGTTGTTCCTTCCTGGGAGTCGTTCACTCTCGTCCCCAGCAATGGTAAATGGCAACTGGAAACTTGGGCAACATAGTGGCAACTTTCTTAAGTTACCTTTTCCTGAATGGTTACATTAAATTCAACTTACGTACTAAGTCGGATTTGGTGTCACGATTCATTTGATACCTTGAAGTATACTTTTTAGTAGTCCCATTCAGAAGTTAGTACTGCTGAGATGTCAGTGTATCACCCTTCACTCGCCAATGGGGCTACTAGCCTTGTTGACAGTAAAAATGGCAATTTAGGGTTTCTACTGTTGTCAAAAGTATGTAAAACACATGTTCTGCTTCTTAATATATTGCACCCAGCCTTAGGAAACAATTGTCTGCCTGAAGGGTGACATATATATTAAATTTAAAGGACAAAGTGGGGTTAGCAATTCGTAAAGTGTTCTGACAGCCTGCAGTGGCAAGGCTGGGAGACATGTTTTAATTCATCATACTCATGGTGGCACAATATGTGCTACAGTCCACGATGCACACCTTAACTTACAGGCCCTAGTGACTTCTGGCACCAAATACTAGGTACTTATAAGTAATTTCATTCATACCAATTCGTTTTAAGCCAATTAACCATATGTGTTTTAAAGGTAGGAGGCCTGTTTTGCAGGGCTCCGTGCACTCTCGTGGTCGAAAAACCAGCAGCATCAGTCTAAAATGTTGAGGGTGATCATGCAAAAAGAGGCATTTCCTTACAAATGAGCACTACATAAATTAAATAAAATGAATTAAGCTTCTAACAAAGGTATCTGTTTCTTAGCAAGGCTTATGGATAGAAAGAGCTGTGTGATTTTACTACTTGTGAAAACATCTGTGCAATCGTTTAAAGTAAAGTTTAGCAAAGTGGTGCAGAAATAAGTGAAAATGATAACTCACTTCACATGAAAGCACAATATATTTCCCACTGTTAGTCATTTAATAAAGGCACTTTTAAGCACACTTGAACTGATATTGTTTTCTCATTCTCACTACCTCACTTGGATATTGGCTACATTATCTCATCATGTGACTTCCTCAAGTGGCCTCTCAAGCTCCACAGCACTGATCTTCTCTCTGCATCTGGCACTGAGTAGCTGTAACCTGACTGATGTTTAACACAGAAAATCCGACCCTCATCCCACTTTCATGGGAAGTCTTGGGGCCAAGCATGATTCCACCTCTTAGGACAGGCGGGCGACTTTCCATGAACGAAAGTTACGTTTCTTTGGCCAGAGGTAGCCAGTAGAGGGGTTCAAGATCCCAGCCCTTGTGAGAAGGTACATTTTTCACTCTGAAGAAAGATAAACATCCAGACAGAGGACCTTCTCCCATGATTCAAAACACAAGTGAATAAGGCCAACCAGACTAAGGGACTGTACCTTTGTGATTGCTAAACTAACTGAAGGGAAGAACATAGACACTCAAAAATTGAGGAGTGATTTCTTTTCGCACGGACCCTTGAGGTGAACCGCCAATGATCTCACGGAAGTAACCCAGTCTCCATTCTGGAAAACCTTAGCGTCAGGTGGCTTTCCCTTCTGCCACTGCAGATATTTCCCAATCGAAGGCTTCTTGGAAGACTCTACTGGAAACTTTAAGATTGCCAACCACTCCCTCAGCACAGCTTCGGGAGCTACCACGGCAGAGCCAACTCCTCCGGCTTCCAAGATGCCCGTAGCTAAGCGCTGGTATGTGAAGCAGTGCCTTCGTGAAGTCAAGAGGCATCAGATTTGCAGCCGTAGGGTCTCACATCCAAAATGAACATGAACTTCAAACCTTTGAAGCTGGTGGCTCCAGCCACAGGGTGGCCAACAGCACTGTCCGCATTGTGTCAGCCTTGGCTCCCGTACCCACTCTATAGTTGTCAGGATCCGCTCTCTCTAGAAGTTCCACAAGAGATGCATTATTGAAGTCACCCTTAGAACTTGTGCATGGCTGTTCTGTTTAGCTCCTCACCTTGAAAAAAAATCTTATTATTAGCATTGTGTCAACAACAAGAGGTGGTGTAGGGTCGAAAGTCACTGGCCTTGTGACCATTTGGCAACCTGCTCCTAACGTCTGGATGTCCCAGTTTTTTTGTGCAGGAGACTGTGTCATAAATTTCCTGACATAAGATGTGCATTATTTAAGATTGCTGCTCATCACCAAAGAGTTAAATTCTGTCAGTAAAGTAGTACTCCTTTTAGCTGGGTGTTTATCACCTCCATGACCATGTTATGGCATTACTAATGGTTGGTGGCAGATGATAAAAGAAGGGGGTACCGGCCTTCTTATCTGAAGCGCAGTGGGGATACTGCCTCCGAGGTCTCAGTGGTATATCCCTATAGAATGTCATAACTGGTCTCTAAGGCAGTACCTGGAGACAAGGCCGAAGAGACCCCGGAGGCCACAGGTTTTTAAGAGTTGATCTTCTCTCCCAGTTATAGAACAAAGACCGGGTGCCTCGAGAGCCTGTATGGAGGAGCCGAAAAAGTTTGGGTGCTCCTATTCAGGACATGCGCTGCATCCGAATCAGCTACAGCAGGGCAGACAGATTTCTGAGGGTGAGACCTCGGCTCTTAAAGTATTTCAAGCACGACATGTGCCCATTTAGAAAACATACTGCAAGGATTCCCACCTTCAAATGACAGCAACATTCCAAGCATGACCGGGGAGTCTCTGTTTGCCAAAAGGAAGTCTGAGGGGACCTTCCACTGGGGAGGTTTAGGTCAGAAGGACTTCACCCACGGTGCTCCACACTGTGATTTGTCCAGGGTACATCACAAGGAAACAAACAGCCTGGGTATCACAGATTGCCCTTCATCAGTGGGACACTGGTGAAAGTCTAAGCCAACAACGTCCATCATAGCACCAAAGTAACCTGCTTTCTACTGGACAACAGCTGATGTCCTTGCAGAACCCCCAGAATGGCATCTTGCCAAGTGTCCGGCCCCCACTGTGTCCCCAAAGGCTTTCATGCCCCAAGAAGCATTTTGGGTGTTGCCAGGAGCCGGATGGGTGGTTTCTTCTCAGTGACAATGGGCTACTGGGTAGATTTGAGTTTTCACGTCTTCCCTCGCCCTTGACTGCGGCCCATTTGATTTAGAAGGCCAAACCAACCATGGGAGTCCAGACCAGTGGATGTTTTGTTCCCCTCCCGGCAGAATTAGTACAACAGGCTGAGTCTGCATGCTGGCGGTGGGCATCTTTCCTGCCTGACTATCCTTGACAGTAGACCACTCTGAGAGTATGCACCGAGCACAAACCCAACGGCAGCCAGACACCAGACTCATTTGCTAACTAGGGATTAGCCTCGCCTTGCTGATTTTTCCATCAACACTAGGGCCTTTTACTTTCTGTCCCTAACCCAGCATGGCTCCAACCAACAACCACTTGTACCACTTTATGTTGACATCCCCTGGATCTCCCACTCAACATCACCCTCCTTTGTAATTATCTTTTCAATTCACACTGTCCACTGGGTCATGTCAACACGTAATGTTACTTTACAGACAATGGGTCACCAGCGGTCCCACACAAATCTACCTTTATTCTCTTCAGAGCCATCCATTGGCATTGGTGATACTGGGGCAGATGACATCACCTCATTAAGTTTTCCTATGAGCTATGGGACTGTGCTGTAAACCACCACCTGCTCTAGACCTCCCCAGCCACCATCACTTTCATTACCTTCATCACTTCCTTGAGCCATTCTCCACCAATAAGACCATAAGCTTCACCCAGGAGTACCTTCTCAGCAACAGAGGACTCAAGAAGTGTGGGCTTCCACCAGCAGTGAAAATTCAGGGCTGTGAGGCTTCAGATGTTTGAAGTGACCCCAACAGTGTCATCCTAATTCTACAGGTGCTCAGCAGTATGACTTTCTTCCACTAATGCCTTTTCAGTGCATCAGGATCTTGGATAGCGCCAGTTTCTTCTAGTCGCGTCTACTTAACGCTTCAGGGTTCCAGTAGTGCAAGCTTCTTCTTTTTCAGTGCTGTTACAATAATCTTTCGTCAGGATTGACTTCTCATTCATACAGGACACCTTTTTTTTGCAGCACCTTCTCAATACAATAGGCCCCAGTGTGAGCTTCTCCTGGTAGAGACTACTTGGGCCCCCCATTATGGTTTCTGCTGTCTTCTTGCAGCATTAATGCCACACCATGTATTACTTCAGTCAGTCAAGCTTTATTTGGCTAATAAAAAATTACCACAGCAGATAAAGCTAATCAGTTACAAAAGCAATATACAATCCATACAATTAAAAATGCAATATAATTTACCATGTATTTAAAATATAAAGAGATATAAAGAAGAGATAACAAACAATGAATTAAATATCCATCCAAAATTGCCTTAAAAGCCCACTAGATAAAACAAACAGGTTTAAAAAAGGCAGTATTCAATCCATACAATTAAAGATGCAATATAAGTTACCATACATTTACAATATAAAGAGACATAAAGAAGAGATAACAAAAATCCACCAGTGTCCTTTGTGGAAGAAGCAATCACAAGTCTCCCCCAGGTGCCCCTTTTAATGTCCTGCTTCTTAACTTTCAGTGCTGATTGATATTCAGCCATAGTAGGGAAATGGCCACACTGTGCTGGCGGGTATGCTTCCAGTCCTGCCGCACCTCCCACCATGGAAGCAACTATCGGAATCAACCAAGTGCCGCCTATGCGGGAAAGTAGAAGGCAGCATCATTCATCTACTATGCATCTGTCGAGAATTGGATCCTGAACGTGGACTGCTTCTGAAATCTATCTTCAATAACAGGAGGATAAGATCCTGCAGACAAGCAGTGAAGGCATACCTTGGAGGCGGAGATGAACAGCTGGCGTGCCGGTTCGTACAATTCATGGGGATGGCAGAGAAGAAATGAAGAGATATGGCACATAATAAGCAGCTTCTTGAACGAGGGCTCATCACTTCCCAGAACCGGCACCCTCTAACAGGAAACGCACAACGCAAAAAGTCTCGTTTAAGGCATGGCAGCCTTCCATATTAAGAGATCAAAAAACATTTATCTCCAAGCAATGGGCATCAAGCACTTTATGGAACTTCTGTACTTATTTCGCCATAACTTCAACTACGAGGCAGACACATTCAGTCAAAACTTTTTAATAAAAAAAAACAAAAAACTTTTTTGTTATTTTATAATATATGAAATCCAACTGTACCTTTTTCTTCACCCACAATGTACCAGGCACCTTACGAGACCTGGAAATTAAGGACTGCTCAATGCATATTGAATGAACTGATTTCTGCAGAAGCACTGCACTGCACTGCATAATTTAGTTATAATGGAATACGTTGCGTAGTTTACATAAACTGTACCGTAGCCTTTTACTGTTTGAAACTACTCATGATGAAACTGTGGTTCTATTTTTATGAATTATGTAGTTGAGTGAACATTGTAAGGGTTTTAATTTACTTATACAATAAATAAATTACCATTACACAGTCCTGGTGGGTTTTTCTAAGGGCAGCCCTTAGCCTTTATTTGCAGCTCTACATATGCTGTTAAGTCATCTAGGCTCAGATTTGGAACCAGTGCCAGCAGGTGTTGACAGTAAATGTTCAACAATTTCTCTCAGATGCACATATGCGTCAACAAATTCTTACAGGTTCAATCAACAATTTGTTCATTGACAAACATAAATTGATACTAATCAAACACACACGTAGAGGCAAAGTAAACAGCAAGCCACGTGAGGCGACATTATTCACAGTTCTAATGTCTGTGGCGCCTGTAAATTTAGGGTTCGATCACTAACACGATTCAGCACTGTACCGTGGGTCCCTTTCCCACTATGCCACTGGATTCAAGGCTAGTCTGGTTCATGAGAGGTGATGCCCCGAAACTGGTGCCAGGATGCTTGTTTCCTATTCAAGGAGGACCTGGCATGGCAGTTCAGGCTGGACTGTAACCATGGGGAGCAGGGTCAAGACTGATTTGCATATGGCTGGGTCCAAACTGGGGTGGCATGGTGAGCAAAAAAAATAGATTTACCCCAGATCTGTAACTGGGGGTGAATGTTTGAATGTCTTTGATCCAGATTTCATAGAAATATCCTTGGATGATGACCAGGAGTTTCCCCCTGTGCTTGTGAGTCCTGAGGCTCTGCTGCTCCACTTCGCAACAGCTCCACCCTGTTTCTTTTCTGAGGGTCTCCAGTCTCACGCAAGTGATAGAGTCCTTGAGTCGTGCGGCTCTGCGGTTCCACTCTGCAACTGCCCCAAATTATCTTGTTTCTTTTCCAAGGATCTCTGGTCCCACGCAAGAGAGAGAGCAACCTTGAATCAGAATGAAACCATTTCTCCTGAAGGTTAAACTAGTGTGCTGAATGAACTCACCTCATGCCGACCATCAAACCCAGGTAAAACTGGAGGTATTGGTAATGTTTGATCTTGAAATTAGCAGATAACTACAACTGGTTCCTCTAAAAGACTCTATGAAATGGAGAATTACATGTGCAAATTAATGCTCCATCGTGATCGAGTAATAATCCAGCCTCCTGGAACCACCACGGAAACTGTAATGAGTGCCAGTGGAAGTGACAGACCCCACTTGCTAAGAATGGGCCCCCAGAGTTATCCCATCCTGCATGCTACAACCTAAAGATTTTAGTGTGCCATTCTGGGTCTAACCGAGAAACCTTCATTCCAGTCTAAGGACAAATATCATAATGATGGACCTCCGTCTTCACCACTAGGCAAGAAGTGTGCCACAACACCGTCCAAGCCAGACTTTGCACAAACAAGTTCTCAGAAAATAAATAAGACCATACACTGCACACCGTCACCTCTCACAGCATATCTATAAAACTCACCATCTACATATACAACAAAGGCACCATCAGGGTGGTGCAAGCCAACAATAAGAACCTGCCGGCCTACATATACAGCCTCAAAACATCTACTTGGTGCATTGGCAGATCCCTTCAACTCCCCTCCCCCACCCTACGCTCTGGACCAACGGCTCAATTCATTGGACATTCACCAAATCTCTAATCTCTCTGCCTTTGCCTGAAGCTTCAACACTTTCTAAACCTACTGCACCACCCCTAAACGTACCCAGACCTCTGTGCCAAATCTGCACCAACCAGCTTCCCAATGCCTTACCTGACCACCTATGGTTGGCTTCCACATATCGTCGATTCAGTTCATCTGCCCCCAACCAGACTGCTCTTATAGAAGCCCCAGAGCTAAAGCATTGTACTCACCCTGTCTGAAAGATGTGACTCTTCCATACACGCCCTAAGTCTACTATTGTGACGCACTCTGACTCAGATGCTCTGTATAGACTTGTTATCTTTGATGTGAACAATTACTGTTGTAAAGCGCTCTGATAACTTGGGGTCAAGCTAGTGCTGGAGCGGGTTATGCTAGCGCTATATGAAAACTCTCAAATAAATAAATAAGCATGCTTTCAGTCCTTGACAACTACAACTGTCTATCTGAATCTACATGCCATTTAGATGTCCTCATAGAAACATGATTTGGAGAACATGTAATCACCTCCCTCAATAATATTCTTGCTCTGGCTACAAAATCCTTATGAAGAATATAAAACACGGGGTATGGGTATCACTGGCCTACACTTCTGAACTGTTTTGCTCATCCTTTCTCGCCTTCGCATTTTTATTATTTGTGTGCATAACAGCCATCTACATCATTAACCCCAAAAGTTCCATCATCACATCAGGAAACAATACCACTTTCTTGGATGCATTCCTTGTATTCTCCCCTTACTTACACACCAAAGCCTACAAAATTACATTTATGGAGGATTTCAGACCTAGGGCCACACCTACTATCAATATTACCAGCAATAGACAAATCTTCAGCTTCAACCAAACGGTATGTGGCCTTCAACATACAGTTGGGCAGACAAGGGCCTCATGTTCACACAAAATTGAAACTTCTGAAACCTGTCGCCAGCTAGCATAACTACATCTCCCCCACCCACAAGACACTTTAGAAAGATCAGCATAGAAGCTGTTCAAGTAAGCCAATGGTGCCACCAAAAATACCTATTCTACACCAACTGACCAGGAAACACTGATCAGTCTCCACCTCAACATATTATTTGCTCAAGATATTCTGCCTCAAACCAAACCCCAAAACTCATGATTGGCCTCAATTCTACTGACAAATGGCTCACTGGATATCCTATTGCCAAAAGAAATGCGTCAACTTGAACGGCAATACCATAGGTCACAGACTGACGAGGAAAACATCTGTTTCAAGAGAGACAGGAAAGGCTACCACCGAGCCATCAAGAGAGCCAAAAAGGTTCACTGCAAAATGAATTCACGAGTCACCTAATCAGACCACAGAAATATTCATCATCTACCAGGAGTACTTTCATGAAAAGGGAGGTGACAAGACTACATGGAGCTTAATCATTCCCCCTTCTCAACCAACAATCTGGATTCCAGCCAGCACGGGGCACAGAAGCTAGATATGATGCGACAGCTGCTTCTCTCCTTGGATGATGACACCAAAACTGCCCTCATCATGTTTGACCTGTCACTCGCTTACGACAACAGAGACTCCACAATCCTGCATGAGACGCTGTAATAGTCAGGAGGCACATGTGGACTCAAGCTTCAATAGTTTAATTCCTTTCTCACAAATCACAAACTAAAATTAGGATCAGTTTATGTGAAACATCAGCATGCCCTGTGTTTTATGGTGCCTTTCTTGCATCGCCTCTTTCAATCCTGCTCCTCAACATTTACGTACACTCGCTGGCTCAGCACCTCTGACAGTGCCAGGTGAGCTTCTAAAAATATGCTGACAGCACACAAATCCATGTCCACTTGCAAAACAAGCCATGTAACCCACTCACCATCACCTCTAGCCTGGACAGCATGTTGTACAGGATGAAAGAAAGCTTCCCCTTTGTTAATGGAGTTGAGATCCTAGTAAACGAAGACTCCAAAAGCATCGCACTAGCATTTGAATGGCCATCGAACCTTGGAACTCCTCCCACCACTTTGCCAAAGTAAGGTATCTTGGGATTAACTTTGATGTCAATGTCTTGTTCCCTCCCCAAGTCAATGCTGTGGCAAGGGGTGAAAATAATCCGTTCGCTGTCCTTCTGAAAATCTTCTCACTCCTCCACATAAACTGAGACGAGCCACTGTCCTGGCGGGCTGCAATGAGATTGTGGGGAGGCAAGAGGGACAATAACAAACTTTCCCTTAAAGCCCTCCACTGGCTGCCTGTGGACACCAGGATGAAACTCAAGGTCTTGTGCATTGTCCATAGCACAAAATGAGGCAAAGACCCTGCATACCAGCTGGAACTGGCAGCTCACTATGCTCCCGCTGGAGCCCTCTGCTCAACGAATGCTCATTCAAGAGGATGAAACACAGAGGAGGTTGGTTCATCTTTAAAGAGCTAAACTCTGGAATATCCTCAGCCCCAACCCGAGATCTGAACTCAACTAAATGCAGTTCAGGAAACTTTTTTAAACTAGACGATCCAGATGTGCTATTAATTGAACTTGTATCACAGATCAAAGAGAGTGATTGAACAATTTCAGACACAGTTAATCACCCGTCCATCTGGACCCTAACTTTCCTAACTCGCCTTACTGCTGTATGAGTCACTCCTCGCTCAAGTGCACTGAAGTCTCCGAATCAAAACATGCAGTGCTTTTAAAACTCATTAATAAATACACAAATATATAAATAGAAATAGTGTATTAAGCCACATTCAGAGTGATACAAGTGCTTGGGTGTGTGGTATAGTATGGTGTGTGTGTGTGAGTACACATGTGCAAGTGTGAACGCATTGCAGTAAGTTGGTATGCGGGATGACATAGTCAATGAAAGTGCAGTCCAGTAGCTTTATGTGTGGGTGCATATGGAATATTAAGTTAGTGTGCTTCTTCAGAAGACCTCTCAGCACATCGACACCGCCAAGCCTGCTTCAATTCTTACTTCCAAACTTTCCCGTAGAATTTCTTGATGTTCAGTCTTTAAAGCGCTTTCTCTGCCAGATCTCGCTGACGTATTGAACTCCCTCGAAGTCACTTCTTATGAAGATGATGTCTTACCACCATCCTTCGTCAAAGCTCTCTTTGGAGATGATCTCTTACCCCAACTTACTATTGGCAATGCCTCCCTCACTCAAGGCATCTTCCTAGAAGCTCTCAAGACAGTCCAGATCCTCCCGCCCCTAAAAGAAACTACACTAGACCCTGATGACCTCTCCAACTACCGGCCCATCACTCACCTACCATGCACTGAAAACGCAGTCTACGTTCAGCTCCAAGACCCCATCAGTGCCAACCATCTCTCACGTCTGGCTTTGGATCATGCCGTAGCATAGAAAACCGCTCCCTCACACATCAAGGATGATGCCTCTTGATCTCAGATGATAAAGGCCCCTGCCTTCTAATATTGCTGGACCTCTCAGCCACCTTCAACACAGTCGCCCATCCTATCCTCATAAGCACCCTGTAGTTCCGAATGGGATTCGCCAGCAATTTAATTCACTAGTTCTCCTCCTAACTTTCCAAACAACAACAGCATCTTCACAAGAGTACTTCCAGGTCACAAATGATCCCTATCACCTGTGGCGTCCCAGAGTCTCTATTCTGTCTCCAGTCATCTTGAACCCTTACATGGACCACTTAGTGCTCTACTCACAGATAGCAACATCAAGATTGGCCAATATGCTGATGATGCACAACTCTGCTTGAAACTCTCCTCTGATCCAGACATCCAACACATCAAAGACTGTCTGTACCTCAGCCAGACCTAGACCCAACCAAGACGACATTCCTGTGTTTAGCCAAGATCAATAAACAAGATACAGTACAAACCTGGCTCCAAGACATGAAGCCTGACTGCTTCAAACCCCTTTTACCAAACGCCAAGTCACTTGGATACCTCCAGGACACCAACCTAATGTCAGCATGATACTACCTCTCTATTCTAATAAAACTCAAACAATTTCTTCCAGAACATGACTTCAGAACTGTTGTTCGAGCCTCTACACTCTTGCATCTGGATGGTGGTAATGCCCTACTTCATGGCCTCCCAGACGCCATACTGGCAGTCCCTTGGGGCACCCTACATGCTGGAGCACATTTCATCAAGGGCCTGAAGAAATATGACCACATCACCCCCATCCTGATGAAACTCCATTGGCTCCCTGTGCCGGCCCACACCATCTTCAAAACCAGCTGCATCCTTTACAAAGCTATCACAGCCAGCATCCCCGCCTATCTTGCAGACAAACTCACCGTCTTTGGTGGATCTCGGCACACTCACAGCCAGGGCACCCATTAGCCTGGAGTCTAGGAAGTGTAAAAAAGAACAGCAGGCCTTTTACATCTCAGGATCTGCAATAACGTCCCCATATCCAGCTGGACCGCCCCAACGCTGCTCCAAATTAGGAAAGAGTTGAAGACTCACCTATTTATAGAACACTACATCAGAATGCATTAACCACCTTCAACCGAGCTTGATCTCCTCTTACTCAGCAACTATAGACTTGTCTTTGACCATGTATAGTGCTCCACTGCCTTTTGGCTAGGTTCACACTACAGAAATACCACCAGAACTGGCCTTTGCTCTATGAGTGCCCTAGGCAGGAAAAATATGCCGCCTTCTCTATTGCTGGTGAATAAAATTAAAAAGAACAATTGATGGACATAATGCAGAACAATGTCATACATTCACCCCAGTATAGAGATCTGGGCCTAAATCCATCGTTTTTTTTGCTCCTCATGCCATTCCAGTTTGGACCCAGCCACATGCAAATCAGTCTTGACCCTGCGCCCAATGGGAACAGTCCAGCCCAAACTGCCAGGCCAGGTCCTCCCTGGACTGGAACCAAGCATCCTAGGACCGGTTTTGGGGTTTCACCCCTCATCAGCCAGGATAGCTTGACTCCAGTGGCATGGAGAGCACGGGAACAAGGTCTGGGTACACCCGTCCCACCCACCCGGGGGGACAAATGCAAAAAGAACAATTGATGGACAGAATGCAGAACAATGTCATACATTTGCCCCAGTGCAGAGATCTGGGCCTAAATCTATTGTTTGTTTGCTCCCCATGCCATTCCAGTATGAACCCAGCCTCATGCAAATCAGTCTTGACCCTGCACACAATGGGAACAATCCAGCCCAAACTGCCAAGCCAGGTCTTCCCTTGACTGGAAACAAGCATCCTAGGACCAGTTTTGGGGTTTCACCCCCCCTCCTCAGCCAGGATAGTTTGACTCCAGTAGCATGGAGAGCATGGGGCCCACGTCTGGGCATACACGTCCCACTCGGTTTGACAAATACAAAAAGAGCAATTGATAGACAGAATGAAGAACAATGTCATACATTTACCCCAGTACAGAGATCTGGGTCTAAATCCATCGTTTTTCTGAAGAACTGGCTTGGCAGTTCGGGCTGGACTGTTCCCATGAGGCACAGAGTCAAGACTGATTTGCATATAGTTGGGTTTGAACTGGAGTGGCGAAGTGAACTAAAGAACGATGGTGGATTCAACCCAGATCTGTGACTGGGGGTGAGTGTCTGAAAAGTTTCAGCTCTCCGTCCGTCATCTCCTTGTGTTTGCGGTGAATCAAATCAGCCAGAAGCCCCTTTTCACAGGTTAGTCCTTGGACGGCTACATCAAGGCAGCCACTTGCATCTGAACCCACATCTCCAGATTACCCGATTCATCCACAACTCAGCTTAGTCAGGCTGAACCCAAGTTGTTTTTTGGGGTGGGGGGTGTTGATGTGTGGCGGCAGGGGTGAGCAGTCGATGGGAGGCCAAGGTAGGGGGCTGATCGGGTTCTAAAAACAGCAACTGCAGCATGTTAAAAACACTTAGAAGCACTATATGCAGGTCGTTATTTTCGCCCTCCGAAGATTGGCGCCCTGGGCCTGGCCCAGCTCGCCCATGCCAAAAGCTGGTCCTGAATACCACATACAGACACAGTGTTTTAGGGGTTTTGAGACTAGCTAGTCGATAAAGGCTCAGCACAGCTGTAGCTGTACATAGAGTCGTCTGGTTTGCATCCACAAAACTGGATTCTAGGTTTGGGGCACAACAGCACTTATAGCAGATGAGGTTATAGTTCAAAACTTAACATGCACAGGTGAAAATCCAGGGCCATGCCCCAGGCCCGGTCGGATTATAGAATGGCAAACAGGTGCGTAGAATGGTGTTGAGGGGCTATCTCCAACCAGTAGAAGCAGTACGCTACACTGAGGGTGTTTCAAGCCCAGGCCTGACCGCCGCCAGCCGCTGGCTCAGTTTAGCTGGTATTTTTGGAGTGAACCTTTCCACAAACGTTTCCTTTCAGTTTGTTTTTACAAAAATAACAGGCCTGTTTTGCGCGCTATTAAAACCAAGCCAAAGATGTGGCATAGCGGCCAAAGCTCCGACATTGGAACTGGTTAGCCAGGTTTGAGTCTTGATTTCGGCTCAAACGCTGTGATTCTGGGCAAATCTCTTTATCTCCCCGTGCCTTACAAAAAATGTATTTTCCCTTATGTAATGTAACTGGTGCTCATGGAAAGGGGGGGCTTTTGGCCCCCCCGCCTGCATGGCGGTGCGGCGACCTCCCCCCGGACTACTCGGTGGTGGGGCGCGTCACTAGTGGGCGCGCCCTACCGCCGATTGGCTGCCTGGATGACCCGGATGTCGTTAATCGACATCCGGGTCGGAAGGGAGGGGGGCGGGCCACTGGGGGGGGGATAAAGCGGTGGGGAGTGCCCAGGTGACCCCCTTGTTCCCTGGACGCTCCCCCACATAGGACGTGCCCCGGCGCTCGGGGCAGTTATCTTTTCTACCTTGTTCTTCTTTTTCAGGAGGCGTGTGGACCGCGGACGTTTCGCCTGCGAGGAGAAGCGGGAGATCGGGATGGCAGTTTTGATTTTCGCGCCTCCACTGCGTTCGACGCTCCGCTCAAGGCAGAATACGGACGGGCTGACGCATCCAGCCTGCTTGTCTCTCGGCGGAGGACGTGGGCAGTAATCGACGCTCCGCTCAAGGGTCCTTGTTGAGCGAGGTTTGGCGCGCACGCTCGACGGCCAGGTGCGAGGCGGACGCACGCTTTGGTTTTGTGCCATCGATCTAAGAGGTGAGGTGTGGGGGGCCTTGGGCGGTGTCGTGCGGCCATCCCAGGCGGCGGGGTTTATTTGGAGAGCGAAGGAACGTGGCACAGCACTCAGTGCTGCAGATTTAGGAACTGGAGTTCCGTGTTCGAGCCCCAGCCTCGTTTTCAACATCATTCGGGAATTATCTGGCATTTATAAAGGAAAACAGGGGGGTTTTACAGCAATAAAAGTGTATTGAGCTCCATTCAATCTGTTTTTTAGCGTTTGGTAAGACGGGAGCAGGTGTGGTTTGGCTGGCGAACCGAGTGAAGATTGTTTTCTAATTAATTAGGCAATTTTGATACTGAATTTCTGATGGGGATCATGGTATTGACACAATATATAAATTGAATTTCCTTGGCTAAGCCGTGTGTGAACGCTCTTTTTTACGTTTTGAGAGAGCCAAGGGAGGTGAAACAGCCAAGGGCAGTAGGGGGGGGGGGGGCATAAAAGAGGGTACGAGTTTGTACAGAGGTTGTCTCACCTCATGCAGTCTGCTGTCGCCAATTATTTGATATCACACTCCCAGGAATTAATACATTTTCTGTTTTAGGCATGTTAGAACTGCATTCCTGCAATTTCACGTGGTAAACTCGGAGTGGTGGACAGCGGTCGTGGTCGCAGGTCGAATTCCGGCTGGGAGTGCGCAGGATTGGAACGGTAAGAGGAGAGCGGGGGGCTCGCATTACATTGCTTCTGGTAGCCGCCGGGTGGGTCTACGTTAGAGTTTACTCACCCCTGACAAACCGGATAAGCCGGGGCGTTGCGGTTACGGTTGCATGGTGCTTACAGCCCCCTGTAGATCCTCCATCTAGTGAAGGTAATAAGCGTACTGACACCTGTATTAGGGTATTAGTGTAGGGCGGTGCACCCAAGTCATGGCGGGGCCAGTAGGTAGTGAAGGTGGGTCCAGGATGGAGGCCATGTTGCAGGCCATGATGCAGGAGATGAATAGCATCAATAAGAGATTGAGTAAAGTGGATGAATTGGAAGCACGCTTGAACGAAAGGTTTACTGACCCCTCAGCGTCTGCAGGCAGGCCCGCGCGGCAGCGGAAGGCACCCTTGTCCAGGGGGGATTTTGTTAGCGCGCCCACGTCATCCAAGGCTAAGAAGCGAAGGCGCAGTGCCCCAGCCCCAGTGGTACCGGTTTCAATCACACCCGTGGTTTATGATTCAGTACCCTTGGTACCTGTCCCGACACCCGTTACATTGGCTCCTGCCATGCCGCCGCCGCCACCTCCTGGGGGGCTTACCCCCCCGCCCATACTACCGATCCCAGTGCCGGGTCTGCCGGTACCGGTCTCTCCATCGCCTATCAGGCCAGCCCCACCGGCTATGCCTCCCGGGGGGGCCGTAGTCCCACCAGATAGCCCAGACTCGGTCCCGCCTGAATTGGCATCTCAGATAGCGGCTTTATTACCTTGGCTAAAAAAGGGGGGGGTTTTACCAGCGTCGTCAGATCATGCAGCTGAAGCAGCACAGTTGGTTGAAAAGATTAAAGCAGCAGCGGCAGCGGATAGAGCAGCGGTTTCCCCTTCTTCTTCACTTACAGGTTCCAGCCCCGCCCAACCAACGGCAGATGGTGGTCAACCGGTCGCGGCGCAGGAAAAGGGTAAGGAGGTGGCACTGCCCCTCTTGGGCGATGGGTCATTGCCCTCTAGGTCTGAGAATTTGGCACAACATGTGTCCCAGGCAACGAAGGAATGCATTTGGGCGGGGAAATATGTTTACATTTTTTCATTACTACTGGATCACAGGGAGATGGACCAGGCAAAGACACTAAAGGAGTGGATGCTTCCAAGTGAGTGGAGGGCACAGTGTGCTAGGTTTAGGGTTGAAGAATCTTTACTCAACTGGGTTAGGGCTTTTGCAGTGTTCACGACCATCATGGCCGAGCGGCCTCCTAATGTGCAGGCGGCATTGGCTTGCTACCAGAGTAGAATCGTGGGGTGGAGCGAGCAGTACCCGGGGGATGCCTGGAAGGAGTATGATGTCAATTTCAGGAAAGCTAGGGAATTTGACGCGTCATTGGCATGGGATAAGGTGGACTCTGTGTCATGGCATAGGCAGTTCTCTGGGAGCTCTGCCCCACTACAGTCTGCCACTGCGGGCAGGGGGTACTTCACCAGACCTCAGCACCCCTTTCGGGCGGCTCAGGGGAGTGAGGTCCCGGGTAGGGGTAGGGGGGGGGGGTTTGAGAGGAAAGGGGTGTGTTGGGACTTTAATAAGCGTACCTGCACGAGGGCCCCGGGCACCTGTAAATTCAGACATGCATGTTCGATCTGCGGGCATCCCTCCCACCCCGAGTCATCTTGCAGGTCCAAGCAGGGCAACCACAGCCAGAGGGGGAGGGGAAAGCCAGTGTAGGGCCGATATTCGGGATATCGTAACCCCTATAGATGTTTTGGCAATGATCCCTTGGTTGAATAGGTACCCGAATCACACAGCGGCCACTCTACTGCAAGAAGGTTTTTCTCACGGTTTTAGGATCCCGGCAGGGGGCTACACAGGTAGCACGCATTGCAGGAACCAACTGTCGGTGCAACATAACCCCGCAGTGGTGGCTGCTAAGATTAGCAAGGAACTGGCCCTGGGTAGAATAGCTGGCCCTTTCCAGGAGGTGCCTGTCTCCGATTTTGTGTGTTCTCCACTAGGGGTGGTACCCAAAAAAGAGAAGGGTGAGTTCAGATTGATCCACAACCTGTCGGCTCCGAGAGGTGCGTCACTGAATGATGCGATTGATGAGGGAATTTGTAGCGTTAAGTACGCATCATTCGACCAGGCAGTGGATTTATTGCGGGCACTGGGGCCAGGGGCATTGATGGCAAAATCAGACATAGAATCCGCCTTTCGCCTCCTCCCTGTTCATCCTCTGGACCATCATCTTTTAGGTTTCACTTTCGATGGCAAGTTTTATATGGACAAATGTATGCCCATGGGCTGTTCGATCTCATGTGCGTACTTTGAGGCGTTTAGCTCATTTTTGGAATGGGTCATGAGGGAGGTGACGGGGCATCGGCAGGTGATGCATTATCTGGACGATTTCCTTTTCTTGGGTGCGGCGGGATCTCAGGAGTGTGCTTGGGCGTTGCAGGAATTTTGCGCGCTCATGCGGGCTTTTGGTGTCCCGCTAGCCCCGGGGAAGACGGTGGGCCCGTCCACCTGTCTGGAATTCCTCGGTATCGAAATTGATTCCGTGGAGGGATGCTTCAGGTTACCCAGGGCTAAGGTAGGTAGCTTCAGAGCAGCCCTACGGCAATGCCTACGCAAAGACAAGGTTACACTGCAACAGCTACAGGAGGTGGTGGGGCAATTGAATTTTGCGCTTCGGGTTATCCCAATGGCACGCCCTTTTTCACGCTCTATTGCCCAAGCAATGAGAGGACTACGGGAGAAACACCACCACACGAGGTTGTCATCTGAGGTTCGCCAGGATATGCTCATTTGGATGGCATTTCTGGAGGATTTTAATGGCAGAGTAGTGTGGCCGGGTCCTCCCTCCAC
The DNA here is from genome assembly GCF_964204655.1 of Triturus cristatus. NCBI lineage: Eukaryota > Metazoa > Chordata > Amphibia > Caudata > Salamandridae > Triturus > Triturus cristatus. The sequence continues at coordinate 1,212,240,548 of NC_140592.1, forward strand.
ATCGGCGGAATTGGGCCTATGGACGGACGCTGCTGGGAGTACCGGCTTCGGCGCCATTTTGGGTACCAGGTGGGTCGCCCAGCGGTGGCCAGCGGAATGGAGGACACAGGGTCTGACTACCAACATTGGCTTTCTCGAGCTTTTTCCGATATGGGTAGCGTTGATGGTCTGGCCGGAACACTTGCGCAACCAATCCGTGGTGTTCTGGTCGGATAACATGACGGTGGTGGAATGCATAAATCAGCAGGGGGCACGCTGTCCATTCATACTCCGCTTACTGAAGGAGATTGTGTTGCAATGCTTAAAATGGAATGTAATTTTCAGAGCCAAGCATGTCCCTGGCGTCCTCAATAATGCAGCTGACTCCCTTTCTCGCTTTAAAATGCAGGTTTTCAGGGAACACCTTCCGGCGGCAGATCCCCAGCCGGCGCAATTCCCGGCAGTACTCTGGCAGATTGGTGCCCCAGATTACAGGACCTCGTGGTCGCTAGCTTAGCCCCCAGGACCAAGACAGCTTACGAAGGGGCGTTTTTGTCTTATCGGGCTTTCTTGGGGCGGGAATGGGAGGCTAGGTGGGCGCAGGAGGACAGCTTCGCAGCTTACCTAGAATCAATGCACAAGGAAGGGCGCTCAGTTGCGACCGCGACCAGACATAGGGCGGCAATCTCCTTCTTTGCGCAGAGTAGGGGTATGCGGGATCCCACTAACACATTTCTGGTGCGCAAAGCAGTGAGGGGTTGGCGCCGCGTACAGGGTTACCGGGGCGATAGGAGAAGGCCCATTGGATTGGCACGGCTGACGGCTTTATTGGGGGCACTGCAAACGGTTTGTAGCTCCCAGTGGGAGGTTATCTTGTTCAAGGCGGCATTTTCCCTGGCCTTTTATGGGGCTTTGAGGGTTGGGGAGTTAGTTGCTGGGTCAAGAACTGATAAAGTGGGGGGAATACAGTGGGCCGGGGTTGAGATCAGGGAAGACGTTATGCGAATAACAATTCAGAAATCAAAAACCGATCAGGACTCTCGGGGTCACACCATAGTGCTCCATCGGGCGCGGGCCAACCCCTGCTGCCCGGTTTCCCACGTGGAGGCTTTCTGTAGGCAGCGGGAGTGCACGGCGGGGGACACATTGCTGTGTCACGCCGATGGTACACCATTGACTAGGTACCAGTTTAAGCGAGTTTTGGAGCTAACGGTCAGTCGGGCAGGGTTCGATCCAAAGGAATTTGGCACCCATTCGTTTAGGATTGGGGCAGCAACCGAGGCAGTGGCGAGGGGTCTCTCAGTGGAGAGTGTGAAGACACTGGGAAGATGGTCGTCTGAACGTTACAAGAGTTATGTACGAATTGACATGTTGTGACATGATGGTGCTCACGCCCTGTATGTTTCTTTTGTTTACAGTTTCTCAAACCTGTCACGCAGGGGAGGAACTCGTCACCGGGCGACAACGGTCGACATCGGCACAGCACGGAGGACACAAGAAGCTGGTGACTTGGATTGTGGGCCATTCTTATGTTAGGCGCGCGGAACATGTTTTTCTTTCAGGAGACCGTAGGATGAGCGCAGCGCAAAAGGGGTTGGATATCTCATTCTTCGGGAGGGGGGGTTTATGCCTTAGCCAGTTTCGGAGTTTCTTTCAGGGAATCTTAGCTCAGCAGCGGCCCCCCCCGTCAGTGGTGATACTTCACCTGGGGGAGAATGATTTGGCAAAATTGGGGAGGCGCGTGCTCATTGAGGAGATCATTTCCACTGCGGGGTGGGTGGCCAGGGCTTGCCCGGGTTCCACAGTAGTTTGGTCGCAACTTATTCCTCGGTGGCAGTGGCGAGGGGGGGTCTCGGTCAGGGCATTGAATCACTCGGTACGGAGGGTCAACACACAGTTGGACAAATTATTTCGGACCCCCCAGTTGCAGACGATTCCACATGGGTGTATCTGGGGCGAGCATTTTTACTTGAGGGACGGGGTGCACTTGACCGAGGCAGCTAATGTCCTGTGGTCTAATAATGTCTGGGCCTGGTTGGAGGGGTTTTTAAAAAATAGGCGCGCTCCTGGTTTATGTCTGGGTAGAGGGGGAGGCCAGATCGTCGGTTAACAATGCTGGCCCGTGGCGGTAAGGTCATGACCGGTGAGCAACTATTTGAAGGTCTGAGGGGGCGGGCATCATCCTACGGAGGTGCCCGCCCAGGGGGAGGGGCCATTGGCCCCTCCTAGAACTTCAGGGGCAAGGTAACTGGTGCTTCAAAGGGGCGCGGGTTGGGGAGTCACGCTTTCCTTAGGCTGGTAGCCACCCCGCGCGCGCATACTCATGACGTCACCGGATGGCGCAGAGTAAGGGCCCTCCTTTAGTGGGTAAATGAAGTTCACGGCGTGGACCGGGTAATTACCGGGCCCGGCTGCGCATGCGCACACCTGTAGGGGAGGCGCAGCTAGTAGGACCTGACACCGGTTAGCGACCTTGCCATATGGCCCAGAAATGTTAGTATACAAAATTGCAGGGGAGGATGTTAGATTCGGTTAGGAAACAATTTGTATTAGAGTCTTTGTTAAGGATAGACACTCACACCTGTTGACAATTATGTATCTAATGTCCTGCTGAATTTTGTATAACCGTTTATCATGCAAATTTGAAATTTATTGTTTTTGTACTTAATAAATACGGCCGGGGGGTTTCGCGACCCCCCGCCTTCCAAAGATACCACGTCTGGGTGCTGTGTCCGGGGGTGGTGTGGTCATAGGGGGAGGGCGGTAGCCAGTCACTGACCATGTGGAAAGGGGGGGCTTTTGGCCCCCCCGCCTGCATGGCGGTGCGGCGACCTCCCCCCGGACTACTCGGTGGTGGGGCGCGTCACTAGTGGGCGCGCCCTACCGCCGATTGGCTGCCTGGATGACCCGGATGTCGTTAATCGACATCCGGGTCGGAAGGGAGGGGGGCGGGCCACTGGGGGGGGGATAAAGCGGTGGGGAGCGCCCAGGTGACCCCCTTGTTCCCTGGACGCTCCCCCACATAGGACGTGCCCCGGCGCTCGGGGCAGTTAACTTTTCCCCACCCACCATCCCTGGAGTACGTGGTTGATGTGTTGTTAGCCCAACTAGCGGGCATTTGGGCGCGGGTAATTGTCATGAAATGTTAGTTTCTGATGAGGTTGTTCTGTTAGGACTTTTTCTCCCATTGTAGTGATCAATATGGTATTGTGCAGTTATGTTTTGACTATGCTTTTTGTAGCCCTTTTTCTCCCTAGGTAGCGATTAATTTTGATTATGTGTAAACTGTTGCAGTCGTGTTTAGGCCTTTTCTTTCCCTAGTAGCTTTAAGATGTTGTACATGACCTGTGTTTTTAGTCAGTGTAGTTGTCCTTTAGAATTTTCTCCCTTAGGTCGTCGTATTTATTAGGTATGAGGGGCATGCGGTAAGGTCATGACCGGTGAGCAACTATTTGAAGGTCTGAGGGGGCGGGCATCATCCTACGGAGGTGCCCGCCCAGGGGGAGGGGCCATTGGCCCCTCCTAGAACTTCAGGGGCAAGGTAACTGGTGCTTCAAAGGGGCGCGGGTTGGGGAGTCACGCTTTCCTTAGGCTGGTAGCCACCCCGCGCGCGCATACTCATGACGTCACCGGATGGCGCAGAGTAAGGGCCCTCCTTTAGTGGGTAAATGAAGTTCACGGCGTGGACCGGGTAATTACCGGGCCCGGCTGCGCATGCGCACACCTGTAGGGGAGGCGCAGCTAGTAGGACCTGACACCGGTTAGCGACCTTGCCATATGGCCCAGAAATGTTAGTATACAAAATTGCAGCTGTACATAGAGTCGTCTGGTTTGCATCCACAAAACTGGATTCTAGGTTTGGGGCACAACAGCACTTATAGCAGATGAGGTTATAGTTCAAAACTTAACATGCACAGGTGAAAATCCAGGGCCATGCCCCAGGCCCGGTCGGATTATAGAATGGCAAACAGGTGCGTAGAATGGTGTTGAGGGGCTATCTCCAACCAGTAGAAGCAGTACGCTACACTGAGGGTGTTTCAAGCCCAGGCCTGACCGCCGCCAGCCGCTGGCTCAGTTTAGCTGGTATTTTTGGAGTGAACCTTTCCACAAACGTTTCCTTTCAGTTTGTTTTTACAAAAATAACAGGCCTGTTTTGCGCGCTATTAAAACCAAGCCAAAGATGTGGCATAGCGGCCAAAGCTCCGACATTGGAACTGGTTAGCCAGGTTTGAGTCTTGATTTCGGCTCAAACGCTGTGATTCTGGGCAAATCTCTTTATCTCCCCGTGCCTTACAAAAAATGTATTTTCCCTTATGTAATGTAACTGGTGCTCATGTAAAGCGCTCCAATACCTTCTGGTCGAGTTCGCGCTATATAAAAACTGGGGAAAAAAGTGTGCAGTGTGTTTATAAAACACATGTTGTAAAACTTATAGTCATGCAAAGGGACAGTGGAGGGCTGGACAGCCGCCTCCTCTCACCACATAAATTTAGACCTTCTTAATAATTATGAAATCTGCAAAATCGGGGAGGCGAAAATTGCAAAAAAAAAGTTAATGTAGTTATCTAAGTGAGTTCGCGATCTTTATCACTCCTACTCAGTGGAGCATCCCACAGCTGGCTGCTTGCTTCCCCCTCTGTCCATACCATGTTCTTTACATTTTCACTGCTAAGCCTTCCCAGACACCCTAAGCCTGGAATGCCTGCACGAGCCCCGAGCTCTCTGCTGCTGGTATCCCAGGCTGAAACACTCAGGCCCCAGATAAGCGTGCCAGGCACCGCCCTGCTCCAAGCCCTCCCTGTGAACTTTGACCCCGGCACTGGCTCTGCGCCGCTCCTTCCGGGCCCCGCGTCCCCTCCGAGCTTCGCGTGACTGGGGTTCGATCTGACGTCAGCTGGAGGGGTGAGGGCGCCGACGCTTCTTCCCAATTCCCATGTGCGGCTGCTCGACTCCCTCGGGTTTATGACACTTTAAAAATGCCATGCAGCTGCCCATCCACTCTGGCCTCGCTCTCCTCGAAAAGATGTACGAACACAAGCAGGTATATAATGAATCCAAACAGTTAGCGCACGGTAAACTTAGTTCTTGTGTTTGCATTGCGGTAAACATTGAATGCGGAAGTGATCCGAACACTGCATCAACAGGGGCGTGGCTTGATCAGAAAGATGGGGGAGGGTGGGTGGTGATGACCTTCAGTTTCCCCAAAAATCACGCTGGTTAAAATACATTATACCAGAAACAGGGCGGAAGGACTCATGGAGCAGTAGGAAGGGAGAGGAGTGTGAGGGCGGGGTACTTATAACCAGTGGCGGCTGCACTTTAACGGTGGTGGGAAAGCCGGTCGCAGGGAGCATCGGGGGTAAAACAAACAAGCATTGGCATAGCCAATAGGTCTCGCTTTTGGGACCTTATAAGTATTTAGTTATGCAACTGTTGCATGGCTAAACACTTATAAGGTCCCAAAAGCGAGACCTATTGGCTATGCCAATGCTTGTTTTCTTGTTATAACATAGCCATGTTGCTTTACAACATGGCTAAAAAGACATTGGCAAAGCTAATAGATCTCACATAGGCACGACCAATTGGCTTTTCCAATGCTTGTTTTCAGTTTGGAAACTCATTATGTCCCACCTGGATACCTCTCCTCCATCGGATAAAATAAAAAAAAAATGTTTTATTACCCTGGCATCCTGAAAAATTAGTGAAGGATCTCCACTATTTGTCAACAGCCTGATAAACTGCATGTACGTGCGGAGGTTTCCATGGTAGTCTAATAAATAGCGCAACTGTTCTGCTATTTATCTCTTTGCCTAACGAAATAGTTAAATGATTCGAAAATCAATATGGAGTGCTGTAAAATAACTGAAATTTTATTCTTTTAACAAATTTTTTATCTGTATGCACTTTTATGATATTGTTTTTACATATCGAATAAAGTTCATTATCTATCTATCTAATATGGAGTGTCTCTAGTATCAAAAAAGAGGGCAGCGACAGGAAAGCATAGACATGCTTCTGATTTTCCGAGTTCCCTTTACAAACATATGTAGTGGCCTTGGTCAGAATAAATGCTAAATCCTAATCTCATCCAGTAGTGCAGTAATCAGCCAGTAACACTGCAACCCCCTGGGCGCCTCCATGCCAGCAGACTTTGAAAACAATGTAAAATAATAGAGGATGTTTTCAAACTAAAATATACAGGAGCAAGAAAGGTTTAGGGTAGGTGAAAAACTGTGATGTGATTGCATCGGTGCTGGGAGCCACTCCTGCCGCCTCCCATAGTCGGACAACTGCAAAAATCATCCAAGAAAAATTCCACCACGTCTACCCAATGCTATAAACCCAGGTTCATTTTGGGAGGAAGTAAGGTTGGTAGAAAACGATTTAAAAGAACTCACACAAAGCTATTTGTAATTAAGGTCCGGATACACTTGGACAAACAGGAGTCGGGCCCCCAGATGGGAGCTGCAACTATATAGAGCCGTAACTCCTATGCACTACAACTGCCTAAGAGCTTACAGGCTGATTGGGAAAAGATGAATGCTAAAACCATTGCTTAAACAGATACGCGATGGTTTACTAAGTATGAGATACACTCACAGAGAAAGACCACAACAGGCACCCTTGGCGGGAGCTTTAACCCCTTCTGTGCCACGGCCTTTCCCCTTCCTGTGCCGGGCGTTGTATTAGTGGGTGGGGTTCATGACGAGATAGTCTCGTCATGGGCACAGCGCGACCGTTCTCCATGACGAGACTATCTCGTCATGGGCACTGAAGAGGTTAATTATGGGTGTCTTGGTATTAGACCACAATGATTTTCATTACACCATGTTAGTAAAGCATATTCTACAGAATTGCATCGAACTTCGAGAGACCGGGCTGATATCTATTGCGAGACACTTGCCAGAATGATTATGTAGGGATAAGGGTGCTTACCCGCTTAGAGAACTTAACAGTTAGCTTGACAATCAAAAGCACTTTTATCGCCAACTGATTAGGAGAGGGTATCACTGCCCTGAATATCAAAAATATAGCAGTCACTTCAGAAATAGGAGGTTTAACCATCCAAGAATCGAGCCATAACCATTACAATAAAATACAGATATATGTTCTTTCTTTTTCTCTTGAGTGTGTGACAATAGGATGGCCCCCGCTGCCAGACATGTATGACCCCTGAAATAGGACAAGATAGGGTAAGAGAGATAAGTGTGAAAAGTCACAATAATTTTTATGTTTCTCATGCATGCATTTATTTTGGTGATTATCACACGTGTTTAAAGTATACTTCACATTGAGAATTTGGTACAGATTATGGTGGTAATTCAGTAAATTATAATATAGAGATGTTTTATTCTATTGTAATTGCATTTATACAGTGCTTACTACCCCCGATGAAGCATCAAAGTTTATAAGGAAACAGGGAGATGCCAGTGGCGTAACAAAACGTGAGGGGCCACCCCTGCAAGATATGTTGAAGGAGCCCCTCAAACTCACTTCAGTAGGGGCTGAGGGGGGGCCCTAATATGGGTAAGCCTGGGGCACCCTCCGCACCGCGGGGCCTTTGTTACGCCCCTGGGTGATGCCATTGTCCACTAGATAAAGAACTGCAAAATCATTGGTGGATTCTGGGTCACAGTAGCTATATACACGAGGCCCCACATGAGATTTATGTTGGACACTGCCCTTCTGCCTGGCTTTTTATGAACAAATCAAATTTTGTACATACACAAGAAATACAGAAGGACCCTTGCTGGTCAGGTGAAAGCCATGTGCCTCGTTAAAATTGCATGGAAAGCATGATAAAACAGGCAGGGACATATATACTTAGCCCTGAGGAAGGCCCCACACCCAATTTGGATCTTTGTGAGGGCCGAAACATGTCGGCAATAAATATAGGGCGATTGAGAGATTAATGCTCAATCAAAACCCTGTACTGTTTTTTTAATTAACCCACGGTACCCTACTAATAAAGGTAGTTCTGAAAGGGTATACCTTGAGGTTATTTTAAACTCTTTCTCTTCTTCAACTCGATCTCTGCTTTGTCCACATAGATATTTATATAAGAACTACCATTCATGGTTGAGTCCGCCCTGATGGTATTACTGTATCAGGGTGTGGATAGGCGCCGATGAAGCATGCCACTATTTAGTGGGTGATGTGTCTAAACCAAAATCTTGGGATTTCCCAGTAGGGTCTTTATGTATTTTGAACAGAAAGCAAAAGAAAAGAGACAAGGGAAACAGTTATCTTGGTATGTGTATATATAAATTCGGAAGAATGCAACTAGGTGGGTCATCTCTCGCTTCCCCCATATGAAGTAAGAAAACGAATTAAAGCTAAAATGAAAGCACCATCAATTTGCAGCTTTCTTCCTCACCTTTTATTTCCCTTTTAGTTGGTCTCACCCTTCTCTTCCCCTACTCATATTACTTAAGTAAATTGCTCAGAAATATATATTTTGTACTGCTAGGCATGATTTTTCTTACATCATTTGGAGATACAATGTACACTACTAGAATATTGCAAAGGACTTGGACGGGTTAAAAATTAAACCTTTTTACCAGGACCATTTCACTGCTCCCATCACACCCCCTTGCCCCACACAACAAAGTGAAGCAGCCACTGTCCAAATGGTACGTTTTGAAAGGCACTGAAATCGAAGAGTTAATGCAAATAGACAAATGTGCTTCTTGTTAAACAACACACTTCATGTGAAACAGAGATAGTATTCTCTCTATATAAATACAACTGCTGTTTATGTAGAACCTCCATTGTGTGAGGCTTTCAGTAATAACAGCGCCACAAGTAGCTGGCACTTCTAGGCACAGTATCCATAAATGTTGTGTTCAGTGGGCGATAAAGAGGCTGCCTTTTCCTTTGGGTGTCTGGTGGCTAGGACATCCCAGCAGCTAGATAAATGTCAATTTAATGATACCAAAGTGAAAAAGAGGGTTGATACACAGAAAACACTTCTTTCACTAACAATGTGGTAGCCAAATTAGAATACACTGGTTAATGTGCTTCAAAACGTATGCGATATTGCATATCTACATTACGCTGCGAAGGATCACTGCTATTCCCAGACGGCTGCTGCCTGTTAGATGCTGGATGTGTGTGTGTGAGGGGGGAGAGAGGCAAGACTAAACAACAAATGGGAACAAGCGGATGGGGGAAGAAGAAACGTAGATGAGGTCGGATGAAGGGGGATAAAATAGGGACAGGCATGGGTGGGGGCCTTGAAATAGGGGTGAGGGGATGAAGTAACAGATGGGGGTCAATTGTACTTCCCATGCTGATTATATGTATTTTGTGATATCCGTGCTTTACTTTGTAAAACAAGCTATCTTTATGCATGCTTTGGAAAACCTCTGGTATACTGCTGCCTTCTCCTCCACCTGTTCCCAAGCAATGAGTGTTACTAGTTCAAATTACAAATGCGTGAAACATGCAATCCGAGATAGACGCAGCTCTCCGCCCTAGAAGGATTATCCGAAGTTTTTCACACAAAGATAACTGCCACGAGTCAGTTTGTACTTTACAGGCACTGTAAATACTCCAGGACTGATGAAACAAGACAAGCCCGGCGGAGCGTGGCGCGCGCGCTTGGCGGGGGCGGGGGAGCGCATTCCAGACGGGGGAGCGGACCCTTTGAAGTGCGATGCCACACGGATTGCATGGCGGCATGATGCGCGTGATTGTGCGCGTGCTCGCCATGCAATCCGCTTTTCGGAGCACTTTTGGGAGCCCCTTACAAAAGTCTCGCTTTGCGATCGCTTACGCGATAGCAAGGCGAGACCTAAAAATCACTTACCTGTCTGTCAGCCACTGCCTCTCGGTCCTCTTCGCCCACTTCCAGGACTCCAGGTGCAGGAAGTACCCAGGCTTCCAGACTCCACTAGCCAATCACGATGCTGCTGATAGCAGCGTTGTAATTGGTCTGAGCACAGTTGTTCGGCGCTCAGCGAGGGACTGGGAGCCTATGCATGTTCTCCACCCAGGCTGTGCAACACTGCCCCCGGTGGAAAACATGCAAAGTGCGCATGACGGCCGGCCAAACCGTCATGCGCACTTACAGAGTGCCACCACTCCTCCCCCTGCTCCTCTGACACAGCCCAGCACCGCCCAAAACCAGCTGAGCAACAACGGAAATATAAAATGATAATAAATATGTTATTATCATTTTATCTTTCCTTTTTCACACAGCGGTGAGCCAACACTCCTCTGCCTTAGCGGGGGAGCCGCCCCTGCTTATAACCCAATAATTTGTAGAATAACCATTTCTTAAGACCTTTAAAATCAAGACGAGTGATTGTGTGTGTGTTTTTGTCTGCATGTGTATGTAAAATCCGACAAACACCTCACTCTCCCCACTTAAAGCACCGGTACCCAACTATTTACTGTAGAATACATTTATTAGTAGGGTGTAGCACCCCAAACACCCCCAGAAGCTACCCCCCTGTGCATCGATCTCTAAACGTTTGTACAAAAGTCATAAAGCTAAACTATCTTCTGAAAGTAAGGGCAGGTGGACAGTTTATGTCAGCCGAGGTGTGACTAGGGCTGGGTGACATGTTGTTTTTAGCGCGCTGAAGCGAACCCCAGTGTGAATTCTGTTTTAATCAATCCATTTTGTCTTACAATTTTTTTTATGCAGTTAGTAGAATCATTAGATTCAAAGACCCAAGCAGAATGGGTCCAACAGATAGCCTTATTCTGATTGGCTGAAAGGGTTGTTAGTCAATCAGAATAGGTCCCTGGTTTAGCACCATTCTGGTGGTCAGGCAATCTGAATTACTTTGAGACGCCCACAATGTGGCAGTGTAAACACAGAGGGGCTTATTTACAAGCCCCTTACGCCACCGGTGCGTCACTTTTAATATGGGAAAAAGTGACGTAGCGGCGGCACAAGGGGCTTGTAAGTAAGCCCCAGGCTGTTTAGTAGAACAAACTACGCCAGTTTTTCTTTAGTTCATCTAGATCAGTTATTAGGAGCATTTAAAACTCAATTTGTCTCTGAGAGTGAATTTAAAAAAAGTGATTTCCCTTTCTAGTGAAACATTTCGGCTATCTCTAGATGTAAGTCCTACTAGAGCACGCTGGACCACAGAGATTGAAAAAAAAGCGGCACCAAAGAAAACTAGAAAGAGATGGCAGTTCTACAAAATATGGATTCTTTTAGCCTCATTATTTTGTTCACCCAACAAATGTATTTATTACATTATGAGGCAGCAGCACTTTGGGAACCCACACATTCCTTAGGGTAGAACCTCTCATGCCCAATCAGTGATCCACTTTAGCTCGTTTTATACTTTTAAGTCCAGAATAAGCAAACCATTTTAAAATCATGCGTCAAGAAGTCACCACTTCTGTAGATTTAATTGTTTTCAAAATATGAATTCCAGCTTAGAAGTAGGCGATGCTTTTTAAATTGCTTTACTAACAGTTGGACCTTTGCTATTACCTGCTCTGCCTTCCACTCAGAGCAGAAGAACTAGAGCTTTCCTCCTGGCACCTTCCCTGGCTACTAATCTTCACTTCAGTCCTGGCACCCTCTGATCACACCCAGTCTGGGTATCCTGTTTACATGGCAATGTACAGGCTTCCCTGTCACGGATGGCTCTCAAGACCTGACTGTACGAATAAGTCTCCGTGACCGGCATGCGCCTGGGTGCACTATTGGGTGGTTAGCCGCGCTTTATAAATCCCGGTTGATTGATGCTCTATGCCTGTTGAGTTGCATTTCTGTCCTCTCTGTGCTTTTGTAACTCTACCCCCCACCCCTCCTGCATCTCAGAGGATATAGGTCTACGGAATGCCAGGCAATGACGATGCCCATCAACAAGAACGTGTGCAGGGCGGACTGGCCGTAGCAGGCACCGGGCAATCCCCCGGTACGCCGCACGGGTGGGGGCCAGTTTTGGGCCCCTGAGGGCCGTTTTTGCAACATAGCTGCAAAATCAGTCCTGTAACAAAATCGGCCGAAAACCAGCCATGGCAAAGAGCTCGGCGGCACCCCCAACCTCCATGGGGACGGGGGGGGGAGGCGGCCGAACACTTTGCCAGGGCCGGTTTTGGTTCCCAGTCCAGCCCTGAACTTGTGGCACTAGGTGAGTGGGGCACTGTGGGCCAGGGAAGGGGCATGGCCATATGCTTATATGTGGAGGGGAAGTGCAGGATTATTTGTGCTTGAGTGTTTATGTTCTGTTAAGCGCAGCACTCCCACAGTGCACCTACAGTCAGATGTCTTAAATCCTATGAGGTATCATGTCTCCCCGCACCCTTCCAGTCGCCCACAGCCTGCTTTTTTGCTCTCGCCATATGGAGTACAGAGCTTGTTGCTGTCAGATGTAGACAGGCAAGGAGAGACTATCCAGGTTAGTAACCGGGGATACAGTAGATAAAACACTGTTCTTCTTCGAACAGGCAAGGAACCTTGAAAGCCAACCTCACACCTAGACAAGCTCGGATAACAATGAGAGTCCAAAGCGGGGCCTAAGTCTGTGAGGCTCACCAAGGGGTGTGGTGTGTAATCCCTCCCAATCCAAAATCTCATGGTTGTAGAAACACCAATACTTCACCAAAAAAGATGTAGCCCATCGCTCCCCTGCAATACAAACACAACAGAGTACCCTGTCTGCCAAACCGTCCATCTGGCCCAGTGCTTAATTTGAGCATGTGGTTTCCAGTGCTCGGCACCAGCTCTTATTTGTCAATACCGACACTTATGACAGTCTGACACTTGGTGGCGCTGTTTGTCTAATTTATAGATGAGCACAACAATAGTTTTTTATTTATACAATATACATTAGAAATGACTAATTCTGGGTCCAAGCTATTTCTATAGCTTAGGGTCCCTTGAATATTCTGAATTGTCACACTTGTAGGAAGGTGATCGTAAGTAGTTGTGTTGGTACTGTCATTAGCAGCAATGTCAGCGGCAATTGGTGGTGCATGCTACAATGGCCTCCTGAATAAGGCTCTGGTACTCACTTATTTACATATTAAGCATTGGTCAGGCTACCTCATTTATCGGGCCCTGATTGGGTCGGTCAACAGAAAGCGTACTCTGACTGCCCGAAAAAGGGCGGATGGTGTAGTGTGATTTCTTTCACTGATGGACAGTAATAAACAAATGTGGGCGTTCTTAGTTTTTTGTTTTTCAGAAACAGACTGCCACTTTGGAAGTTTTTTCTGAAAAAAACAAATCTTTTGAAAAGTTTGGTGAAAGGTTGTCAATACCAATGGTGACTGATCATCAGACGTTTTATACATTGCAATGAATTGTGGGGTCAGCGGTTGCTTTCAGTGTACAGAGATGACCACTGGGCTGGCGGTCATCTGTAGGTGTGACGTACGGCACTCTGTCAGGGAGGCAGAAGTAATGATGCTCTCTGCCAATTTCATGGGCAGAATACCGTTTTTCAGTTCTAAATAAAGCTGGGTCTTTGGGTTGAAATGACTGTGGGGTTAGCTAAACAATCGTGCCATAATGTCTCAGGACACTGTTGTATAAACTGCGATTGGTACAACCTATGCTAACCCTGTAACAGAATTGCTAATGTGTTCTTGTATGAAAATAAATAAATCACGTTGAAATTAAAAAAGAAATAACTGCTGGTGGCTGGCAGAGAGCTGCTGTTTCTCAAAACAACATTATTTACACAGTTTAGGAATTGTTTGACAACATGATGAGATGAGGAGAGAGCAGTACCAGCTACATCATGTTAGAATCACAGCTATTTGTTGCAAAATGACTAATTCATATTTTTTCGATTATATGGCCGACAGGTTACAAAAGTGGCAAAAATAGGTCTTAATTAAATTCTTTTTTAAACAAAAAATCAAAACGAAACTTTCGCTCCAGGTCTTTGGAGTAAATGAAAGTTTCCAGTTTTTGTCTCTAAGTCTCACTCTACTTTTCTCAACTCTTGGCATGTGAGAGCAGTAGAGAGAACCCATTATGCTCCTTGTGCACACACACCAGGGTAGGACTGACAGAATAATTAATGGAGTATGTACAGCAGGGCAGGGAGACGGCTAATTTAAACACAAATACAAATGAAAGAATAATTTACTAGCACATGTTTGTTCCTTGACGCCTCAGGGCTGTGAGTGTCAACAATGAAAAAACAAAGCACTGGGAAATTAATGTTTGCGGTGACAGGAGGTGGAGACGCTGGCCAGGCCTACAGGAAGACCAGGAGGCTTCACAAGAGGCAGGAACTTTAGGCTTCAAGACATTAGGGCATGGACGTCATTTAAGGGTTGCCAGGGGTTGCAGCCTCGACCCCTGACTTCCCCTGGCACTGCTTTTGCGACCCCTGGACTCAGAGGTGGCACAATCGGTGCCAGGAACACAGGGGCAGCTCCTCCTAATGGACGCTGGTTGAACCTCTTCTCGTCCCTGTTTTTCTGTCAATTTTTATTTACTATACAAATAGTGATTGATAATATTCACTATTAGTGTAATAAAAAATGGAGTACATTAGCTGGAATATGACCCTATCCGGAAGCAAAGTTAAGTAAAAATTGCTGTTAAATGTATATTGTATGCATGCTTGCCGGTGAGTGTGTGTTTATGTGTGCGAGAGTGTGTGAATGTGTTAGTATGTGTAAGCATGCGTGTGTGAGTTAAAGTAAAGGTCATATGGCGTGCGATGTCACTTCCGCTAGCCCTGGCATTTTGGTGAATTGACGTCCATGCATTAGGCCTGTTTCAATGTCACTGTTGCTTCCAAATGTACAGACCTGAAAAGTCAGCCCAGAAACTAGCAAAACACCCTGGGCCTGTTATTTTGCAAGGCAGCTGCAGTCCTCATATCTGAGGTAAGCGCATGCGTAGAGGTGTATAGAGACAGTCAGTCAGGGCTGTGGTTAGGCTCTAAGCGTCACTGCTGGACCCGAGCCATTGAAAGACCCTTCTTCTAAATCACACATTAGATGACGTAAAAAAGTTGCAGTCGTTCTGCGGGCTACTGCTGTGATGTGTATAGACATATAGTTACAGCCTGAGGGGTGGGTACGCAATTGGCAAGGCTTTAAGTCAGATGGGTCCAGCCAGGACTCAGCACTGGAAGTAAAACATATAGACATTGAAGCAGGTTCCTGCTGGGGCCTGCATCCTTCACCCACCAGCCAATAAAACTCATGGAAAAGAACACGCAACTCTTATGTTCACCGGGTTTTCTCTTCAAAGAGCTGGTGTAGCAGCTGAGCCAGTGATTGGACGACGAAGAACTTGAGGATCAATGCATCCTCGGCCAACCACCCCCTTCTGATGGCCCAGACTATACCTCAAGATGTCAGTGGTCAACGGCATCCTTAAACTCAGTTCATTCCTGGACAGCATTCAAACCTACATGCCGGGATATGCCCGCCATCCGTCCGTATCCACCACGAGTGGCTTGAACGCCTTCTTCTCCCTCCTTACATCCTCTGCTGAATCCCTGGACTTTCTCATTGACCCCTGTCTGCCTCTGCCCAGCTTGCGTTACTGCACACTATAAAACCCTCGCTCCCTATGAGCTTCTGATCCGCAGTCCAGGCACTCATCACCCTTCGATGGAGGCAACGCACTGCTCGCGGGTCTCCCAGAGGCCTGAATGGCATAATAATAAATAATTCCAGATTTGAAAATCGCGACTTATCACCTCTAAGGGTATCCAGGCGCTGAGTGCCGTCAGGGAGATTAAGTGAGCTATTGTTCAGAGTCACATGATGCTGAGCTGCTGCAGCGGATTGGACCATGAGCCCCGCGCTACGGAGTCAGCCGCTCTTGCCTCTGCGCCACACCTCTCGCATTGGCGTCAATCGAAGAAAACCTTTGTGCAGCGACTGAACTAATCACGAGTCAAAGGCCGTCCAAGCACATCTCCCCTACTTTGAAAGGTCTGCATCAGGTCTCTCCTCCTGCCAGAGTCCATGTTGTCTTATGTGCGATCTATAAAGTGTTCCACCTAAATACATGTGATCACTATGTCTACTGGCAGAAGCGCTACTAGAAGCCACCTGTTTACCAGATGGAAAATAAAAAAAACTCACAAAGAATGCCCAACAGATTTCTTCTTAATATGGACTAAGAATCGTTTGTTCTGTCATTTGCACAATTCATGGCAGATCTCAAAACCCACCTTGTCCAAATCCTCTTGCTGACATGGATTGTAATCCATGCCTGGCCTTCCCTACCCCACAGAGAGGTGATGTTTCTGGTCCTGTCTGTGCTTGTACATAGTTATTGCCCCTAGTTCTCATTGTAAAGGTACCTCCATCTCTCTCTAGCCTCACACGTTGGCTACAAATCTTGTTACCGTGTAAAGCGGTGCGGTCCACTGTCTCATGCGGCTGAGGTCATACTTTAAAATACCCTCAATAAAATAAAACATAAAACATGATTTCTTGAATTTTGGTGATTTTGTAAGGTGGCTTCAACAACCAGTCTCACATCTTCTTCAGTTCGGGCTGCTCGCCTTCTTTCTCTCGCTTGGCAGGTCAACGTTGCATGAGAAGTTACCTACTCCAGGTCCATTTTGTTCTTTTCTCCATTTTTCTACCATAGCAAACATCTTTGGTTGTAGAGCATTTAATAATAGAACATAACAGAACCCGCTGGCTATGGTCTTCAACTCGCGCATCAAGCTCTGCACACGTTCAGCCGGGCTCATCTCTAGTCCCTCATAGAGAACATTTCTGCAGTTGTGGGGGGTGTCAACTGATATCTCGGGTCTGGGGAGGCAGGAAAGATACAGAGAACCTTACACAGATACCTTACACAGAGAACCTTATACAGAGAACCTTATACAGAGAACCTTATACAGAGAACCTTATATAGAGAACCTTATACAGAGAACCTTATACAGATACCTTATACAGAGAACCTTATACAGAGAACCTTATACAGAGAACCTTATAAAGATACCTTATACAGAGAACCTTATACAGATACCTTATACAGAGAACCTTATACAGAGAACCTTACACAGAGAACCTTATACAGATACCTTATACAGAGAACCTTATACAGATGCCTTATACAGAGAACCTTATACAGAGAACCTTATACAGAGAACCTTATAAAGATACCTTATACAGAGAACCTTATACAGAGAACCTTATACAGATACCTTATACAGAGAACCTTATACAGAGAACCGTATACAGATACCTTATACAGAGAACCTTATACAGAGAACCTTAGACAGATACGTTATACAGGGAACATTTCTGTAGTTGTGGGGGGTGTCAACTGATATCTCGGGTCTGGGGAGGCAAGAAAGATACAGAGAACCTTACACAGATACCTTATACAGAGGATACCTTATACAGAGAACCTTATACAGAGAACCTTATACAGAGAACCTTATATAGAGAACCTTATACAGATACCTTATACAGAGAACCTTATACAGAGAACCTTAGACAGATACCTCATACAGAGAACATTTCTGCAGTTGTGGGGGGTGTCAACTGATATCTCGGGTCTGGGGAGGCAGGAAAGATACAGAGAACCTTACACAGATACCTTACACAGAGAACCTTATACAGAGAACCTTACACATATACCTTACACAAAAAACCTTATACAGAGAACGTTATACAGAGAACCTTATACAGAGAACCTTATACAGATACCTTATACAGAGAACCGTATACAGAGAACCGTATACAGAGAACCTTATACAGAGAACCTTATAAAGATACCTTATACAGAGAACCTTATACAGATACCTTATACAGAGAACCTTATACAGAGAACCTTACACAGAGAACCTTATACAGATACCTTATACAGAGAACCTTATACAGATGCCTTATACAGAGAACCTTATACAGAGAACCTTATAAAGATACCTTATACAGAGAACCTTATACAGCGAACCTTATACAGATACCTTATACAGAGAACCTTATACAGAGAACCGTATACAGATACCTTATACAGAGAACCTTATACAGAGAACCTTAGACAGATACGTTATACAGAGAACATTTCTGTAGTTGTGGGGGGTGTCAACTGATATCTCGGGTCTGGGGAGGCAGGAAAGATACAGAGAACCTTACACAGATACCTTATACAGAGAACCTTATACAGATACCTTCTACAGAGAACCTTATACAGAGAACCTTATATAGAGAACCTTATACAGATACCTTATACAGAGAACCTTATACAGAGAACCTTAGACAGATACCTTATACAGAGAACATTTCTGCAGTTGTGGGGGGTGTCAACTGATATCTCGGGTCTGGGGAGGCAGGAAAGATACAGAGAACCTTACACAGATACCTTATACAGAGAACCTTATACAGATACCTTATACAGAGAACATTTCTACAGTTGTGGGGAATGTCAACAGATATCCCTGGACTGGAGAGGCAGCAGAAATACCCAGAGAGGGCACAGAATGTTGGGTGGAGATCTGCAGGAAATTCATAAAGAGAAACTAATCTGCTCCTGGTCAGTGACTGTGGTTAACTAGGCATTAGCCGCTGATTAACATCATGCACATCTGCCACGGCCCACAGAACAGATGTGGAAGAATAGGAAGGATTCGCGAGCAGTACATGACCACAGAAACCCTGGACTAGGTCTGATAATGTAGTGTTTTCAGTTCCTTTTCACTGTAGCAGATGAAAAACGCAGCTAGTCTATAGGGCCGGATGAACAGTTACAGAAAAGTTCCATCAGTGGCAAAGAGCCGGACGCCACCAGGCGGTAAAACCCGGAAAAATGAATGTGTCCTTGTGTAATGTAACTAGTGCTCATGTAAAGCACTCCAATACCTTTGGGTCAGGTTCGCACTATATAAAAAACTGCAGATAAATAAATAACAATAATCAGTGGCTCCAGAGACCTGCTCAACACGTCACCACACACGCTCTGTATTTGAACATAGTTGTTTGGGTCTGGACGCAATTTACATCTGGACCACTCTGTGCCTACCTACAGTACAAGTGTTTGACCCCACTTTCATTTGCTCCTTCATCCTTACTGACATCAACTACTACTAGCCGGTACTTTCTCATCATTTATGTCCCTGCATTCGCTTTGCACATTCGGCTTCTCTGAATTGTCTCACCCAATCTGTGCCCTTTGCCCTCCATGCCCCCTCGTCTACCCTGTCCTCCCTCACCCACTCTGTGCCATGACACCTGCTCGCCAAGGTCTTAAGGCAAGAGCGTAAGGAGGGTCATGCTCAATGCAATGGTCTGGAAGACCACTGTGGATGCTACAGCCTACAATGATATACGTTACAACAAACAAATGATGGACGGAATGCTGACAATGCATACATTCTCCCCCAGTCAAGAGATCTGGGTTAAATCCATCGTTCTTTTGCCCACTACACCACCCCAGTTTAGACATGGCCATATGCAAATCAGTCTTGACCCTGTGCCTCATGGGAACAGTCCAGCCCGAACTGCCAAGCCATGTCTTCCCTGGACCGGAATCAAGCATCCTAGGACCGGTTTCTGGCTATCAGCCGTCATCAGCCAGGATAGCTTGACTCCAGTGGCGTAGTGAGCACGGGTCCCACGTCTGGGAATACCCATCCCACTTAGGGCGAAAAGCGTTACAACAAACAAAAGATGGACGGAATGCTGACAATGCAGACATTCTCCCCCAGTCAAGAGATCTGGGTTAAATCCATAGTTCTTTTGCCCACTACACCACCCCAGTTTAGACATGGCCATATGCAAATCAGTCTTGACCCTGTGCCTCATGGGAACAGTCCAGCCCAAACTGCCAAGCCATGTCTTCCCTGGACCAGAATCAAGCATCCTAGGACCGGTTTCTGGCTATCAGCCGTCATCAGCCAGGATAGCTTGACTCCAGTGGCGTAGTGAGCACGGGTCCCACGTCTGGGAATACCCATCCCACTTAGGGCGAAAAGCGTTACAACAAACAAATGATGGACGGGATGCTGACAATGCATACATTCTCCCCCAGTCAAGAGATCTGGGTTAAATCCATCGTTCTTTTGAAGAATGTATGCATTGTCAGCATTCCGTCCATCATTTGTTTGTTGTAACGCTTTTCGCCCTAAGTGGGATGGGTATTCCCAGACGTGGGACCCGTGCTCACTACGCCACTGGAGTCAAGCTATCCTGGCTGATGACGGCTGATAGCCAGAAACTGGTCCTAGGATGCTTGATTCCGGTCCAGGGAAGACATGGCATGGCAGTTTGGGCTGGACTGTTCCCATGAGGCACAGGGTCAAGACTGATTTGCATATGGCCATGTCTAAACTGGGGTGGTGTAGTGGGCAAAAGAACGATGGATTTAACCCAGATCTCTTGACTGGGGGAGAATGTCTGCATTGTCAGCATTCCGTCCATCATTTGTTTGTTGTACAGCCTACAATGAGGCATAAATGAAGGCCAGGCCTCCCAAGGAAGGCCACTTTAAGGCTATGCCCTCTTTCCAGTTGTCATTTCCCTCTACATCCATCTGTCCTTATGAAGTGAAAATGACCAGTTACTAGCGAAAGTATCACTTTACAACACATGTGTTTACAATGGCTGCATTTACCACGCATATACCTTTAACATGCAAGTAGAGGCGAGGTTGAGGGTGAGGTAAGGTAAGGTAAGGTAAGATAAGATAGAGACGCAAACCCCACCTTTTCTTTATTGTGGGGGAACCCCTCCCAAACACCCCTTTTTTAAATTACTTTAACCATTACTTTTATGTTCGTGGTAAAGGTATATGCCTGGTAGAGACTGCGATGTAAAGGTGTTTCCCGTTTTTTGCTCCTGTTGGTCCCCACATCTTCTGTTATCCAAGGATGGGCAGCCCTTTCTACAGAGTCAATCCAATTTGTGGCAGTGACACCGCTTTGTGAGCTGGGGCAGTAGAACTCCACTTGCACGGCCACTCTTTCCTATGTTATTTGTGTGGGAGGAAGAGGTCCTTCTGGTGGGAACACCACAATGGAATGCACAAATATGAAAGTAAACCTTACTTCTTTCCTGGGATCTGTTTTGTTTCAGTGACCACTGGCAAGAGAAGACTTTCATCAAACATAACTTTGTCCACGGGCGAATAATGTCAGAAACAGCACAGCTGATGAATCAGCTTGCCGGTTCAGTGCTGGCCTCATACCCCTTGGAATGTCTGCTCCCTCATTGCATCCACACAGGGTTTCCTATCCCTTCTGTTTCGCAACACCTGAAGATACGCTCACCAAGAAGTGCGACACTTGCTTCTCAAGTGATATATGCGCGACAGGTGTAAACATTGCATCATGCACAACGTTTCATACAACTTGCAACTGTTTTAATCCATCACTGATGTCTTTTTGGGGATGTAACTGTGAGGCTAGACAGGGAAGCTTGTGAAGAGGACAACAAACTTGCATATTTAGTGTAAAGTTATTTTGGGGCGCATCCGAATTTAGGTTTCCTCCACATCAGACACTGTGCTCCATTCAGCATCCTGAAAAGTGACTAAGTCTGGGCAGTGAACTCCACTCGCGGAGTTTTCCGCACTCCGCGTTACCCAGAGCTCACAGAGTTCTGAAAAACTCTGATCCGCGGTGCAGAGTTTTTTTCCTCGCTCGCGTTCATCAATGTCAAGTTGGCGATTGCGAGCGTGGAAAATCAACCTCCCAGCGAGATTTCTCAACACGGGTGGTCAGATTTCTCATTGCGAGTGGTCGCGTATGCTTGCGACCGCTCGTGTTGAAAAACTATCCTTTCGCGTTGAGAAAGCTGCCGTATGGAGTAAAAATCTACTAGAGTGGCAGAAAGGAAGTAGCGCCTGCTTACACTGTGCATGGTGCCGTCCGCGATGTTTTAACAGCATTTATCTAATGCACTCTGCCGCTTGCGGAGCTCCTTGTAGCGCGGCAGAGGTTTTTTTTGCACTTCGTGGAGTTCCGCGTAGTGGAACCCTGCAAACTCCGCCCAGGCTTAAAAATTGCACAGTTCATGTCAGTGAGTGTCCTTCTTTCCATATGGTCAGCATAGAACCAATAATGTTGGGCATGATGTGGATAAAAATATGAATTCTCTTTATATGAGTCCCTTTTCACTAGCATTGCATACCAGGAAAGTGGAATGAGGACTCATCTCACCTTTTCAGTCTGCATCTGCCTTCATCTTTTTTTCCATTTGGTGGTCGTTGTTTGCATTCTTACACCAATGGAGTTTCTGGTTCCATTTCTTATGGAAAGTAAGTTCTTTTCTTCCAAAGACCAGCTCCACAAGGGGTTTGCTAGTTTCTCAGGAGACTGTTGGGCCTGAAAGTCTAACTGGGGTATTGGCTTTCATGAACATTTAGTGACTGGCATGGTCTTTGCCTGTAGGGCCATATAATGTCCCACAACACCATCATCTCTGGCTACTGAGGCTGTGACTGAAATGTTGAGAACATGTTAAGTGCAGGCACCAGTACATACGCTGGTGTGAAAAGTGCTCCCGTTACTCCAGAAAATCTTGCAGATTCATTGATGACAATTAAAAGATATTGGCCGGCAGTGATAGGCCCAACAGTTACTTCCTCTGTGGTACCAAGGAGTAGCAGACACATCACCAGGGTCGTAAGTGTATAGTATTTATTAACACTCTGATGCACATGGCAGGAGCAAAGCATTCTCCCATCTCATCTCTTGATGCGAGGAAGCATCTTAACTTCCTGAAAATGGAGTCAAGGACAGAGTGATCAACAAAGACGCTTTACATTACATTGTTGTGGCGCTAGTCGTCAGATGACAACATGTCCTTGTAATCATAAAATATGCACGTTGCGCATTGCATATATTGACATGTCACACCATGGACAAGCAATGCATGTCCTGCCACATCAAGTCAGGATGCACAGTAGTGTGCAGACAAACAATGTGACAACTAGTAAGCTGTGTTGTGTATGAACCGTGAATAAGGTACATCTAACACCATGCTTGAGGGGTGCACCTCAATGACCATCTCCCCTCTGTCCCACTCGGTGGTGAGGTATAACCGTGAGGGTTTCTCGACGCGGGAACAAATATGTGTGCACATGCCCACACCAGAGCGATGTTCTCCTTTCCAACCTGAAGTCTGATTTCTCATGTTTTGTCAGACTTCCGCTAGCTTTGGTGATGACATGTTTCAGTGATTCAGAGCTAGTCTCAACTTGTGTTAGTATGGCCATAGGGCAACTGGACGGGCACTCGCAATGACCTCAAAGTGCAACATGGGCCAATGTAACACATGCTGTTAACTTCTGGAGCCCAGCAAAACTGTCTTTAAATGCTGTGCAAGTGTCAGCATCATTCTCTGACAGCAATAGGATGATGTTACGAGTGCTAGACCCTGATCGGTGCATCAGGAGACCTTTTCTCCTTCATGTGCATAGCAGCGACAAAGATCTCAACCTCTGTCTGCATCTGACCATGCGAGGTCGCAGGTTTTCATATTCACCTGTATCAAAATTTGGCAGCACATACAGTGCCAGGGCATCTGAAAATGCAACAGGACTCGCAGCACTGCCACTCATTAGATCCATCTCTTGCTTGGGAGAGACTACTGTGTAGTCATTGTCGGAAGACGACCTCGCTGCTGGAGGAGCAAACGGGAACTTAGCACTGTGGGGCCTCTATTTTAGAGGATGCTAATGTCAGAAGATCATGTGCAGTTCTTTGGACTGCCTTGTCTCTAGCGTATTGTTTCAACCACTGGCTAACATTAGTAATGTCCAGAGCAAGAGAGCAGCCACGGCACCAATACAGCTGGAGCCTTTTTGAGGAGCTTCCGAACTTGGGACCTGATTCACAGCGGGCCTCCATACTCATGGCGGAGGCCACGCAGTCATGGAGGAGTCTATGCAATCGTGGCGGAGGCCTCGCAGTCATGGGGGAGTCTCCGCACTCGGGCCGATTAAGAATTCTCATGGTGAAGATTCCACCCGAGTACGGAGACTCCCCACCGACTAGCGGGCCTCTGCCATGTATGCGGAGATTCCGCCACGAGGGCGAAACTCCCCTATGACTGCGTAGCTTTCTCAACGAGTGCGGAGGTCCGCTGTGAATCAGGCCCACTGTGTCTTGCTGAAGGGGGTCTACTACAGCACTGTGGGTATGTAAGCAAGCATGTCGTTTTTGTACAGCGCAAACTTAGCTCAAAGGCTGTTTAGGGTTGAAGGCCGAAATACCATCAGAGAGTGAACCTAGGCAGGGGCACTGAGATCTGATGGGGATTCTGCCTTTTCATGTGTCCTTAAAGAGACGTGTCTTCAGATCTTTCCTAAACTGGAGCAGAATTTAGGCGGTCCTGCTGTGTACAGGGATATTGTTTCAGATAGTGGGTGCATCAACGGAGAAGGCTTGTTGCCTAGTTTTTTCTTTCTTTCTTTCATTTCTTCGTCCCAAGTCGGATGGTGTCCTGGCTGCAGCTGGGAAGAGGGCCACTGGAGGTGGTGAGCTTGTAATCCAGATAGGCAGGGTTGCGCAATATGATTGCTTTGTAGCTGATGCAGCTGACCTTGAAGTTGGTGAAGCAAGCGGAGCCCGTGACTTTCCATTAGGTGAGGGTTTATTGACAAACTTCGTCCATTAGTGTGTGGTGCTGTCATTCAGATTTCTCTTCCACACACTCCAGCATGCATCAAGGAGCAATGTGTCAGCCCACTCCAGCAATTGGCTGACTTCACTGGGTGTTATGGCTTCCTTCCCTTTCCCAAGGAGTACACCAACACACAAAGTAGTTCCCTTCAGTGCCAATGAGTACTGTGGCAATATGTGCTTTTCAGAGGCAAAAACAAACTTTTTGACTTTAGCAAATGTTTTTAACTAGATTGATGAGGGCCTGGAAGCGTCCCGAATAATAAAGCTTTGCAAAAACCATGACAAGAATCGCCAAAAGGCTGGGGGCTAGTGCCAAACCTGTTGGACTTGCCAATGCTTATTTAACTATGATACTTATGCGTGGAGTGTCTAGGGCCCTGCAGAAATGTTGGCCCAGCCCTGTAAAAACCTGAGATAGGCCTGAAATGTACTTAAGAACCCATTGTTTCACCACTTCATCACAACTGGCTCTTCTCCTTGTGTCTGGCTAGAACCTGTGAGCTGCAGGTTACACACCAGTCTTCATATGGATGCTGAACCCACAGCTACCTTGCTGTCTAGCTATTGCACTACCCGGATACTTTCACAGCCACCGTTCCCCTGCAGTCGTCTAGCAAAGGACGTTCTGTACTGCACTACACTGCCCACCGATTATCGAGTGTTATTCCACGCCTTTGCATGTGCTCTTTAATGCCTGTTTATGGTACTCCGGGTCCCAAAGAATAGAGTGAAGAAAGATGGCGGCCAACGCTGCCGCCACGAGCACACTATGTGCTAGTAGACAAAACACACACAGGGAAAGCAAAATCATAACTCCAAAGTAATCAGATGGAACCAAAGCCAACAATAAGCCAAGTCTTCTTTCAATCGGATGACAAGTCAGGGCCTGAATGATAACATTCATTTATGTAAAGTGTACATCAAGACGGCAACTCACAGATGGTCCGGGAGCGTGTGCTTCAGGGTCCAGGAGCTTGAGTATGAAGGGGCTCAACTGGGAAAGTTACCTACCCAAATGGGACTAGACTGCAACAAAAATGTTCAAACTAGCATCACACTGCTGGAGGCTGGCATGTCATGAGGCGGACACTAGGACCCTGGAGGAAAGAATCATCCCTGGTCCATAATCAGGACCCTATACATCACTTCCTGCCCAGGCATTGGACAGATAGTGGGGGAGAGGCAGGACATTCTAGTGAAGGGTGAAGCAAAACAGATTGAAGCGTTCCAGAAGGGTTATTAATCTGCACCCAGCGACATACTCCCATGAACAGGAGCAGGTTTGCTACTTTTAGGAATTTACAAACGTACCCAGTAGTGGACTTGGAAAGCTGCAAAAGTCGCATGTTTTCAGGCGTACTGATGTCAAGTAACATTTTTCGACATTACTATTCCTAAAATGCAGTTGGTGCACAGAGTACATTTCCTCACTACGAGAATGCTTTGAAGTTGGAATCTTATTTTATTTTTCTCCACAGAGAAAA
This sequence comes from Triturus cristatus, assembly GCF_964204655.1. Lineage (NCBI taxonomy): Eukaryota > Metazoa > Chordata > Amphibia > Caudata > Salamandridae > Triturus > Triturus cristatus. The sequence continues at coordinate 1,212,266,556 of NC_140592.1, forward strand.
CATTTTTTATCCCTGGCCTGGAGAAATCCGTTCATCCTCCAAAAATGTTGTGGTATTCCCTTCCCCTTCCAACCATAGATAGAGATTTAAATAACAAAAGGAAAAGCCTGGCACCCATAAATTTGCACATTAACTCAAATATGCTACATTGTTTTACACCAACTAACACCAGAATGACGAAAGATTCCCCCTATTTCAGGAACCCACAAAAAACAAAATCCATTGATCGTTCATTAATAGGTTTATTTATAGTAAGATAGAGGGGAAACCAAGAACTGGCATATGGATATTACACAAATACATTCATACAAAAGATTTTTTTGTGATATGCATAGTGGTTCAGTCCTTGTCGTGAAGGAAACCGATCACAGCCAACGCGCGTTTCGTCACCACTGTGACTTTCTCAAGGCTTCATGGTTAGGCGAATAGATGTCGGAAAGGTCAGCAGCTCTGTAGTCACAAAGACGAATCTTCTTGGAAAGGCATACAGTAGTTAAAAGATGAAGGTTCATGTCCTCCTTCCTATTCAAATCCGAGATACGGAATTTGGACTCTTGACGAATTCTGAAGACATGTACACAGTCACTTGAATGATTCCTTGTCAGGTAGTCAGACAATAATCATATTCGGAATAGTCGTCAATAGTTCAGACATAAGGCTTAGTTCCTTCCTTTCTTATTCCAGTCGTAATCTAGAGATTCGTCCTCCATGAACAGGGTTCTAAAAATGTATAGACAGTAACATCACTGAATCCTTGCAACGTAGTCGGACAGTGTTCCGAAGATTAGGGCACTGTGATAAGACCCTGTATTAACCTTAGAGCGTCTCCATAGCCTACTTCTCCCGGTGAATCTGCCACCAAATAGACACTGTGATAATTAGATAAATTTTGCATACTAGCCCAGTTTTCTGTAAGGTTTTGAAGTGCGATTGTGTATCCACCACTATCTTGTTTTCTCTTTTCATAGATATGGATTTACTCCAGTGCTTTGCTGTAGATTTACTCCAGTGCTCTGCTGTTGATTTACTCCAGTGCTTTGCTGTAGATTTACTCCAGTGCTTTGCTATAGATTTACTCCAGTACTTTGCTATAGATTTACTCCGGTGCTTAGCTCAAGCAAATTCCCAACCTTTTCCAAGGTGGGGAAGGGCCAGAGAGGAGTTGGTGAGCTCCCTTTAACTCACAAGTCAGTGACCATTCATAAACTCTCAAGGCAACATCATGGCCGATCCACACACGTCACACTTCTTGGATTTACTACTACATAATTATATGACCTTCTGGTGTATAATTATGCAGTAATAAATGCTAGATATCATCTCGTGGGATACTAGACAGGCATGCATTTTCAGTTGTAAATCTGCTTTTGTGAACTGGACATGCAATGTCAGTATAGGATAGAAGGGTACAATGTAAATATCAGTGGTAGTCTGTTGGTGACGTGATTTGGTACAGCGGCAGGAGAAAAGGACGCAACAACCATTCTGGGATTTTTAGGCTTCTTATTGCAGAGCTGTGCTGGGAGATAAAACCCGCCCTGGAATAAGTTTTCATTCCGGTCCCCAAATGCACTGAGAGTCCGCCAAAAGATTTGCACCCACTCCAGGATTCCAACAATAAAACCTGAAAAAAATTTGAGGTTTAACAATTGACGACCACACAATTTTCCCAAGGGATATTTATTGGATAAAAAGCCATCTGCTCAGTTAAAAAGAAAAGACTGAAAGCTGGAGCTACCGCTTTCTGACCCTTCATAGATGCAGGATCCCGTGGTCATCTCACACCTCCACCCTACCGCACACCACTTTGTTATTTGGGAAATGTGATATTCACACCATCAGAAGCTCACTGACTAAGATACACCTCTGGGTTTGAAGTTCTTATAGGAGTGTGCCACTGGCGCTGACGAATGCCAGGATTGCCGTATTCCCAGGCTGCCCAGTTTTGATCCCACCCTCTTCCTTCGACCCCTGACACTTCCTGTCTCTTTATCTCAATGTTGCAAGTTCTTTATCATCTCTAATTTTTCTCCCTTGCACTGGTTTCCTATTTTTTCTCCTCCTCCTTCTTTCTCCCTTTGCTAGGTTTCTCTCTCCTGCTCTGGGTCAAAGTCTGATGATAAAAAACAGAAGTCCCAGTCCCCAAAAATGAGTGTGGGTGCCCAACACCTGACCTAACTAAGCACTGCATGAACACAAAACACAAGTGCTTCCATTGTGTCTTGAACAGAGAACAGACAATCACATATACCAAACAACTAAAAGACCCTCCATGTTACATGCGAAGACGGTTTATTCTGTAACTCAGCTGACATCATCCGCAGCCGCTACCTGCCTAGGAATAGGCTTGGATCGGCCATTCTGCCTCTGTGCCATTTTCCGGGTATGCTGCAGGCTTGGGCTGCATTCGGAGCTTGCAGTGCAGCCATAATGCAACTAGGAACTCCCTATAGGACCCCTTTTAGTAGGTGCCTCATGCAGTGTGGAGCTGGTTGGGCCATTTTTGCCAGGGCTGACTTTGATTTTCAGTCTGGCTTTGCTTAGGGACAGGTTTCAGGTGCATTAGATTCACCCAACCTCTCTACGACTGCCAGATGTGTCTGCCTGCAGCATACATATGGCTGAGCCCTCAATCAAGATTCATTCATCCCTCAAGGAAAGAGTGGAGACACACAGCGTATGGTAAATAGGCTGGCTCGAGCAGGGACACCACGACCACTGACGCTCAGGAATTCGGCCCAGCCACACACCTACACCAAAAACAGGGATTCTTGAAAAAACAATCTTTCCAGCTTTTGTCCACCATATGAAATACATCAACAATCACTACCTAGTCCCCTCTCCCCTCGTTACTAGAGATGCCCTCTGCTATACACTGCATAGGCAGTGTATAGGCAGTGCATGGTAGTTCGCCCACACACATGTGACGTGTCTCAGCATACTTACATCATACACTCAGCAGCTATTCTGCAAGGTAGCCTAGTATGTAGAGTTTGGTAGTTTCAGTTTGTATATCGATAGTTGGTGGCGAAGATGATGTGAAAGGCGATGGTGAAAAATAGCATCCGAGGAAGCGCAGCTCATAGTCGTATACTGGCTAGTCAGGGATGTGGGCCCATAACTGGCAATGTATTCAATGCATCAGATCTTGAAAATGAAAAATGGTCAAGAACAGATGGGAAAATTACATAATTCTGACAATACTAATGTTTTATTATGAAATATCCAATCAGGTGCTCTGCAATTCCTTCATTGTAAACACCAGTATGGCCTAACAAGAGGACCCTGGGGACTTTTAACAAATAACACATTTTGTTTCGTACAGCTTACAAATGCAGGTGAAGGATGTGGAAAGAGAAGATCTGTGTTCCGGGTGTAGAACACAGTTGACAAGTAGATAGTATGAGCTCTCAAAATTGATGCCAAGAAATAAGGTCCTATTTGGCTTCCTGTTGGAAATTACCCTCTCTGCAGGGTCACCTCAAACCTTTTGCTTTTTACCCTCCACTTTTTGCTGAATTTGTTTTTGTTGGCCATAGGACCAGTTCCAAAGAACTTGTGCTCTCTCCCTAAAACATGGTTTGATTGGCATATGCCCAATTAGCATATTTAATTTACATGTAAATCCCTTGTAGAGTGGTATACAATATACCCAGGGCCTGTAAATTAAATGCTACCAGTGGGTCTGCAGCATTTATTGTGCAACCTACCTAAGTAGCTCTCTTAAACTTGTCCCAAGCCTGCCATTGCAGCCAGCCTAAATGCACTGTTACACTGCCATGTCGACTTGTCATTTAGAACCCCTTTGCATGCCTTAAACTCCTCTAACATTACATATGTCACCCCTAAAGTAGGCCCTTGGTAGCCTATAGGGCAGGATGCTGTGTAATGAAATGGTAAGACATGTACTCTTAACTTTTACATATCCTGGTAGTGATAAACTCCCAAATATGTTTTCACTACTGTGAGGCCTACCCCTCTCAAAGGATAACATTGGGGATTCCTTATTACATTTAATAAGCTGTAATCAGGGCTGGACTGGGAACAGCAACCAGCCCAGGCAGATTGCTGCTTGACCGGCCCTGGGAGCAAAACCGGCCCCCAGTGACAAAACCGGCCCATATCCCTCCGGCCCAGCGGGGAAACGCCCGGTGCCTTCTTCAGCCAGTCCAGCCCTGGCTGTAATTCGTAATTGAGAGGAGGTGGATCTATCAAGTTTGGTACCTTTGGAATTGTTATGATAAATCCTATTTAATGGCAAAGTCAAATGTATCATTACAATTTTGCAAATGCCACTTTTTGAAAGTTGACATTTTTCTGCTCTTACCCCTGTGTGCCTGCAGCTTGTCTCTGACTGCATATCTGGGTTGGGTGACAGTTGAGCTTTATGTATTCCCCCTAGACAGCCACACACAATGGGAGCTTAGATGTGACTTGATGGGCCATCCTGGCAGGATGGGAGGGAGGAGCTGGACACAGCCTCACACTTACACCTGAATCGACTGTGCCCTGTTGTTAGAAATGGGGTTCTCTAGTTGGCAAGGGCTTACACCTCTGTCAAAGCACGGAACCTTCTTCCTAGTCAGGATAAGGGAGTTAAACTTAACCTACAGTAATACAGCGTAGCACTAAAAAAGGACCAGTTTTAGAAAAATAGCCAATATTTTTTAGATACTGTAAGACAAGACCAAAAATGATAAAACTCCACAATACAGTATCAAAAAATCTACAGTTATCAAAATAAGTTTTAGAGATAGTTCCTTGAGGTCGATAGCTCCATCCGGGGCTATCACGGCGTCATGAACAATAAATCCACACAGTTCTGGCTGGTCGTGGCGTCGCGGACCAACTACGGTATCGGAAAGACCCGCAAACAGTACCTGTCAGAAATGCAGGGCGCGGAGGCCCTTGAAGTCACTCGTGTTGCAAGTCAAGCTCCGTTCTGTTGGAATCAGGAGCGCTGGCGTCAGCAGGCATCAGATGCTGCGGCGCGAAGTGCAGCGGTGCGGTGTGCGGTGCCCCAGGTCGTAGTGCGAGCAGCGGCTCGGTGGCAGCATCAGATGGCGTCGTCGGTAAGACCAGGGTCGCAGTGCGAGATGAAGGCGGTGCTCGTCACGGTACTGGCAGGTCGCGGTGCAAGTAGCGTCGTCGTCGTTGCTGAAGCGCTGTCGTCGGTTGACAAGCGGGAGTCGATGGCGCCGGCGTCAGTAGGCCAAGGCTGCGGTGTTGGATGAGGGCGGTGCGTCGTGTAACTTTACGAGTGGTGCCCTCGAACCACGGTGCAAGCAGCGGCGTTGATTTCGGCAGGAATTGGCGGCATCAGGAAGGCCACGGCATCGCTGTGAAGCGAGGCGGTGCGGAGTGCGGTGCCCACAGGTCACGGTGCGAGCAGCGGCTCGGTGGTGGTGTCAGCAGGCATTGTCGGTGAGACCAGGGTCGCGTTGCGGTCGTGCCCTCTGCGGTGCTGTCAGGACACGGAGTCGACAGTGTCGTCGTAGACATCGTCAAGTTGGTTTTCTTCTGTTTGCAGCTCGAAACACACAGTCCCCAGTGCTGCGGGCAGAAACGCTTGAAGTCTTTGCTAGTCCTGAGACTTTGTGAACAGGGGGCAAGCTCTACCTTAAGCCCTTGGAGAGACTCACAAATTAGGTCGCACAAAGTCCAGTCCAGGCCTTTCATTGACCAAGACAGAAGCAGCCACTGCAGGTCATCCCAGCAAAGCAGTTGTTCCCTCTCACAGCTTCTCCGGCTCGTCTTCTTGGCAGTCTTCTTGATCCAGATGAGTTCTAAAGTTCAGGGTTCTGGGCCCCAGAGTTTTGTATCCAAAAACCCTTTGATCTTTCAGGCAGAGGGTGTCTGCGCACGGCCAGAGCCAGTTCTGCCTCCTCTGGTGTGATTTCCTGGCTGGAGGTGGAGACGGCATTGTCAGAGGTAGACCAGGCCCTTTGAGGTGCAAGGAAATCTCCTCCCTCTTTCCCCATCGCAGCCCTGGTCTATTCAGCCCTTTCCTGACCTACCGAGACTATCTGGAGCCACTCCTGCTTCCTAGCCTTCTGTCATTCAAAACCCAGACAGGCAATCCACATTCCAGCAGAGGCACACGGGATGACTGAGCAAGAAAATACCTACTTTCTAAAAGTGGTATTTTCAAACTCAGAATGTAAAAATCACCTTCACTAAAAGATGTATCTTTAGATTCTGAGTTCAGGCATACTAAACTTCATTTCCTTACCTCCTTCATGTTTATAAGATGCCCCATCTGTCCTACAGGGAATAGGTAGCCTTGCAATAGTGAAGAACAAAATTGGCTGTAATTCACTATCAGGACATGCCACACGCATGTCCTGCCTTCCACCTACACTGCACCCTGCCCACAGGGGTACCTTGGGCCTACCTTAGGGGTGCCTGACATGTAAGAAAAGGGAAGGTTTAGAGACTGGCCAGTGTGTGCACGGGCCAAGTCGACATGGCAGTGCAGACTCCACAATGACAGGTCTGAGTTATCTTTTCCGGGCTACTCACGTGGGTGGTACAATCAGTGCTGCAGGCCCACGGGTAGCATTTGATCCACAGGCCCTGGCACACTCGGTGCACATTACTAGGGACTGACACGTAAATCAAACATACAATCATGGAAACATCAATTCATAACATACTTTCTCACAGGAGCACCCGCACTTTACCACTCATCAGCAGTGCGAAAAGTGCACAGAAACGCTACGCCAGCAAAAACAAAACCGGGAGGCCAATGAGCAAAAACTCAGGGGAAGCACGCCAAAAGATGCCAAGTCTAACACTTGTCCTCACACAAAGGGCTGCATACCCCCTGTAGTGAGTCTGGAGCCAGAGCAAGGAGGGAGGCGCCATTGGATATAAGAACTGGACCTCAAACACCACCACTTCATTACACTTCTGGACCTATGCTTACTCTGCCAGGAAGAGAGACTGCTGTTCTGCTGAAGGACTTTCACTCTGCTGGACTGCTGTTCTGTAAAAACTGCATTCATGCTGTGCTGACCTGCTGCTCTCCTTGCCTGGGGAAGAAGAACTGGACCTGCAACCCCCATCTTGAATCCAAGACCCCAGAGTGACTCAAAGGGCTAGTCTGATGGTCTCCTGATCTGAGCCTCAGGGACATAACAGGCTCTCCAGAGCTCCTGGCCCCATCTTCAATGAGCTCCTGACACACAAGAGGCTCCTCGCAGGCCCTGGACCCTTGGAAGTGGTTCTTGGGTCCTTAAATCAAGCTTCTGGGCTCTTTGTGAAAGCGAATGGGCTCATTCCCTCCCGAACCGCACCGCTCGCACAAAGGATCAGCATGCTGCAAGTTAATCTATTCACACAGCAAGTATCTCAGTTCCTGTAGGGCGCCGGCTCTGTATATACTGTACCAAACTGAGGTATGGTGTGCACAGAGCCCAAAAGTAGATAGCACCTTACTCTCTATTTGTGGTAGTGTGGGCGAGCAGAGGGTAGTGTTAAGCATTTGTTGTACACACTCAATGAGCAAATGATATCACACACTCAAAGACTGAACTCAGACCAATTTGTTTGTATAAAAAATATTATTACGTTACTTTATTTCTAGAACCAAGCCAAGCCTGGTGCAGTAAAGTGAAATAATACTCTGCAAAATCTTATGCAGTGATTTACAGTTGAATGCCGGTTCAAATGCAGTTGCTTGAATTACAGGTAAGTCAACAGTTCAAAATTACTTTTTAGTTACTTTACAGATTATGGTGCATGTTACTTATTGGATTCGTTTTTACGTTGTTTTTGCTAATCAGTGTGATATGCCTAGATATCACACCGAAACATTTCAAAGACAAAAGCTAAGTAGTTCAGTTTTTACACATACACGGTTTTTCAACGTTTCATACAAACCAACTACACACTTAGAAGAATTTTCAAGGAAAAGCAGTCAATGCAATCCTATGGGAGGAAATTAAGTTAACGGTTGGCAGGTAAGTATTTGTTTCTGGGAGTTGGTATTCTGGGGTTAGAACCAGGGTTCCCCGAGGTTCGAGGGTGCACTCTCAGAACACCTCAGCAGCACTACGGCGGTCGGGTGCAGTGCTGAGGCCCAATGTTATCCAGTGGAGGATAGTGGCTGCTCACGAGCAGGCCACAAGGTTGTGGGAGCAAAGCTCCTGGTGTTAGGCTCAGGGCAAAGGGGGATCCAAGTTAGCACACAAGGTGCACCCGCAGCGGCACAGGGGCAGCTGGGTGCAGGGTGCTGTTTTGGCACCAGGTGCCCTGTTGTTTTCAATGGGAGTTGCTGGTTTTGGATTTTGGCTGCAGGCTCGGTCCAGGAAGACTTCCGAGAGGAACCAACAGCTGGACGGTAAGGTAATTGTTTATTTGTACATGATTAATTAAAATCTTTACAAATATCGTATAACATTGAGAAAATGAAAATAAAAGAGAAAAATTGTTTAAAAGTCATTAATGCATTACTTTAAAAAAGATTATTTAAGATCAGTTGGAAAAGGTTTTTTAGTTGTCATCAAGTCTCTTTAGTCTTTTTCCTGTTAGATCAAAAAACTTTGCAACCTGGCAGTTCAGTTTGGTATATTTCAGGTTAAACACAGTTTTACAGCTTGTCTACAAGTCTGTGTGCCATACTGCTTGAAGAATGGACATAGTAGGTGCCGCCTTAAATCATTCAGTTTGGTGCAAATGCAGATTACATGGACAATTTCCTCCTTGCCGCTTTTGCACAGTCGGCACTGCTCTAAGGAGTTCTTCCTCTCCCAAGGTGGCAGATGTGGGAGTATAGGAATTACTCCAAGACGTAGTTTCAGGAACCTTTCTTTAATTTTTATTTTCATGCCAGTGCTAAGGTATACTTGTGGTTGTACTGGCCCATAGTCACCCAGCGTTGTCCAGCCATGCGCTCTTTTCGCTAGATCATTCTTGTCTTCAATTGCTGAAATGATTCGCGCTGATTTTTTTGCGATTTTTTTTAAAGAAAGGTGGTCTGTTGGAGTTTCCCATAAGTCAGTCAGGCGCAAGGCTTGAAGAGATTCGAGTAGATAGTCTCTGGCCAGAGATTTTTGATGTCGAAGTAGCTCCCCCCATACATTGGAGCTTAAGGTGCCAGTCTCAGCAGTGCGAATCTTGTGCCAAGTCCCTACGTACGCACACCGCCTTCCTATTGTCTGTTTGATTATACCAAATTCCAACCGAATCTGGGCAGGAGAAACATATTTGGGGAGATTGAAAATGGCCATGTATGCTTTGGCCATAACTGTGTCCAATAGGACGGCGTCCTTCCCATATAGAGATTCGCTCCCGTAAGTGATGGTCGGCTGTAATTTTGCGCGTAGTATTTGAAGGAGAGGTTGAAATGTTAGGTCGGGAAGTTTGGCCTTTAGTGATTTGATGGCCAGGTGGATTGTAGTCGCCTTCCCTCGTAGGGATTCAAGTTGTGGCTTAGACGTGGTTTTTGCGTCCAAGGTTACTCCCAGATATTTATAAGTAGTTACCAGATCTATTTTCTCTCCGTTCAGATACCAACGAACTTCCCTTTTTTTCCTGTGTTTCACAGCCATGGCCTTGGTCTTTTTAAAGTTTATTTGAAGGGCGTTTCTTTCAGAAAAGGTATATGCAACGTTCAGGAGATGTTGAAGGCCCATTGGGGTTCGACTTATTAACACTAAGTCGTCTGCATATAATAAGTTGGAAAGGGTAATTGACCCCAGTTTAGGCGCATGGTTGGATGATTTATCTAGTTCCCCCGGTAGGTCAGCTAGAAAAAGATTGAATAAGAAGGGAGCCAGTACACACCCTTGTTTTAATCCTTTCGTTGTCTTGATATGTTTCGAAAGGTGTGTTCCTGTTAGAAGTTTAATTTTGATCCATGTATTGGAATAAAGTAGTATTAGAACGTCTAAAAGATGTTTCGGTATTCCCCAATGACTTCATTTTTGCCAAAGTTTGTTGTGATCTATATGATCGAATGCGGCTGTGTAGTCGATGAACGTCAGATATAAGGGTGACTTGGTCTCTTTGGTTTGTCCCATCAACAGGGACAATGCCATGATGTTGGTTGTGGTACCTTGGCCTCTGCAGAATCCTGTTTGAGTGATCGGGATAATGGATTTTTCAGCTGCCCATGTTGTTAACTCTTCCAGAATTATGCCTGCAAAGTATTTAGCCTTTACATCTAATAATGCAATTAGCCGGTAATTGTTTGGATGCTTCTTACTGCTGTGCTTATAAATCGGGCTAATTACTGACCCATGCCAGGACTCCGGAAGTATCTGGGTGTAAATTCGAGTATTGAATAGGGATGCCAATGAATTACTCCAGAATTCCACATCTTCCTTGTACAACATGGGAGGAATGCCGTTTGGGCCCGGTGCTCCCGGACGGGTAAGTTGGAGGGCTCGGGGATGTAGGTGCACCTCTGGTTCTCTTCTCCAGGGTGCAGGGAGGCTGAATGCAGGGGTGACTTTTGAGATGAGGTTTCACCTTACCAGGCCACTCGCGTTTGGGGGGGTCTCCGTGCAGAGGCTGCAGGTGATGTCGGGAATCCTGGAGGGTTCAACCCACAGTGGACTCGGACTCCAGAGTGCTGTGGGACCTTGCTGGGATCAGTGGCCACTCGAACTCGGGCCGTAGTCGACGGGTGCAGTGGTGGTTCCAGGAGTCAGGTTTCCTCTGTCCTTAGCAGGCTCATAATCTGTCTTGGGAGTTTCTTTTGAACAGAACTGCTGTTCACAGGAGATCCGGTCTTTGTTGAAGGCAGTCAGTCCTCCCAGGGTTCTGGAGGTCGGTGGCTGCAGGCACGGCAACTTTTGGTTCAGGATCTCTGGATACTGCAGACGGGCCGGTAGGGCTGGGCCCGAGTCAGTTCTTCTCTGCAGTCTCCTCTGCTGGGCGTCTTTTATCATCCTTCTTCATTGAAGGTTGCAGGAATCTGTCTTCTTGGTTCAAGGCTGCCCCCTAAATACTGTATTTAGGGGGTGTTTTAGGGGTCTCGAGCTAAGTAGTCAATGGGCTACTGACTTTAGGGAGACAACAACCTTGGTGTGCTCACTCCACGTGGGGGAGTGGGCACAATCCCTAATCCTGATTGGAGCATGCCTGCTATCTGCAAGATGGTGGGCACTGAAGAGTGGGCTTCATCTCGCCTCTCCCACCTGAGGGGTGGGGTTGGCAGAGGTGGGCACACCTTCTGGGCTGCTGCTCTAATTTTTCCAGCCTGTCTTCCCACCGAAAAGGAGTGGAGACAGGAGGGGGGCCTGCTCCGAATAGAGGCTGGGGGTTGCATTACAAAGGTGGCAGGGCCTTTGAAGCTCCCCTGCCACAGATGGCTCTTCCTGGCCTGGGGGAGGTGTGAACACCTCCACCCAGGAAAGGCCTTGTTTCTGGGATCAGGAAGCGAAGACTCCCACCGCAGGGATCCAGAAACATGTCTTATGGTCGCAGGCTGGTGTGTACCAGTCAGGGAACCCACCAGAGGCTGATCGTTTTTCAGGGGTCACCTCTAAGATGCCCTCTGAGTGCATTGTTCATTAAATCCCACACTGGCATTAGTGTGGGTTGAATGTGCTGAGAAGTTTGATACCAAACTTCCCAGTTTTCAGTAAAGCCATTATGGTGCTGTGGAGTTCGTAATGACAAACTCTCAGCACCATATACACTTAACGGCATTACAATGTCTAAGAATTGGTCTAGACACTGTAGGGGTACAGGGCTCATGCACTACTGGTATAGTGCACCCAGCTAGAGGGGTGGCTGACCTATGCCAGGGCAGTGGGTTGTAGGCATGGCACACAGGGATGTGTGCAATGTCGACTCTTCACTTTGTTGTGCACCAAAACATACAGCCTGCACTGGCAGTGTGTGTGTGTGTAAATGTACAGGGCTTCAAAGGGCGGCACAATAAGTGCTGCAGCCCTTAGAGCTTTGCCTGGTCACAGTGCCCATGGTACCTTTTACAAGGGACTGACATGTGGCAAGAGAGGTGCGAATTGGAGGTATAAGGTACAGTTTCAGTAAAGAGCACAGACCCTGGGAACCTGACTGGCAGGGACCCAGAGCACATCAAGTCGAAGTGCATCAGTTTTCTGGCAAAAAGTGGGGGGGGTTACTGCAACAGAAACCCAGCTTCCTACAGCTCCCAATCGTGAGGTTCTAGCTGGTCCGTCCAGGATGCATGGCGGCTCTTTTCACTCCGCAGATCACCGCCAGCGATGCTCAACTTGCTCTCGCCCAACTTCTTTCCCGCGAACAAGACTTTTGCCACTATTCTTAAGAAGGTAAAACTTCAGCTGGACTCATCTGAGACTGTATCAGAGCTATGCTCCATCGCTGTTGACTCAAACTTTTGGATTTGAGCCGGTCTAGCGTGGCCAGATATCCCCGGTTGACGCTTTATGGTTTTAGGCAATATATTTCAGTCCATTCTTTAAAATTCATCACTCCGTTTCTACATATTGGATTTTTGTCTTTTTGGTCTTGTTTTGTTCATTAAAGTGAGCTCTATTTTTCTAACCTGGTGTTGGATATTGTTGTGTGGTCTTTAAACTGTTTTGCTGTTTGAAGTGTTGCACAAATTCTTTACACATTGCCTTTAAAGTTAAGCCCAACTGCGCTGTGCCAAGCTACCAGAGGGTGAGCACAGGTTAATTTAGGGTGTTTTTGTGACATACCCTGAGTAGGATTGTGGTTACTACTTGACCAGTCAATCAGGAACCCCAATTTCTAGCATTTCCTTTACTAGGATAGTGTTCTCCAGCGTCCACCTCCTTCATCTCGTGCTGTTTCCAAGTCTAAGGAAACATTCCTTGGAGCAGAGCCCCTGCCACCACCTCCACCGACACAACACTTGTGCCCTTGTATCAAAGTATGGTGCAAGCCCCTTTCACCCTCTTCAGTGCAACGCTAGTTTTTTTGTAAAGGCAACAGAAGGCAGAAAAACCCAATGGAGGTCTCCCCATCAACGACACTGTCAGGTCCATCACATACAAATGCTTCAGAAAATGAAAGCAGACCAGAGCCGGGTGGATTCACCAGTGCTGAGATTACCTTTGTGATGATTCCTGCCACAGAGGTGGAAACCACGTTGGAGAGGGAAACACTCACTGCCGTGGTGGCTCAGAATGTGGGTGACCTTCCTTGGCCACGCTTTGAAGAATTCAATTCTGCTGTTTTAGAGGCCGATTTCAAAGACACTGAAGTTCCTGGTGGGGCCAGTAATAAAGTAACTAGGTCCGCGGAGGATCGGAAACCCACTACATTGCCCCCCCCCCAGGGTTCCAGATAACACTGTGGAGGGGGGGGGGTGCTTTGGGTCCCACCAGTGATCCCTGCGAACTCTGCCACACCAGACCCCTCACCCACAGCATTTAAATCTTAGTGTTTGTGCCTTTTGGGCATCAGACCTAAGGAAGCCGGAAACAAGGACCTCATAAAGAGGTTCTTGCAATTTAAATCAGCAGTTTCTATAAATTCTCGAGAGACCTCTTCACACCTCGTTCCTCCGCACCGTGCTTCTCCGTAGATACCCCCAACACGCCCATCCTCCACTGGGTTTAATACTCAATATAAGGAGATATTGGCAACATCACTGCCTATCACCAGTGGAAAAACTTTTCAGAATATGAGCAAAAAAGGGCATAACAGGGTGATGGACTCTTTTGTGTTTCGAAAACAAATTAAAAAAAATATTTAAATGGGTCGCTTATGTACCTCTTGCAATCACTAATGTTTTTCGTAAAAAAACTTTCGCCCAAAAATTCATTTAAAAAAAAAAACTGTAAGAAAAATTAAAATGACATTCAATTTTGTCACAAAAATACACAGTATTGTTTAGTGGTCTGTGCTTAATTGGATGCATTTTCGTAAGAAGTAATAAATCAATTTTAAAAGCAAGATGGCCTTCAAAAAATACAAAGAGAACTAAAAGCGGCTTAAAATAAGTGCCTGGCCAGTGTTCATGAGTTAGTGTAAGTAGGGAAATGGGCCCCAAGGTCACTGTTTAAACTATGAAATACGGAAATAATCGGGTTCAGTGTCCCCTCGGGCCTACGGGCTCCGGTGCCACTGCACCTACAGCACCCATTGGAGTAGCTTATTCCCCTAGCGGCTGGTGCACTCCACATATCTGTGATAGTGCGTCGTCAGCTGTTTCTGGAGGAGGGAGGAAGCAGGGTGACAACAGAAACAATACGTAACACATTTGTCATTACTAATTAATATAAAGTCAGTTCAGAGTTCCAGCTGAGGCAGGCAGAAAAGGGAAGGCGAGCCCAACCCACGCCTGCTCACTTCCTGGCAGGCCTCCCCATGATCTATGCACTGTGGTACGTGCCTGCCAGACGATACTGTGTTAAGACCGTGTACTGTCACGCGATACAGTGTTACAAGTCTGCACTGCAGACGATATAACGTGACAACTCCCGGAATGCCCAGGGCCTCTAAGAGGATCAGGAAGCGATTACAGAGGTCACGATACTAATGTTTCAAATTCTATCCCCAAACAAACAGTAACAGAACAGAGGAGTGTTGGGTAAACAGCCACACCTGCTCCTGGGGCGAGAATACTTGATACAGCGCCCACATCCAACTGGAGAGGACCGGCGCCTACAGGTAGGCACTGCCCACACTGCAGGGCGCTGCTGTGCCAGCCAGCACCCTGGTAGAATGTGTGTGCACTCTCCTCGTGGCGCAATGGGGCCGGCGTGGGAAGAAGGGAACCCCGTCTGCACGGGGCTCAGCCGAACACGCTGGCACAGGCCTCTTCGTGGCACACACCTCGCAGTCAAGTGACTAAAGGTGAGCATTACCCAGTGCGGGCACGTGGGTGGCTCACGATGCAAGCCAGGTGTTCCTGTAACATTAACCTCCACCTCTTTAGCAGGCGCCTTGTGTAACCGGAGCCTACGGGAGGCTTCGTCGCCAATGATATACATCAGGACCTGGGGGCGGGGTCATCGGATTACACAGGAAGAGGCGTCACAGGTCAACTGTTGTTGATATCGCTGCAGCACCATGCTATCTATTCCCCTACACAATGTCGCACTTTTCGTTTGTTGTCATAAACAATTTAATCTTATGACTGAATTGTCAAAAGGCATCAGCCTGCTCTACCCCCGCCTACATTTGTTTCCTAAACAGCGATCGGTCAGGTCTGCGACTAGAAACAAGGATATGCTGGTGAATCTTGCTAGCTAACATGCCCACCTGGTAATAGGATCCGAGCCGTACTGTTGTGTAGATCCTATAAACCTATAGAGGATCTGCGCGTTTAGACAACATAAACTGTGGGATTGGTGTCCAGACTGATTCCAGACACCCCTACCTGGTATGTTCGCCTGTATACCAGCTAGCTCACAGTGCCACTAGAAACTCCTCTTACCAAGGAGAGAAAAGTTCCTGGCAACTATCGAACATGACAACTCCGTCCCATCAGAGATCGTGGACACAGTTAAGTACTTTTTGCTCAGTCACTCGTGCTCACTTTGTCTAAGACAGATACACAGAATAAACGGTAGGGACGTTTTCAATAAGTATTTATTGAACCAGCGTCGTTCTAGTGTAAACTAGGTGTGCTGCAACAACCATAAGACAGAAACAGATATAAACTATATTAAGCACCAACAGAGTAAATGGATGTTAGATTTCTAACAGTGATAAAACAATGAATATATGCAAGCATATAAATACATGACAATAGTAATGAGTACTCCTACAATGCAACCCTAACTAGAGGTATCTAAGTGTATCTGGCATGTATGTAGGTGTAGAGCCAAGAATCCCCCTAGGCTGAAGCCCACCCCATTACAGAAGTGAAAGACTGTGGGACCCCGTCTTGGTCTCGAGATGGACACCCCGCGAGGGATACCAGACCACTGTGAGCTGGAGTGTCTGTGTGCAGGAACCTCAGCGTCTCGCATCAGTGTGCCAGCATGGACGTCTTTCTCCTCTGCCTGCCTTGGCAAAGATATGGTGTCTATATACCCAAAAGGTACCCTCAGGGGATTCTACCTTGCTGTGTCATGTCGGCCGAGGATGACGGAAGGGACGGCCCTTAGTCATAGTAATTATGCAGAAGATGGTAGTCCTGCTGTGATTCTGAGAATCCTCATGCATAAATAATGAGGCTAGTTTTTGGGGAAAACCACATGACATCTTATGCAGTGCTTAACTAGGTAAAAGGTTAATACCAAAACCCGTAATGCAGTGTAATGGTATGGTAAATGTAGGTGAAGTGTCAGGAGACTACTCAGGCTTATACTGGGGTACCCTATGAAACATAACAGTTCCCACCCCTGAGGGGCACATTCAGGAGACAGTCACCCAGCCACCAGGTTCACCCCCTGCTCTCTCTACCCCTACACCCATGGATCCACATTCACCCTTCTGTAGCACACTCGCTGCCCATCCCTCCAACATCATACCTCACTGTCCCAGTGGCGGCTCCTCCATTGGGGCGTCGCCCCACTGCTTTCTCGCAGTGCGAGAAGCAGAAACATAAAATGGTAACACTACCATTTTATGTTTCTGCTTCTCACGCTGCGAGAAAGCAGAAGAGCCTGGTTGGGGGCGGGCGGTCCTGCTCGAGGGCAAGGGGGAGTGGCTTGCCCAATGTTATGGGCCCTGACCCACCCGCCTGTTTTGCCGGCAGCGACTGCTGAAGTGTTGATAATTTTGTTTGAGTAAAATGTAAATAGTGTAAGCTCTAACCTGTGCAACAAAGAACATGGTAGTTGTGAGCACAAGTGTGTAAATACACTTGTATAGTGCACTGCACGGCTGAGGCCATAGCCGCCATCATGTGGTTCTGCGCCGCTGTTTTTCTGTGAGATCGTGTTTGTGTTCCTGTTAGCACTGCAGAGATTATGTTCCTGGAATCTTTGGCCCTAATACATAACTGGTGCTTATACAAAGTGCTCCAATGAACTTGAGCCGAGTTCACGCTATATAAACCTGCAAACAGGAATCTGAAATTCTGCCATCTCTTTGAACACCTTTTGCCATGCATTCTTTTCGGTGCTTTACCAGGCCGAAAGAGAATGGTGCATGGGCGCCAAGGCACTGCTTCTCCCATTGTTTTATTAAAGGAAGGGATGTGCGACTATGTGCAATGCAGGGCTGATAGTTTAGGTCCAGGCCTGCTGTACGTTAGGACTTGGCGCACAGAGTTGCGGCCATTTCACAGCATCCATAATTCTTCAGTGGGTCCTGAGTGATAAATAATATTAGCCCAAGTAATTTTAGTTTGTGTCTTAAAGTGTTCTGTTGTGGTGCAGGTTTATTTCTTCCTTCAGCTTCAAGAGCTAAGTGAATAGTGCACTGTGAACACTGCCACCTTCATCACATAATATCTAGAAATTAATGGCTCCTTCAACTGGCATCGCTGGCCTTACCCTGCCTTCAGGTTCATCGGATCAGGCCCCCAAACTTAGGGGGTCATTACGATGGTGTTCGGGCTTTCGACCGACCGCCATTGTTGCGGTAGTGGGGCGGCCGCCTATGAGGTGGCCTACCCTCCAACCGCATTACGATGCGACCGCCACCGCTGCAGTCGCAGGCCCTATTTTTTGCCCGCCGCTATACAAAAGAAGAGGCACTTGCATATCCTTGCACTACGTGGCAGGCACCATGCGGTGCCTGCCACATGGTGCAGGAGTATGTAGGGGGGTCACCATAGGTGCCCCACAGTGCCCTTGCCCCAGGGATTGTGGGGGGCCCGCTAGGGGCCCCCAAATCTGTTTCCACCAGCCGTTTTGTGGCAGGTTGACCGCTGCAGAACGACTGGCGGAAAGGGATATTATAATTAGGGCTCCCGGTTTTATGGTATTTATATTTTTGTCATTTCTGTCTGTATTTATCCATATTTATTTTTTCCTAATTTTACATGTATTTATTCATATTTATTTTTTGTTTTGTGAAAAAATTAAGCTGAAATGTGTATATTTCTGCATTTATTTAACCAGTTAATGTGCACTTGTGCCTGAACGCCTCACAGGTTTCAATGATATATACACACTCAGATGGTAAAATATGCACTTGTAAGAAAGTATGTACATTTTAGTATCAAGTTTGTGCAAATCTGCTATTTAAAACTCTTTACTAAAATCCATATATATTTTTAATCCCCTAGCCTGTCAATCTACACAGCTATTGGCCTGGCAGTCATGATTGACAGCATTGAGAACCACTCAGAAACAACCCAATTTCCGTTTTTATCCACATTTAAAAATAAATACAGACAGGAAAAAATAGTTTTCTGTCTGTATTTATCTGTAAAAATCAGTAAAAACGGAAAATAGGGAACCTTAATTATAATCCATACTGCCGTGCCTTGCTGGCACCGCTGCAATGCTGGCCTTCTGGGGAAGTCCGACAGACGGTTGGAGAAAGACCGCCTGTCGGAACCGTGGCGGTCGGTTTCTCCGACCGCCACCTGTCCGCCCGCCAGTTATCTGGCGGGTGGAAAATCTAATTCCAAAGGCGGTGGGCCGACCACCGACAGGCCGTCGGTGGCGGCCCCCCACTATCGTAATGAGGCACTTAGTCAGGAAGCCCTTCCTTCCTACAGCCATCCAGCTTCCGGATCCTGAAGACAAATTAGCAGATTTTTTTTACCGTCATTAAAATCTGAGGGAACACAAACTACAAATCAGCGGCGCATTCATGAGTGTACATCTGAGCCCTAATAATGAGCTGATAAGCTAAGAAGACAGCTGCTGTTCTTGCACGTAAAGCCTGTACACCTGTGCTTGTACCTGTCACCTCAAGGGACTGCCCATGTGCCTGTGCCAGGCTTGTGTAATGTATGTACCTGGTGCTCATGTAAAATGCTCCAATGCCCTTGGGCCGGGTTCGCGCTATAGAAAACTGCAAAACAATAATCTCAACGTCTGCTGTCTCCTTTGGACTTCAGCCATGCACTATTTTAGATGCTCAACCAGTCCGGAAGAAAATGGGGAAGGGGCACCGCCAAGGCACTGCTTCACCTTTTACCTTATCTTTTATAATGGCCCACCCTCACTTACTTGCATTATGTACTGATTCCTCCTGGTTCTGTTTTATTCCTCAAATCTCTTTAAAAACGAAACCAGGACACAAAAGCATCACACTGCCCAGTATACAGAATCGTTCTTAAAAAAAAAAACTGTTAGCTTCTACAATGCTTTACTTGTCGCGCTGTACAATTTGCACCCTCCAGTTTGTGTTCAACATATTTAATGCAGCAACATATGGGGCAGTTCTCAAGTTTAAATATTTAAGGACTATATATTAAAATCGCCTCATTAACGACCTTGCTTCTCACCATATACTTTATGAAAATTTGCTTTAACAGTGCACCATTTTGCACTACTTTTTCTCAATCTTTTCTCAGGGATGGGGAATGAACCTCCAGTAATGTCCTAAAGGGCTTTAATCCGCACTCGACATTTAAAGTGCTGAACCACTGAAGATGAGTGATTTCAAATTATAGCATGAATGGAGGCCGTGTTTAATTTAAACCCCTGGAGGGCTTTTCTATTGGCTTAACTTTTAGAGACACATTTTCTTTAGGATTCTTTCCAGTGAATTGGCTAAAATGGCATAAGTGATGTTGGCATTGACCTTTCACTATAGAAAATCATTTTCGTTTTGCCCAACCAGAATTCAATGGATCTCTTTTGCCATCTAATTTTTAAAGTATTTGCAATGTACGGCGTTACCAATGGTGTGAGCCTTGATGACTTCATCAACCAATACAGTAAAGAAGCAGAGGTGTGTTACCGGTAGAAAACACTTAGAGGGCCTGTTTCCATTGGTTGTGTGCTTGACTTGAGGTTCATTTTGCAAGCAGACCAGTTAGAGTATTTTGATTTTTTTTTATATGTTTCTAATGTTTTCTTCATACTTGTGCTTTAAAATGCTATATTTGGATCCCATTTTTGCGACAATTAGCAGTAAATATGTGGTGTAAAAGCCATCATTTGAATCCATTTTTTTTGCAAAATGTTCTTGCGGGGGGAACCACCCCCGAACCCTCCTTTTTCAGTTCTGGCTCGCTTACTTTGCACCTTATACTAGGTTTCAATTTTTCACCTCACCACTTTCAAAATTCACCAGCTGCCACTGCACTTTCCCCCTTTCGATGTAAGGCCTAACGTCGGTCCACCAAAACATGGATAGTTAAAGCACCCATCCGCCAAATGATGTCACAATACGTCGGAAAACCCAAGCTGACATAACTAAACAAAGAAACATTCTAGAATGCTTACTTTGGGGACTGTCTCATTCAGAAGTGAGCCAGGAAAATTGTTTTAAAACTGGCTTTCATAAAATAATGATTCAGATAAATTACGTTTGCCCTTTTACAGACTTCGCTGATAACTTCGTATTAACTCTTTGCCCAGTCCCCGCTCACGTTTGAAACCTTTGACAAGAATTTGGGCCAAGTACTTAAGCTGTTTCCTGAGAACCCAGAAACCGGAGCTTTAATTTCGGCGCTGCTACCTGATGCACTATGTGATCCGGTGCAACTTTTTTTTTCATCTCCATGCACTGCTGGTTCACTGCCACCGGTATTAAGCACTGTGGTGCAACGCACACAATAGTTTCACATTCTGGGTGAATAAACACCATTGATTATGACACAAATGTTTCAAAATATCAATAAACGATAAATACAAAGTTGTTTGTTAAGTATTGATGAATACATATTTTTTTTTTTAAAGGTAATTAAGTTGTATATGTGAGAAGCAGGCAACATAAAACCTACAAAGCAGCATCATAAGTGCCTGTTGTCTCGGTTCTGTTGTGTGCCTCGCATCATCACATTGTCGAAGTATTAACGGCAGCAAATGGACACGCCGGAAGTGTGAGATAATGTGAAAGCGGAGCCCCTTTCAGAGATTCACCCGCCCCTTTTCGTCCAACATAAAAACAGAATGGCAGTGACCAATTGATGCTCATTTGCGCGGCCTTAGCTGTTCCAGATTTATATATTTATTTTATAAAGCAGTGAAATATTTCATATAGTACCGACTCGGCCGAGAGGCATTTGAGCGCTTCTTCACGTGAGAGCAGGGTGTACTCTTAGGCAGGGTCACTGGAGCTATGCAGCCGGGAAGGACTAAGGAATGTGGCACATTTTGAAGCAGTATTGCTTAAAAGGTTTGTCTTTTTTTACACATTTAGACACACGGTAGGGTAAAGGCTTCACTTCCTTAATATCTGTAACAACAAAAAAGCAACCAGGAACTGAAAGGTGACCTACCTGTGTGTGAAGAACGGCTGCCACTGCACGCAACACGAACACACGGGGCAGACTTTTTTGTTGCTGTAACTTTTGATTAGGTCTCTCGTTTTTATGGTATATAATTTTTTTACATCCACGTTTGTATTTATCCATATTTATTTTTTGCTAATTTCATCCGTATTTATCCTTATTAGGTTTCGCCTGGCGTTAGCAGCGCCCATGCGTTGCTCTCGCCATGCGAGGGCCTTTTGGAATCAATACACTTTCGGAAGGAACTTTAAGCCCCGCCCTTGTTTTCAATTGGCTCGCGTCATCGTTTATGTTAAACGCTGGCGTGTGATTGAAAACCGGGCTTTGGGGTTACTGCCTTGTCCACTTTTAGGACGGCCCATCTGGTCAGGCCGACGCCATCTTGGATTCCTGTGATGTAGGAGGCCATGCTCCTAGCTTGTTTAGTGGTGCTGTTGCGGACAGTCCAGTGTGCCGGACAGAGTCTCTCTTTCCTGCTACTACTGCCTGAGAACTGCGGACCACAGCATATTTAGAGTCTGGCAGATGTAGGGCATCCACTTACAAATGGGCTCTTTTTTATAGTGTGTGTGTGTGTGTGTGTGTGTGTGTGTGTGTGTAAATGTATATGTCAAACGCTTAGTGGTGGGTGCCCTGCTTCTGCCAAACTCTAACCTTTCTGTGTCGTCCTAGATTAAACATCTGTTACTGACTTGAATTCCATCCGCCAGGTTTGCCCATTGCAGCTAGCGCCCAGTACAGCGCTCCTTTGTAAGGAGCTAGATTCGCGCTTTGGAGGTACAGAGTCACACTTACACACAGAAGTATTACCCTAATATGAAGGTTTATTAATGTCCAAAGACAGACCTGCACAGCAGCAGCTCACTCACTTCACATAATACTTGGAACATCTTTTGACAGAGATCAGCACGGGAGTCTGTGTGTAGTTCCTGCTGAGCTGCCTCTGTCTAGACCCAGCAGGCTGCTGCCCTTTGCCCTCTGCGGCCCCTTCGGAATCAGACAAGGGTATGCTGTATGCACCTGGGTCCCGAGGGTGTGCCCTGAAATGTTTGTATTATGTCGCTTGCAAAGCTCTTAAAATGCCTCTTAAATTGATCTCTTAAAATGCCTCTTAAATTTATCAGACAACACTCCGTCACTAAAAAGGTTTAATGGTGTGTTGTGGGGGAGAGAAGAGGGTTGGTGACGAGGGGTTGAATTGACCCCGAGACCAGGGAGGGGCGGGTGTCCCGGCTTATATAAACAGGGTGTCCGGTGTAAGTGCGAGGTGAGACGGACAAAGAGACATCTCCTTGTGAGTACCCTGTGTGGGAGATTGCGCTTGGCTTTACCAACTATCTCAGACAGTAAGAGAGTTTACTAGAGAAGTTGTTCGAATTGATACCTGTTGTTTTTGCGATGATGCAGACTCTTTGTGTACACTAGCACTTTTACACCCGCACACACACATATGCATGGACAGACACACACATCACATCCATACACATCAGACTTAAAAACCAGGCAAACACCTAAACAAACACACACACAAACACACACACACAAAACATACAGTTCAGACACACACGCACATATACACACAACACATCCGTACACTTTAGACACCCACACATACACACACAACACATCCATACACATCAGACGCATAAACCTTAGGCAAATACCAAAGCACACACACAAATCACATCCACACACATCAGACACACAGATACACACAGCAGATTCATGCACATCAGACACATACACATTAGGCAATCACCAGTCATTACATTGGGACTGCACTGAGTGCCTGAGGTGGGGATCCAGGTAACAAGCATTGAACGTCATCTGTAAGAGCTCAAAGCAAAGGTCCTGGACTCTCTGCAGCCGCAGCCCAGCAGTCGCCTATATTTATCAGTATGTGCCGCTGAGTGCTCGTTTGATCTTGGGACGTCGACTGTGGTCGAGTGTCTTGTGTGCATGTCCACCAGATCAGAACTGCATCTCTTACGATCAGTGGTGCTGAATCGATTTTAAGGGTGGGGGATGCTGCCAACAATGTTGCGGCAATTAGCACATAGGCACCATGAACAATCCAAGCGTTTCATAAAGGACAAGTCCATTCAGGAGACTGGTCAAGGTGTGGTACGGAGCAAGGGGCGCATTATGAAGAATAGGTTATTAAAAGCATCATGTCATATAGCACACTTTCATTTACAGACATCATGTATCCATTGATAAGGCTGCAAACGTTGCACTGATGCAGTTTTACTGATAGAACTATATAGCTCATATACAATAATGTGTAAAAATCAACCAATGTTTATCTTTTACTCATCCCAAGTAAAGGATCTTCATTTGTTTTGATCCTATTAAATATTTGTTTCCATCACACTTCAGGAGTGCTTTCCTAACTGCTGATGTTTCAAAAATGTGTACAATTGATTTACAGGTATTTACATTTTGTTGCGTAAAAAAAAACCAAGCATTTGCAATGCAATAGGTCTCACATTTACGCGAGTTTAAGCTGTTGGCATTTTAGATGACAAAGGCTTTTTATTTATGTTTAAAAAACAAAAACAAAAATAAAAGACATTGTCATTTGCAATGTTAATAGCTCAAACTCGCGTAAATGCGAGACCTATTGCATTGCAAATGCTTGTTTATTTTGGGTGTAGTGAAAAAATGTAGCTGTATCTAGTATATTTCTACATTTATTTCACCGATAAATGTGCACTCATGCTCGAATGAATGCCTGACAGGTTTCAATGGTATGAACACTCACCGATGATAAATCAATGTACTTATATGAAAACTTGCACATTTTAGTATCAACAATTTGCATATCTGGCCTCTTTATTAAACTGCTTTTATTTTTTTAGCCCCCTTACCTGTCATGCCCCACCGCTATTGACCTAGCAATTATGGCTGATAGCATTTAGAATCACAAAAAAAACAACGCTATTTCAGTTTTCATCTACATTTATAAATAAATAGAAACAGGAAAATACATTTTTTCTGTCTGCATTTATCTGTAAAAATCAGTTAAAACAGAACAGGCAGTCTTACTTTTGATCCATGCGAGTTAGAAACAATTTTAATTTCAATCTGCAAATTATGTATTAAGTAATGGATTATGTTGCATGTGCGGGAAATTCCTAATTACGTAGAAAAGCAGCAGCAGCCACTGAATCACATAATTCCACTGTCCCTGCTAAGCGGATAACAAACCCAGTAACACATAAGCAATAGATAACTTACGGCTGTGACATCACAGGCGTTCGCTGAAGGGAAGTGGTGCAAGGACACTTCATTCATTAGTCTCTTCTCGAAGTTGCTCTTCCGCCACAGCAGACCCGGGGGCATCAGTGCAAAGGCTGCCTCCACTCTTTTCCCAATCACTGCATACTACAACACAGGGAAACCAACTGCCCTTTTTGCCACACATCAACTGGGCCAACCTCCACAGACCAGAGTGGAATGCTGTGGTATTACCTCCCTAAAGTATGCAAAAAAAGTGATGGATGGAATGCTTGAATTAATCTCAACCACTGGTAACTACTCTGGGCCGCATACCAATCCACTGTTATTTTGCACACCATGCTACCTCAGTTTGGACCCAGCTATATGTAAATCAGTCTTGACCCTGCTCCAATAGGAACAGGCCAGCCCGTACTGACAAACCAGGTCCTCCCTGAACCATAAACAAGCATCCTGGGACCGGATTTGTACTAGTTATACGCTCATCAGTCGGGTACAGCTTGGTTGCAGTGGCACAGTGTGCAGGGGCCCCACATCTGTGCATACCCGTCCCACTTAGGGTGACACATTAAAGTATACAAAAAAGTATTACCTCCCATCAGCTCGCTGTCCACCCTCCCTCAAAGGTATCTTCCACCTCAGCATTCTTAGTGACAGTCGTGCTATGTGGCCTGGTCTTACCCCTCCCGGCTAGGCAGGCGAACAAGCGCAATACTTTGAGCCAGGTGCTGATCGCTTTCAGAAGAAGGAAACAGTGGCAGTGCATGCAGAGCATTGTCGCTGCTTGTAGAAAGATTATGTGTCTTCAAAAGACTACTACGAAAGGCATTTGAGAGTAATTCAGGAAACTGCATTTCTTATGAGACCACAGAACTCTCATGATATTTGCAAATGGCTGCGACAATTTTGATGTTAGATTATATGTTCCTCGTGCATCAGAGAATCTTTGCTAACTAATCGAGATACATTGTTCCTGCCGCTAGGACCTCATTACTAAAACTCGTGGAAAGCCTTGGAGATTGTTTTTTAACTTGTTGAAGCACATTTGAAGCCCAAGCTAAAGCCAGGGATGTTTTCTTAAGAATCAAATCGCATTGTAGAAACAACTTCCGTTGTTAAAGCACTGTCTCGGAGCTAAGGAACGCCTATTTCATTTGCACATTATTGGCTAATCTATGTAAGAGACAGGAAGGACTCCCATCTCTTTAAAGAAAATCCTATTTGATAGTCTCTTCATGCTCCATATATTGTGTTAGGGTAGTGATGTGGGAACAGAAAAATAGCAATTACAACAAGCTTTGGAAATGCAATAGGTCTCACATTTGCTTAAGTTAGAGCTATTGGCATTGTAAATGGCGTTGTAAATGACTGTCTTTTATCCATGTGCTATGGAGTGTGTGTGGTGTGTAGTGAAGTTCCCGGTTTCAGATTAACTTGTAGAGCTGTGCAGTGTTTGAAATAATAGTTCTTTTTGAAGAGTTCTTCCAACAAAAGTGTGTTACTGTCCCAGACCGGTCTGCTGGTCTGCTGGCCTCAGGCTCCCAGTGATTCTCGGCTAATCTGTTTAATACTTGCTCACACTGCCAAGATGTGCCAGGATTTTTTTTAAGCCCCTAACAAGTTTGTTCTTATATGTAAAAAGTGGGTGTATACATAAACTCACTTATGCAATGCTTTGCTTATTTTATTATTTACTTGTGTTGACCCTTGCCCATCGGGTAAACCCCCTGCCTTTTATAAAAGAACTGTACCCCTAATAACCACTAGAGGACGTTTTGAGTGCAGCCCTCACCAACAGGAATCAACCTGGACTGGTAGTCAAAACAACTCAATAGTTATTGCATTCTCACAAACATGGATGGCATCGCTCAGCACTTTCAATAAATTCAAATTAGTTCACAAAATCTGGTATATCCACGTTTAGGGACAGCGGATTCAACAGTTTTTAGATACTATGTATGAATTTATGGAATATTGATGAGGCATGATAATTTCCCTTCAAATGCCCATAACATTCAATGTACACATTTCACCTCACATTTCCATGGCTCTTTATTGGTTTACACATGCCACGCTGTAATCGCATGCTTTGTATCTTAAGGCAGTCATGCGTAGTTCCAGTTTCGAGTACAGTGTCTGAGATACTGGGGAAGAGGTTTGTTATCCGAGTACCAACTAAATATTGAAACATAACATTAGGGCACTGTGGCCAGACAGCATTCCTGAGCGCCAAGGACAACTTTGACGGATTAATGTGGGGAGGGGTGTAAAGGGGAGGAATTAAAACAGGAGTTGCTATGGTCTAGCAGCCAACCCTCCCCAACAGAGGCAAGGAATGCGTGGACATCGGACCAGTCGGGCTTTGTGCCTGGTAGGGCTACGTCCCATAACCTACGAACGCTATTTGCAGTCCTTAACAATGTCTCACCTGATTTACCGCTTGCGGCAGTCTTCCTTGACGCCACTAAGGCGTTTGACTCGGTAGAATGGGACTACGTCTTTGGAGTGATGTGGCGCATGGGATTCCCACCCCTGTTCCTATCATGGATCCGGTTATTGTATACTCTGCCGGTAGCCAAAATAGTGATCAATGGACATACATCGCCTCCCATATCGATCACAAGGGGAACTAGGCAGGGGTGTCCGCTCTCTCCGCTGCTCTTCGCAATAGTTACGGAGCCGGTGGCGGCAAGGTTGAGGCAACACCACCGAGAACGAGCGTTGAGATGCAACCTACGGCAGATCCTGATCTCGCTGTATGCAGATGATATCACGTTGTATATTCGGAACCCACAGGAAAACCTGAATCCAATTCTGAGAGAATTTATTGTATTCGGGAAGATATCTGGCATCGGCATCAATTGGGGCAAACCGTGCGTGTTCCCGCTGACATCGGCGACTCATAGATTCGCGCTCGACTACCCCCTGGAGTGGTGCGAAGAAGAACTGCGCTATCTCGGGGTGCGAGTGACTAGGGACAGAGACGAATTAATGCGGCTGAATTACGGCACTGCGATAGGGCGGATAGCGGACTGTGTGACACGATGGATCACCCTGCGCTGTCAATGGCGGGGTGGGTGTCACTGATTAAAATGGTGATTCTGCCCCAGTTACTATACCTTTTCCTCAACATTCCCTTTTACCCGGGGAAACATTTTTTTTGGACACTCAGGTCGGAGCTGACGCGGTTGGTTTGGGGCGGCCGGCAACCACGATTGCACTGGCACATCCTGACGAGACCATATTCGCGGGGAGGGTTTGGGATACCAGATTTTGAGCTGTATTACCTTAGTGCGCAGGCTCATTATGCTTGGTACTGGGTGAAGCAGCCCAGGTACATGCCGCAGGTAGCGGCGGCGCACTGGTTGGCTCACCCGATACCTTTGGATGGTGCGATTTTAACACCTATGACACCCAGAGATAAGAGCCCTACAACAGTCACCTGTACGATTAATGCTTGGCGCAGGATTGGGCTCCTCATGGGCACCCCCATGCAGTATGCGTCCACTTTACCACTTACGTATCATCCGAATATGCCTCTGTTGCAAGAGACGCTGTTTCATCGGTTCAGAGAGCGAGCTCATATAGTGACGTGGGGGGGATCTATATACGGGGGGAAGTTCCGCTCAGCTGAGCAGATGCTACAAGGTATACAGCAGACCCCAATGGATAGATTTCTTTATGTTAGGCTGAGAGAAGGTATACGTACACTCACACCGGATTTCCCGGAAGAGCCACGGACGTTAGCCCCGATGCAAGTGATGCTTAAGTGCACTTTGGCCGCACGACTTGTCTCTCTAATCTACAGAACGGTCCACACGCAAAGGGAATACGCGGACCCAAGCTCCAGAGCAAGATGGGAACAGGAACTGGGGATGACAATCCCAGACGACCAGTGGGAATTTTGCTGCCAGCAAACTGAGAGAGTAATAGCCAGCAGTAGACTCCGCATGATACACTATAAATACTTACACAGATTATTCTACACACCGGCTAGGTTGCACCGATTCCACCTGCGTGATACAGACTGCTGCGACAGGTGTAGGGTGCCTGCGGCGGATTTTATGCATCTGGCTTGAGAGTGCCCCGAGGTACATCAATACTGGAAGCAGGTGTTTGAGGCAGTGTCCCATATGACGCATACACCTGTGGAACCCGCGCCCCTGACGGCACTGCTAGGGTTTGTTAAACCGATTCAGACAACACACCGGAAATATGTCGCTGTTACGCTCTTGATGGCAAAGAGGAGGGTGGCCTGCAGGTGGAGAAGGGGGCGGGCCCCGAAGTTTAAGGATTGGATTGCTGAACAGGTGACTTGCCAGGAGCAAGCTATGCTATATTCGGAGCTCTTGCCTAGAGCCTCTAGGCCTCGAAATATATGGGCACCGCTAACATGCTATTTACTCGAGCACCCGCTAGAAGGCACGGCTCTGTAGTGCGAGAGAAATACACACTGAGGAAGAGGTGGGAGGGAGGGATAAGGGAATAGGCTGCACAAGCTATGCAATTTGTCAATAACTGTGGGCTGACTTGGAGGGAGATTGCAGGGCGATAGCTTTGGGAGAGGATTCATAACAGGTCTATCATCTGATGGAATGTGAGACTGCCAAGGGGAGGGGCTGCGGGAGGGGGGATCACATGCGATGGCGAACTCTCTGAATTTAACATCAGCTGGCTTTGAAGTATGACAGACACCAAGAACAATGTAATGCTTTGATGTAGAACTGTAAACTTTATATACATAATTATATTGGGGATGCTACCTGAGAAATATATGCCACGATTGATGTTGATGTTATGGTTTGAAAATCTAATAAAAAGAAGTTTAAAAAAAAAAAGGAATGCGTGGACATATTAGCGTAGACCCGCCATGCAGTATCTTACCATGATGGAATGTTCCAGCAAGATAAGGAACAGAGATAATGGCCAGGCAGCTAACAAAGCATCAAACTCCACCCCCACCCCCTGCTTTCCAAGCAACCCTCCCCTAGTTATGTGACGGTCACCTGGGTTTAGAAAGGCTACCACCTAATGTGGCATTAAATATAACATGTTTTCGGGGCACCCATCCCTTTGGGTATCACTTTTCTGCTTTTGCTATATAATACACGAAAGGTATGAAAAAGTGGTCTTATCTAATAAAAGGTATAGCTGGCGGAAGAGGTGGGGTCTTGAGAGGGAGAGTAACATACGTGTCTTCAAATGAAAACATGCACAGAACATTGCCTTTTGATGAGGATCTAGAGATGAAAGGGGGCGTCCCCTTGAACACATTGTGTCAATCTGTCACTTTAGCTCGACGTTTCTACTGTGATTTTGGATCACGGTCCGCTTCCCATAACTCCCTCACTCGCATATGGATGCCCATATATAATTTCAAGTATCAGTTTAGAGCAAACCACAAACTAAATTGTTTCCACTCTTACTTATGGCAAAAATACGTGTGACGCACTTGTCGTCCCCTCACGGAAAGGTGAAATAAATAACATATCACATTATTCAGGGACAGAAGCGTTCTATAGCTTGGTAAACTTACAGAGATGTGTGTATGATGTGGGAGGAAGTTAGACAGCTAGGGATCCTCTGGTAAACAGTCAGTTACACTGAAAAAAATAACAATTTTTCACCTAAACAGCAGCCATGACTAAAAACCCCTTGACTCGGTAACACGAGGATCAGCAGCCATGCCTTGCCCTGGGATGCCATGTTAGGTGTAGCGCCCTCCACCAGTAGCGTAGCAAGGATGCCATGGGCCCGGGTGCAAGCAATTAAACTTGCCACTTTGGCTGTTGTTTGGATAATTAATACAGCAACTATCGGGGCCCAGTGCCCCCCTCGGGGCTTTGTACCCCTTTGCCACTGCGCCTGCTATATCAATTATAGAAGCTACATCCCTGCCCTCCACGCACCTCTCAGGTGTGACGAAGCACTTCTCTGGCCTGGAAAGGCGGAGTGCAGTTTGAGGAGGCAGCACCTCAGAAGCAGGGTGTTATGTATGCGCTGGATGGATAGCTCAGCTAAGCGGGTGAAAGGTTGTCGGCATTAGGACTCAAAGGCTGATGTGTGTGTGTGTCAGAAAACAAGGAGCAAAACTAATAGGGGGAAGAGAGGTATGAAAAGAAAGGTCTGTGTATCTTGGGCAAGGAGCGCGAGCTACCCACACAATCATCGCAGATGACTCCAGAAATGGTAAAGCAATGGACGTGCATGGCCAGGCTTGTGACTGCACGCTGGTGGGAGGGAGTGATAATGCAGTAACAGCTCACCAGCCAAAGTGCTTGGAGTCGGCTCACTCTGCCTACAGCATTATGCTTTCTTGTTTAAGCATAGCTAGTTACGTAAAACCATACACAAGATACCGGGCACTACAGACCCCTTCCAAAATGATTGCCTAGGTTAACTATATATGTCAGTGCCACTGTAAATATATCACCAGTTACATGTGCTCCGAGGCGGGGGGTGGGGGGCTGAAGCGAGGAGAGGCTCCCATAGCGGCCATTACGAGTGTGCAAGCCACAAAAAAAAAAAGAAGGGTGAATCCACAGCGTGCGAGGAAGCCCCCCTGGCCTCAGACAAAAAAAAAACCAGAGCGTGGTGTCCCTGAAGTGGACGCCGTGAAAATATAAATAAATAAAGTGAGCGCGGTGTCCCTAACGGGTGCCACGCTCATTAAAGTAATTAAAAAAATACAACTTGGAGCATCACGCTTTGCAGCCGGAATGACAAAAAGAAAGTGCTCCCCCACTAATTAAAGTAGACAGTATCATGCCGCAAGTAAAGGGTCCAGTCCGGGTGGGCAGGGCCAAAAGGAGACAGGGTGGTAACAAGGAGGGACTAAAGAGCCTCCTTCACAATAGAAAGCCAGCGTTTAGCCTGAACTATGACGCAAGCCAAGGGAAAGAAGGGGCGGGGCTTCAAGTCCCCTTCTGAAATCGTATTGATGACAATAAGCCTCACAGTGCGAGTAGCGCATGCACGCTGCAACGCCAGGAGAGACCTAAAATGGCCTTGATTAAACAGATGTTATTTATGTTTCAGTTTCAGGAATGTCAAAGCTCTACTAGAATACACAGACTGTGAGAAATAGCGATATTGGAAAGATACATCATTTGGTATAGGAGGTGTCGTTGTACGCTGCAATACATTGATATTACCAAGGAGACGTAGATGCTCAGAAGAGGAACAAGTGGGGGTGTTGATATCCGGGGCCTCCATTTTCTCTCTAGCTCCTTCCATTTCCCCTGGTTCTACTGCTAGCCAACACATGCCAATTGTCTATGGTTAGCCGTGGATTTGGAGAAATGCAGAAAAGTTTTAATCACTCCTGTTAGATTTGGAATTCAAGTTAGTTTTTTCCGACAGATTGTCTAGTTCATTTTATGATATATCCTGATTGATAGATCCCAGTACTACTTACAGCAAGAGCTACGTTTTTTAAGGTCTACGAATAAGACCTCACAGTAAAACAAGAGATGATAGGGGTCATACAAAGTAAAAACAGAAAGACACCAATCTAGTGTCATTACACACAGAATATAAAAGCACAGATCCTTGGGCTTTAGTACCTCTGTTATGAGTTTCTAAGTTCTACTCACAGGCCTATCCGCTAGTAACCTCTAGCACCTGCATAGAGATGTACGTGCAATCCAAAGATGGTTGCATTATTTCTTTATCAGTATCAAATGCATTTCCTATGCAAACAGAAGACATTTCCAGATCATCAAATTAAGTACTCTTCGTTTTGTTATATTTGAGTGGAAATGCTGATAATTGGAGATTTCTGTTAGAAGAGAGAAATGATCCATTACTGTATAATTTTTCTGCCTTCTGTGAGTAAATGCAAAGTTTTTGGCCGGACCCAGACAATCATATATCCTGGATAGTGAATTGTTAAGTTTATAACAAGGCCACCAAGATTTCACGAATTATATTACAACCATTAGTCCAGTGGCATAGCAAGGGGGTGGGAGGGGGAAAGAGGGTGGTTGCCTGGGCATCGCGAGTTTTGGGGGCGGCGACCTTCCTCCCGCTCTTACTTGTGGCCGTCGAGGGCCGGCGAGCGCAGGAATTGCCAGCAACCCCACCTCCGCTCTGTAAAAGCAGTTACAAAAGGTTTAGCTACGCCACTGCATTGATCGTGTCATTTTTTAGATTGGTTTGCTTGAACAGCAAAGAACATCATTATTCACAAGCTGGCAAAAGTGGTAACTTGTAGGAAGCTGGCTCTGTATATACTATCCATCAACAATAAGGAGCTTAGGGGTAAATGGGCAGGTCGCCCCCCACTCATCAACTAGTTACAAAAGAGGACCTGCTCATGGATGTATCAAGTGAAAAACTTTCATCAGTAGCCCTTCCACATTCAAAACACCTTTGTTTCATATAATCATAAGGCGTCCATCTTTTATGCCGTCCACAGATAGTGTCCGGTATCACTCAAATCTTTAAAAAACCTTTTTGTGTCTGTATGAAGTGCCTCCCCCACTTTCCCTCTACCTGTTGTGTATAAGAAGGAAAGACCGCGTGCAAACAATATCTAATGAAAAAGGATGGCAGTGCCTCACGGAAGTAACACCATGGAGGATACGCAGACAGGTTCTCGCCTGCTACCTCACGTTCTCATCATTATCAACTGCCACCCAGAAAATAATATCAAAAACAATGCTATCCGTGGCTATAGGCTGACGAGATTTACACACCCGCAGCTATCGGGCAGCCAGTAACAGAGTGGACGAGTACACTCTTATACAACAGATACCCACCAGTTAGAGGGGTAAAGGTATGCAAAAGGCGAGCGACCACGTAGTGCAGATAAAAAGCAAACTGGTAGAGGGAAAGTGGGGGAGGCACTTCATACAGACACAAAAAGGTTTTTTAAAGATCTGAGTGATACCGGACCCTATCTATGGACGGCATAAAAGATGGCCACCTTATGATTATTTGAAACAAAGGTGTTCTGTATATACTATACCAAAAAGAGGTCTAGTGTGCACAGAGTACAGGGAGTCCCCAAAGGTAGGTAGAGGATAAAGTAGATAATACCTTACTCAATTTAGTGGTAGCTGGGCTGAGCAGCAAGGCTTATCAGAGGGTAGTGTGAATGCATTTGTTGTACATACTCATACAAGACAGAGGGTGGTGTGAATGCATTTGTTGTACATACTCATACAAGACAGGAACACACAGTCAATTAATGACTCCAGGCCAATGTTTTCTAATTTTTTTATTTTAGTTACTGTTATTTTAGGAACCAAGTTGAACTCAGTTACAAGGTAAGTAGACTTTTCATTTATGCAATACTTTCAAGTTATTACTGGCAAAAGGTTTGTATAGAATCAATACAGTAGTTTACACGTGCATGTAATACTTTTTAGTACAGAAAAAGATACTTTGTATTCAGGGTCAACATTTAGTGCAATACAGTGAGAGACCAATGCAATCCAACGGGTGGAAAGACAGGTGAGTAACTTACAGGTAAATAAACGGTTTTCAGATTCAGTCTCCTGGGCGGGCAAGAGCCGGACCAAGGTAGGTACTGCACCACCAGTGGCACTGGGGCGACCAGGTGAAGAGGTCACTGTTATCCTATAGAGGCTGGGGGCACCTTGAAGAGGCACTGGTTGCAGGTAGGTACCTGCGCTTCAGAGACACAGGCCCTGGGGGTTGAGATCAGCCTTGGAGAGTCGACCAAATAGCACTGAGACTGTACCACCAGCGGCACATGTGCGGCCGGTGGCAGAGTGCAAAGGAGGAGTCAAGTGCCCTGTAGAAACCAGTGGAGATCCTCTGTTGAAGGACACAGCTGCAGGCTTGAACCAGAGGGATGGCTGAAGGAATCCCACAACTGTAGAGGTAAGTTGGATAGTTGGGGGTGGGATGCCGGTACACTGTTGGTTTGGGCACTTCTAGGCCTTGGGGCTGCGGGGGCATGGGTGTCTTAAGGCATTGGGTTTCTCTCACCGTTTCCGGTCACAGTTATGGGGACCCTTCAGGTTGAGGCTGCAGGAATCATGGGGAAGCTCTGGAGAAGTTGTCCTATGCTGGATCCCAGGCCAGGATCGCCAGGGCCAGGATCGCCAGGGAGACATCACTTGGTCGGTGGGCCACCTGGACTCGGGCCGTGGGTGATGGGTGCAGAGTGGTATGGGGTTTGCGGATCCGCCTGGATCTGGAGTCCTAGGGTTAGGTTCTTGCTGGACAAATTCGGTGTCCACTGGAGAAAAGTCTTTGTTGAAGATAACAGAGGTCCCCAGGGTTCTTGTAGGTTGCTGTCTGCGGGCCACACCGGTTTCTTGGAGCAGGGTTGCTGGAGGAGGAGACAGGCCACTAGGGCTGGGGCCAAGACAGTCGTCGTCTCCACCGCTGCACAGCTCTTTGGTCCTTCTTCTTTGTAGGTCATTGAATCTGTGGAACAATGCTCAGAGAAACCCATAAATACAAAATTTAAGGGTGTTGCTGAGGTCGGGGCAGTAGCCAATGGCTACTGCCCCCACACCGTTTGGGGGAGAAGGGCACATCCCTGTTCCTATTTGGCCTAATTCTCCAAACCAAGATGCGAATTTTCAAGAGAGGGTTTAACCTCGGCTCCTGGCCACCCTAGGAGTGTGCCAGGCCAAGGTGGATACTCCTACTCTGCTTACTAATTTTCCCACCTGTCCCGCTGCCAAAAGTGGGACTAGGACAGGGGGCGGGCATCTCCTCTAGTCGGAGCTGTCCAAATCAGCATAACACACAGTGAGAGCCTTTGAGGCTCACCGCTAAGTGTATCTGTTCCTGCTAGGGGGGAAGTGAGAAGCAACAGAGCAGGCTTTGTTTGTGACCTCCAAGAGCACAAAGGCTCTCACCGCAAGAGGTCAGAAACCTGTCTGGTGGCGACTGGCAGGGACCATTCCGCCAATACACTAGAAGTCAGTCGTTTTTAAGGGGGCATCTCTAAGACGCCCTCTGAATGCATTTTATAATAAATCCAACACTGGCATCAGTGTGGGTTTATTATGCCGTGAAGTTTGATACCAAACTTCTCAGTCTTCAGTAAAGCCATTATGGAGCTGTGGAGTTCGTATTGACAAACTCCCAGCCAATGTACTCAAAATGGCTTCACTACCCTTACAGTATCCAAGAATGGACTCAGACACTGTAGGGGCATACTGCTCATGCAGCTATGACCTCACCTGTGGTATCGTGCACCCTGCCTTAGGGCTGTAAGGCCTGCCAGAGGGGTGATTTACCTATGCCACAGGCAGTAGTGGGTAGGCATGGCACCCAGGGAGGTGAAATGAAAATAGCAATCACACTCCTAGTGCATCCTGTGTTTTAGTTAAGTCGTTCCGGCTTTCCTAATAGTAAGGGTGCCAGAGGATATCACCTCCTGATCCTGAGGTGTATAGTATCAATGTGGGGAAGATGTTCTCCAACGTGGAAAACCACACCGGTCTGGCACTCCGCTGTTAAGTTGAAAATAATAAATCCTTAGATCAAGGTGTTGGCCAAATTCATTATGTATTCTTATTTACTTTTTCATTGGCTTAATCTTCTTGTTACATGAACTGTAATGTTAGCTTCACATTACTTAGTGCGAACATCTGCACTTAATTTTCACAGCAGACCCTGATGCATTTCGGGTCATGCCCTTCCTCAGGGGGTGTATCTAAAATGAAAAGAGAATACGACTCTTTGTGACAATCTAAGATGTGGATGTCGTCTATTGCATGCATAAACATTAGTGTGGGTCGAGAATAGTGGTTCTACATCCCTGCAGGTGATAGTAAGAGATTCCAGGTGGAATATACGTGTGTTTCAATATTCAATTTCCAGTGAAGTATGTACTAAAATAATGGTTGCCATAATTATTATCGTGTGACAGATATTCAAACTAAGTGAACCTTATTGCAGTAAATGAGAAGAGCAAAGAGCGGGTGCACTCTGATTGAAAGCAATGTTAAAACTGTGGCACCGTTACGGAAAAGAAACATGCTGCTTAAAATTCCCATGTGAGTGAAAATAACTTTAACCTGCCGTGTAGGAGCCGACTGTAATAAAGTACGCGACTCGGTATGTAACGAAAAAGAGGAGCGTAAAGGCCAATGCTTAAAATTGCTAATTACCAACGTGTTCATGCGTGAAAAAGATTCAAATGGAAAGTGAATCCCATGCACAATGCAAAGAAATAGCAGCTCGGCGTACCTTTCGTACTTTAAAGAAGAGAACAGGGGAAGGGGTGTACTATAGGGCTTGTCACTCAGCATATCACATGGGGTCGACGGAGACTCTTACAAAATTAGTTACCTACTGGTACTATACCCCAGAGCGCCTTCATTTAATAGATCCCACTCAAGGAGCGACGTGCCAGAGCGGTTGTGGAGCTGTGGGTACTCTAGTACACTTGCTATGAGAATGCGTACATCTTTAGTCATACTGGAACCAGGTCCTGGACGAAGTGGATAAACACTCCGACACAGAAATACCACGGTTCCCGGCGTATGTTCTCCTGGGCCTTCCGAATTCCTTGACCTACCCGCTAAGATCCCGTAGAGTCCGCTTGATGGCGACTGCGCTAGGCTCTGCAATACAAAACATACTTACACACTGGCGCACCCCCCACATACCAACTTTTACAGGCTGGCTATACAGCCTGTGGCATGTCTCTGGAATTGTGAAATTGACTTTGACGATGGCAGGGAAGAGATCCATGTACTCTGAACTATGGCAGCCTTTCCTGTCTATTCTAGCTTCTGAACTTAGCGAGGTCATATGTCCTCGGTATCTTCGACTGTTGCGCCTTTCCGCCCCACAGCAGATTGAACAGGAACATATGGGCTCTACTGAGGAGACCCAAGTAACAGTTTAGAGCTTTCATTTGGTGGACAAGGGACTGGGGTGGGGGGCGGAGGGGGGTAGGGGGTTTAATAAGGTTCCTTTTTTGGTTCTGTATGCAATGTCTCATGATATGTTGATATGCCGTTGATGAGCATTAGGTGGCCAGTCAGGCCATATGTTAAGAAAGTGACTCTAGCAAACAGCGGTTGGAGTCTTGCTGAACCTTTTTGTATGTTGAAAATTCAATAAAGAGATCTAAACCATAAAGAAGAGAACAGAGTGTGGGATGCTGTTTTCCAAATGGCGGCAAACAGTCATAGACCTGATAGACTCCGGAAATAAAGCTAGTAACCCACGTGATACTAGAAATAAAAGACGTGCCGGAAAGTAGCTCGCAATGTAAAATTTTAAAGAAACAGTGACACGCTGAGAGGTAGTGACGGAAAGAACTGAGAAAAGAATGGTGCTCTATTATAACAAACGTGCCGATATTGTATTTCCACTAAACAAGAGCTACAAAATGTGCTGGCAGAAATTCTGAGGTTATTTTTCAAATTAGAAACTTTGGATCTGTCAATAACAATAAAGCTGTTGCACAAAAATGTTTAAATTAAAGAAACTGTCAGGTTGTTCCTCTGGATGTGGAAGACGTGAATCATAACATTCTCAAAGATGGGTTATGAGTCACTACGCTGCGTGTACATACCATCAAACATTTGTTCAAAACCACTAAATTCCAATCATACATTGAGATCCTTCACAGTAAAATAATGTTCAAATTTGTAGAGAATAATAAAGTTGTTGCACACACTATTTAAATACCATGAAAGAAACTAGAGTTAACCCCTACACATCTGTACAAAATGAGCCATATGGATTACAATGCTACTTATAGATGCGCACAAACAACTATAAAAAACAACTAAATTCCAAACGTTCATTAAGGCCCTTGGGGTTAGCAGAATTCAATCGGTGTATCCAGTAAATTTCATGTTGAAGTAGATGTTTCTTATTGTCTCTTCCTTCAACAATGGGTATTTGATCCAGTATCAGAAATCTGAGCTGGCTGATATTATGGTTCTGTTTATGAAAATGTACAGCTACAGTAGGTTACAGATTTTTGGTTCTTATGTTGCTTTTGTGTTTGGTCAGACGCGTTTTGATTTTTCGTTCAGTTATTCCTATATACGGAAGGCCACTTCAATAGGTAAACCACGTTACTGGTATCACATGTAGCTGTCACTCTCAAATTAAATGGTGTGTTTTGTATAGGATGCATCATGGTTGTGCCTCTTGTGAAGCTGTTGCAATTGCTGCAGTTCAGACAAGGCATTGTTCCTTTGAACGTTATTCCTTAGTCACTTTTTTTGTGGAGTAGTTGTTTAAGATTGTTGGTGCGTTGATAAGCAAACATTGGAAAGTTTCGAAAAGGTGTGCCATGTCGACTCTTTTAGTTTAGTCACACCACACCAAATAGCCTGCAATGGCAGTGTGTATGTGTTTGTTGTGGAGCCCCTTAGGGTGGCACAATACATGCTGCATCCCTAAGGGACCCTCTCTAGTCTCAAGGCCCTTGGTACCACTGGTACATTTTACAAGGGACTTATATGTGGCCCAGAGATATGCCAATTGTGAGAACAATGGGACAGTTTTGGGAAAGAACACAGGTGCTGGGGCCTGGTTAGCAGGGTCCCAGCACACATTCAGTCAAGTTAGCATTAGATATCTGGCAAAAAGTTAAGGGGTA
This sequence comes from Triturus cristatus, assembly GCF_964204655.1. NCBI lineage: Eukaryota > Metazoa > Chordata > Amphibia > Caudata > Salamandridae > Triturus > Triturus cristatus. The sequence continues at coordinate 1,212,305,606 of NC_140592.1, forward strand.
ACAATGCAAAAATGGGCACTTTCCTACACAATTCCACCCATGTTTGCAGAACTTAGAATGTTAGTAATGGATTTAGGTCATTGCTTAGCTAAACCCAGTTTGCAGAAAACTGAACCAAAGACTACAGGGGTTGGCAGTTGCCAGCAGTGGCGGCTCCTCCGCTAAGGCGGAGGAGCGTCACCCCATTGCTTTTAAGCAGTGTAAATAAAGGAAAAATAAAATTATAATAACTCGATGTTATCATTTTTTTTTGCCTGCTGTGGCAGCTTTGTGGGTGGGGCGGGCTGCTGTACTGACTGAGGAGCAGGGGGAAGAGTGGTAGGCACTCTGTGAGTGCGCATGAATGTTTAGCCGGCCGTCTTGGGGCCACCAAACAGTCATGCGCACTTTGCATGTTCTCCACCCAGGCTATATTACTGCCTGGGTAGAGAACATACCCAGGCTCCCAGCCCCAGACTGAGCCCTGAACCATGGAGCTCAGACCAATCACAACACTGCATTGCAGCGCTGTGATTGGCTAAAGGGAGCCTGGGTGCTTCCTGTTCCGGACGGAGTCGAGGGATGACGAGGAGAGACGCTGTGAGGAGGCAAGTGTAATTGTCTTTTTCTTTACCCCTCACCTCTGCCCCCTCCACACCCCTCATCCGTGCAGCCACCACTGGCTGCCAGCGAGTTAGATAAAGAACCTGGCCCTGGCCCGACGGAAAACTCCCTGTCACAATGCACTAACCTGGAAATCAGGATCTGGAAGAAGCAATGGCAATATCCACATTTTGCCAAAACCACAGCCAACTCCACAATAGTATTGTGGAGTTATCCAATAGCGTAGGTGGAGTGGGACAAGAGAGCGAAACAGAGACACTGGATATTGTGACACATCTGGTTAAACATTAAATATTGCCTGCGATATACCTCCTGAAACTCTCTGCATTTCCACGCTCTATTATAATTTGAAACTCTGTTTTTTTTAGCTGAAATAAAATTAAGGTTCAACATAGTAAATAAATAACAACCAGGATTTAAATGAGCTTCTTTACCAACAAGAGCTACCTTAAATTTTAGGAAATACCATTTTGTGCTTGGTTTGCAGTCAGGGTGACAAGGGGATAATTGTAACGTGAAAGCGTTCCTGGTCATATATGCATTCACTATCTTTGATATCAGGGTACAAGACAATACTTTTGTGCTAATATACTTTGATGTTTAAAATAGTTCACAGAAGTGAATCCTTTTGGTGGAAATAGAGTTCATAGTCATGTGCACGACTCTTGTGAAACAAACGGACAAGTTGCTTACCTTAAGTAACGCCTTGTCTGATAGAGACAGTACCTAGCAGCTAGCCACAGATTCCTTTCCTTTGAATTTCCCAGAAGTCAGACTGGACCCGGAAGATTTTTCTTCAAGCAATACCCCTGTGTGCCTGTAGGTGGTGTTGGTTGGCTCTGTGTGAAGTCTACGGCGTTCACCCCAGAAGTGACATCTGCGTCACCAATATAACGCGCCACTTCAGCGCATTGACGTCAGTTATTGTTCATGTCTTTCCACACCAGAAACGCGGAGCCATGGAGAGTACTGACATTGTTGTGTTTAAAAACTGGGGCCCTGAAAGGTAACAACCTTAACCCTAGAAACTGGTCCACAGTGGGAGGAGGATGGGTGGGTCAGTAGGGAATCTGCTTATAGATCATGTCTCTACCAGATAAGGCATTACCAAAGGTAAGTTACTCTAGCTGCAGATTCCTTATATTTGAATAGATACCCAAGCAATACCACCCCCGGCAGAGGGGCTGAAAAATGTTTAAGACTAGAAAGTCCTGCAGGACCGAATGGGCAAAATGGCCCTCCCTGCAAATCTGACCGTCCAGGCAGAAATGCTTGGTAAACATGTGTAGGAATGTCCACGTTGCTGCCTGACAGATCTCCAGGACTGGTACTCCACATGCTAACGTAACCGTAGCAGCCTTAGATCTGGTGGAATGACCTCTTAAGCCTTCAGGAGGCGGCTTCTTTGCCAGAGCATAGCAAATTTTGATGCAGAGAACGACCCATCATGAGATGGTCCTTTTCTGCCCCACCCTTCTTCGCTCCAAAATACCCTGCGAAGAGTTCAGGGGCGGCTCCTCCATCACGGTGGAGGAGCGTCGCCTCACTGCTTTCTCGCAGTGCGAGAAGCAGTAAACATAAAATGGTACGAATACCATTTTACGTTACTGCTTCTCACACTGCGAGAAAGCAGAAGGGTTTGGTTGGTGGCAGGCTGGTGGGCGGTCCTGCAACAGGGCAGGGGAGGAGTGGCTAGCCCAATGTTGCGGGCCCTGACTGTTTGGTTGGCCCTCCCCACCAATCACAACGCTGCCATTGCCAGGAGCTGAGACGGTGCAGGACTGGGAAGGTAAGTTTTTTAAATTTATTTTTTATTAAATTCAACCCCCCCACCCTTGCGCGACCCCCCACCCCACCCACGAGTCATGCCGGCCGTGACTGGAAGAGTTGGTCGTCCACCCAGAGCTTTTTTGTGTGTTCAAGGTAAAACAACAGCGCTTTTATTTGGGTTCCAAATGGTGGAATCACTCATCTTCTTTAGAGGGATACGGAGGAGCATATAAAGTAGGCAAGGTGACAAATTGTCTCACCTGGAATGGTGTTACCACTTTCGAGAGGAAAGAGGCCCTAGTGCAAACCGCCAATTCCTCAAGAAATATAGTCAGAAAGGGAGGTTTGGACAATAGAGCCTGCAGCTCGCTCATGCTCCTAGCCAAGGTGATTGCCACTAAAAAGGCTGTTTTTTATTGTGATTGTGAGCAGCTGGAGGGGGTAATTATACAGTGGCTCGAAAGGAGCACACATAAGGAAGTTGAGAACCAAATTAAGGTCCCACTGAGGCATAATGAATGGGGAACTTGGAAATATATGTAAAAGGCCTTTGAGGAATCGATGTACAATGGGTGAGTTAAATAAAGATGTTGGTCTGGCAGCCTCTAGAAAGCAGACAAATACCCTTTCAGGGTGCCCACAGCAGAGCCCTGCTCCTCAAGGGTCAAAATAAACAATAAAACATCAGCAAGGGAAGCAAAGCAAGGGTCGATAGACTTCTTTGTACAATATATTACACATTTCTTCCACAGGCGTATACCGTCTTAGTGGAGGGGTGCCTGTTTGCCAGAATAACATAACAAACTTCAGGAGGAAGGTCAAAAGATGTCAACTGCTGCCGCTCAATCTCCACACAAGAAGGCGTAGAGTTGACAGGTTCGGGTGGAGGACCCTCCCCTGCTGCTGCAACATAAGATCCTTTCCGAAGGGGCAGCTTGATCGGAGGATCGATACTCATTTGCAGAAGCTCGGGATACCAGACTCTCTGTGCCCAGTTCAGAGCCACAAGGGTGAGTTGGGCCTGGTCGTTCCTGATCTTCTTGAGAAATCTGGGCAGGATTGGTATGGGTGGAAAGGCGTACAGGAGGCCTGAACTCCACTCGAGATAAAAAGAGTCTTTGAGCGAGAACCGCTGTGGAAACTCCAGTGTGCAAAACGGCTGACATTGCATGTTCTCTGCAGAGGCGAACAGATCTAAGCAAGGCTCTCCCCACTTCTGAAAGGGACCTTGCACCACCTCCGGATGGAGACACCACTCCTGATCCGCTAGGCATCGATGGCTGAGTTTGTTCTCTCTGGTATTTCAGAGAACCTGCCAGGTATTGAACCACCAGGGATATGCCCTGCTGTTCCAGCCATGTCCAGAGATGCAGGGCCTTTTGACAAAGATTGCACGACCCGACTCCGCCCCGTTTGTTACAGTACCACATAGCAGTGGTGTTGTCCGTGAACACTTGAACTGGCCATCCTTTGATGGAGGGTAGAATGTCTTTCAATGCCAAGCGCTTTGCTCGGGGCTCCAGCATGTTAATGGGGAGTCCAGATTTCACCAGAGATCAGAGTCCTCGATCTCCACCTCTCCCAGGTGGTCACCCCATTCCAGAAGTAAAGCATCTGTCACAACTGTGGGATCTGGTTGAGGAAGGGAGAGGGGTCTGTCTCTGACCCAATCGTGATTCGTCAGCCACCAATGCAGGTCTCCTCAGAGATCTGGACCATGTCAGAGAGATTGTCCTGATGCTGCGCCCACTGGAACTTCAGGTCCCACTGCAGAGACTGCATATGCCAACTGTCATGTGTCACTAGCAGGATGCAGAAGACCATGAGGCTAGCAGACTCAAGGCCATTGTCACCAAAATCCAGGATAGAGGCTGAAACATCGGTATCATAGCCTGAATAGCCTGGACTTGCCGCTCGGGAGGATAGGTCCAAAACTGCACTGTGTCCAGAACAGCACCGATAAAAGGGCGCAACTGGGGGGAAGACCTGTTGGGCCCGTCGGTGCAGTAATCGGCATCGGTCGACACAGTACTGGCTCTGGGTCATCGGGGATGAGAATAGGGCTGATGTTGCCAGAGGAAACCGGCGTTGGGCCAGATCCATTGCCGGATCCAGTGGGAGACATGGGTGTTGGGGCCGGAACCACCGATGTTCAAACCTGATTTAGCCCCCACTGATCGGTGGGGTCCAAAGGGGCGCTGGAGTAGTCAGGGCGCTCAAAAACTAGGCACATGGCCCCATAAAATTCTTTAAATTGAGGAGGGGTCGCTTCGGCTCCCTGAAAAGTGGGGAGGGAGGAGCCAACCCTGGCGCAGGTTCCGGAGAACGAGGCCTTGAATGCTGAGGCTCCCCTGTCGCATCAGCCGACAGACGGGGAGAAGTCTTGCACACTTTGACTTCTTGTGTCTCTTACCTCAATATCCCGAAGATCGTGGTTGGGATGAAGAGGACTTGGGACTCCTGAAGCGAGCCTAGGACCTTTCTCTTGACTGGGACTGTGACCTCCGAGGAGACCAGCGTGGCGTTGCCTGCTAGGCCACAAGCAGCTTTTGGGATCGCTCCCTCAAAGCCTTCAGAGCCTTGGCCCTGCAGTCAGAGCACGACTTTAAGTCGTGGTTGTGCTCCAGACATCACAATCAAACCAAATGCGGGACCCTTCACTGACCTGGCGCGGTGATAGGCGCTGTACGGTTTGAAACCTAAAACCTTCCTAGACATGATCTTCCTACACACAATAGAAAAAAGGGGTCTTCAAAAAATTCTGTCAAAAAGTAAAAGTGGATAGCTCTCTTAACTGATCGGTACTTGACTGGTGCGGAAAGAAAAGAACTGACGCCAGCAAGCCGAGGTGGTGCCTATACAGGTCACTTTCGGCCTGGATGACGCCATCATGCGGAGCGGACCGACGTGCAGAGGTATTGCTCGAAGAAAAATCTTCCATATCCAGTCTGACCCTTGGGAAATTCAAAGGTTAGGAATCTGCGTCTAGATGTCTCTATCCAGTGTTAAAGAGTTTGCAATCCATGTGGCTGACTTCTTTTTTTTTTATTTTTATTTATTTTTTTAAATATTTTTATTGTTCATCATCAGAAAAATAAAGTATAAACAATTAATTGCTTTGACATATATATCTGATACAACAGAAATCCTTCAATTACAGCTTGATCACTTAAATTTAACAACATGATGCAATACATAATTTAATTATAATTACTTGAAAGAAGACAAAATTAATAAATCTGAGAGAGAGAAAAAAAAGGAAGAAACCCAGTAAGCATCACCCTTTAGATTAACCATCTAGTTTAAGTTTCCATTTTTCAACTGGGGCCCATACCCGTTTCCCAAGCTGTCTTGCATTCGCTCCTTTTTTTTCATATAAAGATTTCTCTAAGGTGTAAATAGCTAATAATTTTGAGAGCCATTGTTGAAACGAAGGGGGATTAGAGTCTTTCCATACCGTTGCGATACAAAGCCGGCTCAGCGTCATAGCAATAAACAAAAATTCTTGATGGGGTATCTCCTGTCCCTCCTTTGCCACTCCAAGAACCATAATCTCATTAGTTAATTTAATTGAAATCTCCAATTCATCTTTAAAGAAGTTTTCCATAGCTAGTTTAAAGGGATCTAAATTAGGGCATGCTGCAAACATATGGATCGTGTCTGCCTCCAAACTCTGACATCTTGGGCAGAAGATCCCAATAGTACCACCCCAACGAGCTATTCTATGTGGTGTATAATATAATTCATGTAAAGTCTTAAAGTATTGTGCTTGCAGGTTTGCAACCTTCAGGATAGAATTTCCAAGCCGAAGTGATTTTTCGCCCTCATTCCCGGCTAAATCTAGTTTAGTTCTCCATTTATCAAATACTTTTCCTCTATCATCCTCATTATACTCGCACAATGCACCATAGAGTTGAGAGATTGAACATCCCTCATCATCTTGAACAATTTCCATCAGATCTACCCTAGCATACTTACAGTTACCTGCCTGTTTCCTCTGCAATACTGATCTTATCTGTAAGTATTTAAAAAAATCTCTCCGATCCAAGTTATATAGCTGTTGCGCCCTCTCAAATGAAATTAACCCTGACTGATCCGTGATATCGCCGATTGTACTAACCCCAAGATTATCCCAGCGCCTCATCACTTGATCATGGAATACTTCTGGGAGGAGTTCATTCATATATAAAGGGGTATAGAAGTTCATTCTCCCTAATTTAATTTTCTTCCGAATCATTGACCAAACCGATATGACCGCCCCCAACAGCTTAAATTTTGTTCTTTTATAGTAGTTTAGTTCCTTGAATGTGAGAAGTCCCTTATTAGAGTCCAAAACCAAGAGCTCATATATATCCGGAATGCCAACCCTACCCCTCCAGATGTCTTTCGTATTTCTGCCGAGAAGTCCTTTACAATACTGAAGGACTGACGCAAAATAATATGCCTTAAAGTCAGGTACTGCAAGGCCCCCCCGGTCTTTAGAGAGTGCCAACCTCTTTATGGCTCTACGAGTTCTGCCCTTAGCCCATATAAAGCGATTACAAATCCCCTCTATTTCCTTAAACCAATTGTTAGAATATGATAAAGGAATTGTACGGAATAAATATAGAATTTTAGGCAAAAACACCATCTTTATAACATTGCAGCGACCGATGACTGTTAAACGTAAATTGTCCATCCTATTTAAGTCTAATTTTGCCTTTTTGATTACTGGGGTCAGATTTTCCTCCACAACCTTAGATAGGTCAGATGTTATAGTAACTCCCAAATAGACCGCGGACTCTACAACTCTCTCATCGTTAATCGGAGCAAATTGATTTACAACTATTTGTGTTTTTCCTTGATTTAATTTATACCCTGATAGAGGTCCATATTTTTTTGCCTCATTCTCGATTTCCCCTATCGCTATTATTGGTATTGATGATGTAATTGCTAAATCATCTGCGTATCCCAATATTTTAGTCTCATATCCATTCAGCACTATTGGACAAATGTTTTTATTTTTTTCTCTGTGTCTAATAAATGAGTCTATATAACAGGCGAATAGTAGAGGGGAACAGGGGCATCCTTGCCTAGTTCCACGCTCGATTTTTATTGCCTCGCTCAGCTCCCCTCCCACTCTCAGACTGATGCTCGGGCTTCTATAAAGGGCTTTTAATGCTCCTACACATAATTTCCCAAAATTATGTTTATACATTGTTGCCCAGAGAAAGTCCCACGAGACCCTATCGAAAGCTTTTTCAGCGTCCAGCAATATTAAGGACATAGGGTCTCGTGAGACATTAGTACCATCCAACAGCGCAAAGACCCTTGTGATGTGATCGGCAGTGCCCCTCCCTGGTATAAACCCGTGCTGCCAGGGTGAGACTATCTTACCAATTACCAAGCTCAGCCTGTTAGCCAAGATTTTAGAATAGGCCTTAGTGTCACTATTCATTAAGCTAATTGGTCTATATGACCCAGGATCCGTAGGGCATTTATTCTTTTTTAGAAACACTACCATTAAAGCTTCTCCCCAAGACTCCGGAGGTGCAGCACCATTCTGTATTAAAACCATGAGTCGATTAATGTCTGCTTCTAAGATTAAATAGAATTTTTTATAGAATTCTAACGGTATAAAATCGGGTCCCACTGCTTTTCCTGATGGGAGATCCTTAAAAGCTCTTTGTACTTCTTCTGGGGTAAAGTTGATCTCGAGGGAGTTATTATCCTCCTCTGTGAGCTTATCTAGGGAGGCAGAGTTTAAATATTCGTCAATTTTTGCTAGATCTGGATCCCCATTATTCTGACTGTATAATTTCTTATAATAATTCTGAAATACAGCACAGATTTCCTTTGGTGTTTTTACTATTGTCCCTGCCTCCGTAGTCATTTCTGTTATCTGCCCCTGAGTGGCCGCCTGCCGGGTTCTAATCGCTAGGATTCGTCCTACCTGTTCGCTATATTCGTGCTGCTCTTCCCTCCTGGCCAAATATTTACCAGCTGCCTTTTCAGCATATACTTCACCCACTGCTGCTTTAGCCAAGGCTAGTTTTTGCATTGCTTTTGTCACATCCTCTTTCTTTCTTAAACTTCTTACCAGTTCTTCCTCTAGCTTTGCTACTAGATTTATCTTTTTCTCTAAGGTTTCTTTTTCCCGCTTACTCCGTCTAAGAGAGTAACTTAAGGTTTCCCCCCTAATACCTGCCTTCATAGTATCCCATACTATTTGCGGTGATGCTGTGCCCCTATTGTTTTCCAGAAATTCTTTTAGCCAAATTTCCATGTAAGTAACATAATTTACATCCAGTAGCAAAGCTCTTTCAAAGGTCCAGCTAGTTATACTGTTCTGTGAGTATGGTATAGAGATCTCCATGGAGAGCGAGTTGTGATCTGACATCAATCTAGGCATTTTTTTAATTTTCACCATCGGTATCATCGAGGGGGAAATCAAAAAATAATCTAGCCGGGCTAGAGTTTTATGGGGGGCAGAATAGTATGTGCAGCCTCCCCCTCCGTTTATATGTTCCCAGATATCGATCAACCCATTGTCCTGCATGAGCTGTATTAGCGCTCTATGGGTTTTCTTCTTTTTACCAATAAATCTTGCAGGATTGTCTTTCCACAACCCATTGAGGCCATTTATATTTAAATCGCCACATAGTATTATGGGGAGAGGCCAATTAGGTAGTTGAGAATTTATATGAATAAAAGTTTCAGGGTCATCAACTGTTGGTGCATAGATAGAGCATAGAGTAAAATTAAAATTTTGAATTTGGCACTCCGCTAAAACCCAGCGACCATGTCTATCTACCTGTTGTTTTTTGAATGTAATCTTTTTTCCACGTGCTAATATTGCAACCCCGCGTGTTCTAGTGCCCTGAGTCGTACAAGTCAGTACTTTATACCCTAGTTGTTCCAATAAATATTTTTGCGATATCTCTATGTGCGTCTCCTGAACACAGATTAAATCAGCTTGCAGTGTTCTGAAATATTCTTTCAAATCCCTTCTTTTTCTTGCATCATTTAAACCACATACATTAATTGTGACTATGCGCATCATTTTTCTTTTTTTTCCCTCCATTTCTGTTCCCTTTCTTTCTCTGATGATGATTTTACCCCCCCTTTTCTCCCCCGGAGACCCACCCACCCCTCCCCCTCCCTTACCACCCCTTGAAGCATCCCCCCTTGAGGCATCCTGGATCCAATCGGGTCCAGGTGTGGGCGTCGATTGATCACGGCGCCTCAGTGCACCTGCCCCTCCAGCCCTGCGTGTATTTTTTTTCCTTTTTTTTTTTTTCCTCTTGATCATTTACCGGCATTCTTCTTGACAGTCTCTGAGATTTCTTTAAGATATTGTTCGGCCTGTATTTCGCTCGTAAAGCTGCGGGTTCAACCCCTAAAAATTATCTTCAATCTGGCAGGGTTCTGTAGGAAAACCTTTGCGCCAATTTGCTCAAAAGGGGAAAAAAGCTGCCTCAGCCTCCACCTCCTTTCAACAGTCGCATGAGCAAAATCTGGTCGAACAAAAAATATAGTGCCATTGTATTCTCTCTTGCTTGTAGGGCGCGCTAAGTCATAGATAGATTCTCGGAGTAAAAAATTTCCAAAGAACACCAGCATTGCCCTTGGAAATTTAGATTGGTTCTGTGTTTTCCTGGATTGAGTAAGGGGGAACCGATGGGCTCGTTGGACTTCTCTCTCCAGTTCCCAGTTTTTCAATTCAGGGAGGGCTGATTTAAGAAGTCTAATTACATACCCCCTTGGGTCATTGTCTTCAACGCCCTCAGGAAGCCCTAAAAATCGCAAGTTATTTCTTCTTGATCTGTTCTCCTGATCCTCAACCTTTGTCAGTAAGTCCTGTATAATGCCTTCTTGCTTCTTTTCTTGCCTTTGTAGATAAACAACATCATTCTCCAGGTGGTCAATTTGTGTTTCAACTGACACCATTCTTTCAGAAATCTCTAGACATGTGCTGCCCACCTTATTTACAGCACCTTGTAACTTTTGGATACCTAAATGATTTCTTTGAGTATCCGTTTTAACATCTTTATGAAGTTTCCTAATTGAGCTTAATATATCTCTCAGAGATGGCTCGTCTGTGTCTGCTGCTACATCATATTCAGTGATGACCCCAGTTGAGTCCACACCTTTTTCTTGGGCCGCTATTTTTCCCTTTGATTTTTGGGGTTTTGCGGTTTTCCGAGGATTACTAGGTTCAGGATCGCTTCCTTGATCGATCGTTTCTTCGTAGGTAGACTTATTTAGTCTTTTATTCCTTATTTTTCTTGTTTCAAGTTTTTTCCTTGGCGTACTTCCTTGCCCAGGATCGCTCGATTTCCTTATACCCGAACAGCTGGATATATCTTGAGTTGAGACACCTTGATCTTGGTCTTGGCCTTTGTTAATTTCGCTTGTGTCGCTGGAAGTCGAAATACCAGTTTCATAAATATCTGCGTCAGATTCTTCTGAATGTGATGGTAAGTATAAAGCTGTTTCCGGTGAAGGCCCTATGTCTGAGGGGGAATTCAGAATTCCATGAGTGTTCATCCCCAGAGTATGTTTTTGATTTCCTCCATTCTGTATCGTTGATTCTTGGACTGTTAGTACACTGCTTGACCCTTTGGGTAGTGGGCTAAAGATATTCCGTATGCTTGGCTGCAAAGTAGTTGACTGCCCTGTCAAAGTCGCTTTTGCATTTGCTTTCAGATCTTTAATGGCTTGTAACCGTTTTGCTTTTTTCATCAATAGTTCCATCTCTTCTGTATCTTCAATATCCTTCTCCTTTTCCTTATATTGCTCCTTGCTTTTTTCTTTCTTTTTCTCTAATTCTGCAGTATTGGCTGCATATTTATAGCCTTTAGGTTTTTCATAGTCCCCCTGTTGCTCTCTGCAGCTCATCATTAATAATTTATCCTTATCTATCTCTTTCTCTTTATTCTTCTCTTTCTCTGGGCCTCTCTTGTTGCCTTTCTCCTTCTTCTCCTTTGCCTTCTCCTTTGCCTTGTCCTTTTCTCTATCTTTTCCTTTGTCTTTATCCCTGTCTTGTACTTGGTCTTTGTTTTTGACTTCTTTGGCTTTAGTTCCTCTAGTCTCTCGTCGTTGCTGCATTGGCTGCAATGGCTGCGTTTGCTTAAATATGTAAACATTCATATTCATATTAGCATATTATCTGCCTCTAATGCATCTTGAATTTTATCATTAGGCTCAGCTTCGACTTCAAGTTCCTCTGCCCCTTGGGCGCTCTTGCCCCCCGGGGTGTTCAATCGCACCATAGATAGGTCATGCACCACATTTTGATCCCGTAACTCCCTTAGTTCATTCCCCACTTTCTCTGTGGCGGTGTCATTCATTTTCCCTACCTCAGTCCCTGTCTCTTCTCGCCTTGTAGCGTGCCCGGTCTTCTCGGACTTCTCGCTCTCCTTGCTTGCAATATTCTGAGCTGATTGCAGAGTGGTTGATACCTGCCCTGGATATGTCAGGTTGAATACGGCTGACTCACTCCGGATGCACAGTGTAATATGCCGCTCCTGTATTTTGTCGTTACCATTACACATAGGCATAGGCATAGGCTTGATTCTGCTTGTAGTGCCCTCGAGATTTTGATTAGTCTGTTTTGTCCATTTCGTTTGTGCCCGCCACCTAATGCCTTGTACACGCTTAATAGTCTCCTTAATCCCGACTGCTGGCCTCGTGGCACATAACACGGCAATTTTGGTGTCCCTCCCCACCGTCCGCTTCTGTCCGAACACCCTTAGGCACCTAATGCTCTGCACCTGGATTTTCCACTGAGGCCCCCCTATCATTGTAGGTTGTATCTCTTTAAAAGTAGTGGCCGTTTTTTTAGCATCCCACCAGTTAAAAGCTCCGTGGAAATCTCTAGACAGGTGATTGACCGTGGAAACGAGGCTGAGAGCAGAGCCTCCCTTTCCCAGCAGACTCTGAACCACTTGAGCCAAGCAGCGAAGTCAAACGGGGGTGAGCAGAGAGCTTGGCTTTTAACTTCAGCGTCTGTGTTTTAATTGTAAGTTACGAGCTGTAACAGATTGTTTATGACACATTTAAGTATTGTTCAAGCTCTCTGTGTCAGGCTGTGAACTTTAAAGAACTAATAGTCTTTTCTTTATCGTCTTTTGCTGCACGTTGCACAATACTCTCAAAACGGAGTAAGAAGCAACCTCTCTCCTCGTTTCTCATTTATTTGCCGCTTTGCATAGTGACAGAGCAAGAAGCATTATACAATATCCCCTGAGCATCGCCGTAAAAATAAAAAAATAAAAAGCCTGCCACCAAACTTCAGCAAACACCGACGAACGCTGCACTATGCCCCCGCTCCTCACCAGTTAATCCATATCCAATTTCATGCCTGAGTCCGAGTCCTGAACTGTACATCGGGTAGCGGGCGGGCGGCTGACAGGTGATCAGAGAATCGGATATGCTTCCGTCCGTTGTGCACCAAGGAAAATGTCCATCTCGGGGAAGAAAAAGTTTAGGATGGATTTAAGCTTCAATTTTCATATATCAAGATCCAGATCCAGAGATTTATTTGCTCTATAATCGGCCGGCATATTCTCGCTCACATCACGCAGGGCTGCAGGAGTGCGCTCAGTCAGCGTCCGTTCACGCTGCCGCCATCATGCCTCCTCTCATAGGTTTGAACCATGAAGGTGGCTGACTTCTTGTGAAACAAACAAAGTGCATGTTCGTTCCTTGTGAGATACTTCTCTGCTTCCAAGATGTCTTTTGTCAACTTCACTTAATAGGTGATAGGATTCCAACAACAACAACATTGTGTACCACGATTGCCTTGCAAGGACACTATGGACCACAAGGCACTTATACTCTGTGCTTCAAGACGGCCGCCACATTCGGAACGTCTTATGAGAGTACTTTTGGCTCCTGTGACGTAGGTTCTCCTTGTATTTTCTCATGTGTTTCATGAAAAGTGTCCTTCTGAGCTGGGCGGCTTCCATTCAGACAAAACCCACATCCTGTACATTTCCATCCATTTTCAGTACTGGAAACACACGCCCACGATATATAAACTCAATCGCTGTGCATGTTTTTGCAGAGAATCTATAACATTTGTATTGTTTTTAAGACCAGTAAGAAGTCAGCAGCTAATATTTTACACTCATTTACCCTTATGCATTCATAGCTAATCAAAAGGCCTAGGCATTGTATTGCCTAAGGTGCTAAACCATAATCCTATTTCGAAGATTTGCTAAACTAATTGGGTACCAACGGCTTTCACAACTATGGCTACAACCTGGGTATCCCCGTCACTCGGACTGGATCGGAACTACGAAATACTTCAATGGAAATAAATGCCCTTCCTCTAAACTCTCTAATAGAGAGGTGGGACTGAAGAGATCTATCTAGAGTTAAGGTCTTACCTGGGAAAACTGGGAGTCGAATCATGGCATACTTAGGCATTTTCTTTGCAAGAACTGTGGGCAGAGTGACAGTAATTTGTCAATAAAGCAGTAATTTGAGGATATGGAAAAGCAGTATACATCTTTTCTTATTTTTAAATGATCCTCTACACCAATGTGCCAGACAATTGCTGTAGTGTGAGGTAGACATGAAAGGATTCCCTACTACTACCAATATATATTTTTTTTAAACAACCAGAATTGCACAGACGTGGGTGAGCCTGCAAACCCAGATATATACGATTCCACAGGTTAAGCCACCCTTTGGTAAAGGGTTGGACTTTTACAGCACTTTTTCTGAATCTTGGATTTACTAGAGGCTGCGGATGCATATTCCAATACATATTGAACCTGTTCAGTATTTTCATGATGTAAAGTACAGCCCTCGAGAAGTCATTTGTGTTCTCATCTGGAAGCGAATGCAGGCATTTCAGGAAAAAAAATCATGTGTGGGATCAATTATCTGGGCACGTTCTCAAGGCGTTGCTGTTTTTGGCGAATAAACACAGGCAGACAATTGTACAGCATTCGATCTTCTCTTGTTGCTGTGAAATACTAAACATCTGGATGACACACTGGAGTTCAAATCAGGGCAGGGGCACAATTTTAAATTTTAGTCAAAAAACAAACACGGCAGAAGAAACTAGGGGTTGATATTCTTTCACAACCCTTCTGAGAAGTCTGTTTTATTTTTGTGTGACTTGGTTTTCAACCAACTGTTTGAAATGTACAAGATGAGTTACAGCTGTACTCGCCCCAGAGAGACTTGGATTCATAACTGCATTGGAAAAATGGACGGCTGCATCTCAAATGTAACTGATGTTGCTAACCCTCTTTCTGTACACGGCTCTCATGCTTTGCATCCAACTAAGGACCACCGACTGCCATCTTCCATATTTTGGTCACCTAAAAGCAGAAGACCAGGACATCTCTTTCAAAACTGTCAACATATTTAGAACTCACACTGCAGGTTCAGACTACTGCATCAATGGGTGCCACTGACACAACTTCCCCCCATAAAACACTTGATAAAGTTAGACCACACTAGTTAACACAATCCTTAAGATGTTTAGGTATAGACTTATTTTTACTCTTTGCCCCATTGGTACAGAAACATTGTTCCACCTTGAGAGTCCAAGGGTGGATTTCCAACCATGATGGGATTATTCTGCAGCTGAACACAGGCCTTGTAAAATCGCTGCCCTGGTCATGGTGCATGAACACTACCAGGTACAATTTGCCAGGAGGCAAACAATGCCGCTGTTCTTTTCTAAAGACCGATCTAGAGGATAATGAAAGTTCTACTGAACCTATGCACATCCCACGAGTGGCATTGCACAGCGTGCATTATGAAGACTCAGCACTATCTGAACGGAAGGCTGAATATTTGAGGCAATATCTTGAGATGGTAATATTCCATCTCACATTGACGTAATGCTTCCCCTTTACATGAAACATTGAGCATGTTAACTAAGGCCAAAGATGAATTAAAACATGTTATTCATATCCTAAGCTGAATATGCTATTTTCTGATGTCAGATACAGAGACCAGGCTCGTCACCTGGAAAGTTTACCTTCTGCCATAGAAACTTTCATGGAGAAAAAGTGGTCATCCATGAGTCATCGGCGGGGCAAGTTGCAAGCTGGATCTGAAGTGGGGCTCGATGACGGTTGGTTGCTGAAGAGCAGTGTCCCGGTGTGGTAGTCGACGAAGGTGGGAATGTTTAGAGCACGTGAAGTCCAAAGAATGTGCCCAGGAAAGCCTTAACATTGACGGGTTGCTGCTTTGAGTCGGACCTAATGAAGCCCTCTATGTTCAGACTTGAAAACGTTTCTGGAAGTCAGGTTTCCTTCAGCCGGGCAAACCTGCAAGCTGAGGCTGACCAGCAATTCAATGTGTGCAGCTTCTACAGCAATGCCAATCTTTGTTGGTTCTCCAGCCACTAAGTTAGCAAAAAGTTTCAAAATCCCTGCTTTTGAAGTATGGGCAAAAGGAATACATTTCAACAACCAGCCAAGGGTCCAGGACCTGGGTGCACCACTTGGGAGTTAAGGCTCACTACAACAGAAGCCAGCAGCAGTGTCCAGGGCAGGTTCAGTAGGTACTGGTCAGTTGCAGGGAGAGAGGCCTACAGAAGCTTGTTGTATCTCTGCAGCCAACTGACCCTCAGGGTCCTGGGTTCAAGACAAGCAGGTCCAGTCTTGTTCAGGTTCTTCAGACGGCAGGGCAGTCCTCCTTCTCGTTCTCCACAGGTCCAGGAGTGTTCTGAGGAGGATATTGGGGGTGCCCTAGTGTGGGGGGGGGGTGGACTCCTGGCCACTGGCTAACCAGTGGGTAAAAGTTCCCTCTTTTGTAGCACTTCTTGTGTGTTTTACTGTATGCCAGTGGTTCGAAACTTTTGACTCCTGAGGACCACCTCTGGATCACTACTGGAAGCCGGGGACCCCCAAGCAATTTCTATGTTATAAATTTCGAAAATTACAACAGTAATTTGCAAAAATACACAAAGAAGTAGTACATACCAAGCAAATACTCAAATTCCTGAAGCTTTTATTATTTTATATTGAAAAAATATGCAAAAATCTAAACATTTCAATGGGAAGGATGGTGCTGCATCTTGGCGACTAACTTTTAAATGTTTGGTTTTATTTCGGAAATTTGATTCCTCAGGTCTGATTGTACATGCTCCAAACTATTTCTGCATTTATTTTTTAGATACATAAGATCTGAGAAAGCTTTTTCACATAAATATGTGGTGGGGAAAGGAAGTAAAACCTTAAGTGCTTTGTACGATAATTCAGGATAATCTGTTCGTACTTGCAGTCAAAAATTTGCCAGTGGAGGAGCCAAGATGGCGACCGGGACGGCAGCGTAGACTCCCGGCTCCGTGAACCTCCGTATCCCGCACGGATATCCTGCATTAGATCCTCAGCCTGCGCTATGCGCCCGTGTTTGTGAATGAGAGCGGCAACCGATCGAGTGACTCCGAAGTTTCTGGCGGCTGTACCGCCGGAGAAACGGGTATTTGCAATTTGCGGCCTGTGCGGCCCTGGAGCCGGGACCTTGAGTGGACATCTTGGCCGGGTGGCAGTTTCACAACAGCGGCCTTTGGTGACTGGGTGGAGTCGGACTGCCGGATCGGTGCGACTATCGGCCTACATTTCGCCGTGGTCGCTTCCTACCATTAAGCGGAGCGGAACAAGTGCATGCCCGGGGTGGCAGTTCCACGACTCTCCGGTGATTGCCTCCGCCTTCGACGGTGAGCTGCCCGAACGCCGCCCGTAACTCGCCCTGATTCCTGCGGGCTGCTCCCGGATTTTCGCGGGCGCTGGTCCGTGGTGGGGACGACTGTTGCCCGTGACTACATAACGGATACATTTTTGGTCTGTCTCCGGAACCCTGTTTGCCAGCGACATGGACCTTGATGCGCTTGCCCCTGGGTCCCGGTCCCAATACGGGTTGGACCTACCCGGCGGCCATCTTGTCACAATGAAGTCTACCATCCTGTCCACCAGGTCACAGCAGGATCGGGAGTGTGCGACTCCGGGGAGCGTAGCGGAGCGATCGCAGAGAGCTGTGCTGGGGTACCGGGACCTTCTCGAGGCTCTCGGTGCCCTTCATTCCACCTTGCTTCATGGCGTTTGGGTATTGGGGAGTAGGCTTGATGGTGTGGCATCAGCGTTGGGACAGTTGCGGCCTGCCTGTCCTCCGATACACAGGGACTTCCTGCACTGCACTCAGGACGACAACGTCGGGGCCACCCCTGTGCCTAGTGACCAGCTGGAAACTCCGGACAGTCTACTATTGTGTGATCGGCCGGCTGTGGATCTGATCTGTCCCGGAGGTATTGGACCTGAGTGGGGGGGGGGGTGGCCTTGTCCGGTGGGCGGCCTCCGGCGACCCTGGGAAAACTCAAGCAACGGTTGTCTACTCTGGCTGATTCCGCCTTCCTGGACCTTGTGTGCAGTGCAGATCCTGGGGCAGCACTGGGAAAGACGTTCCTCCATAATGCTGACTGGGTTGGTACTCAGAGACTTCCACCCCACCGGGGTGCGTCGCTTCCTGGTCGTTTTTGGACGCTCCTTTACCATGTAGCGTTGGACATGGCGCCGGGTCGAGGGGTATGCATGGGCGGATTTGCCAAGAGTGGCCAAGGATAAGAATGCTCTTTCAGTGGTGGTCGGCTAATAGGCGGGCGGGCTCGGGGTTGCGTGCTCTCATGGTATAACTGTCGGTATAGTAGGTGCAAAATGCTCCCCATCTTTCCTTGACATGGTCGATTTTGTGTTGTTTACTGTTTGCTTTGGGGGAAACATAATGTGCGGGAGGGAGACGCCGGGGGCATGTTTTGAAGGCCCTCCTCCAGTTTATTAATACTCTCTCTACCCCCCCTTCTGGTGGGGTTCTTTTCTTACTCCTTTTTCCCTGTTTCTTCTATATTTCGGGTCTGGTTCCAGGGCGACAGGCACACTGCTGGGGGGGGGGGGCCGTACTCATCTGCAGAGGTGCAGGGTGGGGGGTTGAGGGAGGGGATTCTTTTAGTCTTTAATCTCCTTTTTCCATGGCCTCCTTTTTCTTCTCTGATTCTTCTTGTTTTCTCTTTTCTGGGATCAGCGTGGTACATCTCCTTTGTTGTGAATCGTTGCCTTTTCATGTGTGCCACAATTTCCGGGGTGTTCTCTGGGCTTTAGGGCAGGGGACTGCAGGCGCAGCTGGGCATGATATTCTTCCCTATCCTGAATTTCCTGTGTCTGCGCCATTGATTCAATAGATTGCTGTTTATTGCTTACGTTTATCATTCTGCCTGCCTCTTATCGCTGTTGGGAAATTGTTTGGCACCTGATCCTTCTGTTTTTTTCCATTATAAAATGAAAACCCTTTTTATCCTGGTGTCTTACATGCGCTCTTCACAGGCCAGACTATATTAGCATGAAGATTCTGCTCCCCGAGGTGCTGCCTGTGTTAACATTTGATCTCTGTTGTTCTGACTGCTTAGCGGCCGGCCCCGGGGGGTTGTAGGCCCATACTTGTTATTGATTGAAATGTCAATAAAGGTTTTTCAAAAAAAAAATTAAAAAAAAATTTGCCAGTGACTTTTCCTTGAATTGAAGCTAAGTGCACTATCTGTAGAGATTTCAATCAAACCATTTTCTTTAGATGCGTTCAGCCCCGTTAAATTGTCTATATCTACATTTAAAGGATCTTTATTCCAGTTTTTGCTACTGGAATGTACTGACGAAAACTGCACCGCATATCTTGGAGATGCCGGATAAAAATTTCCAAGACTTCGTTTGATAATTCATCATCAGCAGATTCCAAGAATGTCTTCAGGTTTTGAAAAGAATCAAAATTTCTTTGTGTTAAGCGACGAGCCCACAAATCAAACTTTTTTTTATCATTGCCTCAATCTCGTCTTCGACATTGAAAACTGTGATACCTACTCCTTGCATACTCAAATTGAGTGCATTTAAATGAGTGATCACGTCTGTCATATACACCAGCATGGCTAACCAAGTATAGTCATGTAAGCGCTCATCAAGTGCAAATGGAGATTCCAGTTCAGTGAAGAATACTCTGATTTCATCTCTTAATTCAAAAAGCCGAGACTAATCTCTACCACGAGACAGCCATCGGACATCTGTATGCAGCAAAAGCTGATGATGAGCACTATCCATGGAATGACAAAGCTGCTCAAAAAGCCTTGAATTTGGTGACCTAGCTTTGATAAAATTCACAATTTTGACTGACTCATTCAAGACCTTTTTGAATTCCTCTGGCATCTTCTTAGTGGCTAATGATTCACGATGAATGCAACAATGATGCCATGCAACTGAAGGGTTAATTTCCCTTATTCGTGCTACAAGTCCAGTTAGTCTCCCAGACATGGCACGTGCCCCAGCTGTGCTGATTCCTATGCATTTGGACCACTGAACTCCATTTGATGTCAGAAAGTCATTGAAACTGCTGAAGACCTCTGCAGCAGTGGTATGTCTCAAATAGCGGCAGAACAGTAAATCTTCAATAATGTTCCCCTCAAACTCGTATCTAACATAACACAGGAGATGAGATTTATTTGCTATGTCTGTACTTTCATCTACTTGTAGGCGCTATAATGCTGACTTTTACAAACTCTTTAAATCAACTGTTCTTTTATGTTATTTGAAATGTTGTCAATTCTTTTTTTTACAGTGTTGTTAGATAATGGCACCAAATTTAAATCTTTTGCTGCTTTTTCTCCAACCATTGCACTCACCACGGCTTTAGCAGCAGGTACGAATAGTTCTTCAGCAATTGTATGAGGTTTTCCAGTTTTTGCTGTGAGCATGGACACTTCATATGAAGCTTTCAGAGCATTTTCATTAACAGATCCTGTCGCAGTTTTTTTATTATTCTTCTACTTTTTAGGAGCTCTTGCTCTTTATTCTTGAAGAATTCTGTGGATTTGGTAGCATGTTCTTTATGCTTAGTTTCCAAGTGTCTTTGTAATTTAGAAGGTTTCATGGCCTCATTTGACAAAATTTCATAGCATAGCACGCATTGTGGTTGCTGTTCATGTTCTGAACCTGAACATGTGAAACCCAATGATAAATATTCACCATCGTACTTGCGAACCTTCCTTATCTTTTCACTTAACTCCCTTTGTTTTGAGCATGATGGTCCATCATTGATGTCTTCAGTGGATTTTCGCTTGAGGTTAAGCCAGCGATCCATCGTCGTTATGTTTTTTTTAGGATACCCACAGCTGACAAGTCTATTGAATCACATTCGGTTATGGAATCATTTTCTAGCAAAGCTATTTGGAAAAGCACGTAGTAGACCTTCACTACTTCACCTACTACAGGCTGCCCTCGTCAGATGTTTCCAGACTACATGTGCTTTGAAGTTGAGAGATGAAGCAGCGCCTGTAAGAAGATTTTAACACTGTATCAGCACTGCTTTCTAGGAAAAGACAGAGGACACTAGCAAATCATATGCATGGATATGGCAATTTTATGTATGCGGCTTCAAGATAATTCCATTTGCTCAGTTTAATTTAACATCGCTCATTCATTGTGGAAGCAGTCCATTGTTGATTGCATAGAGAGGTTCGCAAGATAGTATGGGAAAATATGCGCAGGGTTTGAGTTAAGCGAGAACACTTTAGAAAGTCATTTTGTCTGCTACACACTGGCCGTAACTGCGTTGAGGTTGAGATTAAATTACAACCAGGATGTCACAGACGTTTCCTATGTGGCTTGCTGGCAGCCATGGCACATGGCATGAGCAGCTGATGTGACACAGAGAATAGTTAAATGCAATCAAATACATGCCAACATTTTAGAAGAGGAAAGTGTATTTTTTTAAAAAATATACTTGGGAGAAAGCATTTCCTCCATTTACATCTATTGAAGAAGAGGCAATTTCAGGTGGAAGACAGCCTGAATCGGGTCTATTGGAATGTATGAATACAGTGTGTATTTAGCAGTACAAGGCTTCTGCTCTCAGCTATAACAAGCACAAGGAGATGATGGACGGAGTGCTGAAACTTTTCGGACACTCACCCCAGTCACAGATCTGGGTTGAATCCATCATCGTTCTTTAGCTCACTTCGCCACCCCAGTTTGGACCCATTTACATGTGGCTGGGTCCAAACTGGAATGGCATGGTGAGCAAAACAAAGATGGATTTAGGCCCAGATATCTGTACTGGGAAGAATGTATGACATTGTTCTGCATTCTGTCCATCGATTGTTGTTTTGCGCTGTTGTCTTTCACTTCCATGAGGCTGATAACATAAATAACAAGCATTGGCATAGCCAATAGGTCTCGCCTTTGGGACCTTATAAGTGTTTAGCCATGCAACAGTTGCATAACTAAATACTTATAAGGTCCCAAGAGCGAGACCTATTGGCTATGACAAGCGGCCATGTGGCCGCGAAAGTGATCGCGATCAAACATCAAAGCGGCCGCAAAAGTGAAAGTAATCACGGTCAAGCGCGGCGCGCGTGCCCGCGCACATGCACTGTAGCTCTAGGCTGGCCTGGTAGAACTTTTTGGAGCCCTCTCAATAAGTCTCGCCAGACCAGAGCATGCGCTGGGTCAGGGGAGACCTAAAAAGGAAACACTTTTTAAATGTGTGCACGCGCATATTTCTTCAAGGCAGGGTTGTGGGTCCTGCAGGGGGGAAGTACTCAGTTTATGATGTGACATTGTGATGACAATCACGCTGCACCTGCTTCGGGTAAATACAGTTTTCAGAATGGGGATTACATCATTACACGCATTGATTGCATAATGTGCCATGAATAAACCATTTTAAAATAAATTCAATAATTTGGACTACACTTGCGGCCACACTTTTCATGGAACCAACCCTGACATAATGTCACTGCCACCAGCACACAAGCTGAACACTCCTCACACACGAGAAGAATCATAAAAAGACTGCTGCTAATTCATAGCTGCCAAGGTTTCAGATTTCTATGTGTGACATTGCCATAAATATAGTGTAATTATAAGTGACATTTCAGCGACTATGAGTGACACTTGCACACGAGCAAAATAAAGCAATGAAGAGGAGGAAAACATAAATATCAGAAATTACACCAATTTGAGCAACAAGACAGGCTAAGTTAACTGCTTCAGAGCACAAGAAACAATTGTCAAACAACTCATTTATCAGACTGTAGCCAAAATTACGCAAAATAAATCAAGCAGTCTGGAAGACGTTCATAATTTATTATAATCAGACAGTGCTTAATTTGTAAAATATTAAGTGCCAGGGCTGTGACCAGGAGGCCACTGGAGCTTGCAGCAACCATCGCCCCTGCCATTGCTGCCAAAACAACTACTAACCATCTCTCTCGCAGGTAAATGCGACAGTGCAGATTATTCCAGGTCCCCAAAGCTAAAGGAATGGCTGGGGAGGCAGGTATTAGTAATTTTTCAATGTATATTGTTTTCCTAAACAGCTGTTATAATGCTCATCTCTAAATGACATGAGCAGCGCCACCTTGTGGCTGACTGCCCTAAGTGTGTTGTTGACAATTAGGTGCCGGTGCCGAGCACCGGTAACCAATTAAGTGCCGGTGCTCACCACCGGAAAGCTCCGGCTCAAATTAAGCACTGTAATCAGATGAGTGACTCGCAGGCTCACTCGATTGACGCCAACCACATGAGCTGTAAGCAGTGCTGCATTAGAAAGCGGAGCGTGGGAGGCACTCTTTCACAGCTAGGCTGATAGCATGGTCTCACTGACCTGACACTTCAGAACACTTTCTTTTGAGGAAGGCGACCAGCAAGCGACCAGCAAGCTCTGCGGTAAAGATTATGCTCAGTCCTGATGGCACACACGCTGTGATGCCTTTTTGGATTAGGATTTGCACATTTACTATTACTTCAAAAAAGGTACTGGCACAGGCCTTTACTTTCACCCACATCTAGACCACATTAATTGCCAACATTTTTCTGTCATGTTTTACTTTTCCAGCCAGAATAGCATTTTAACGCATATTACATTTTCATGCTAGTCATTTCACTTGTAACACTGAAACACTGAGCTGCCTTGCGCCTGCAAATTTACTATGTCTCAAATTAGATCATGATCATCTCTGCAGTGCGTGCGGTGCGCTCCGCGCTGTGACTGAGAGGGACATCTGATGAAAGCAAGTAACGGTGGGCCGCACTTCTTAGTTTGCCCGCAGCATCCTAATTCCCCTGGCCTACGCTTGTATAGCGTAAAATAAATTAAAACACTCACATGCTCATCGGGTGAAGTGCACTACTGCTGGCCCGAGGTGCCGAAATGCTGTTTAGCCTTGAAACAGGAGGCACAGCAGTACTCTGTATTCAGGGCAGACAGTGGAGACAGGACATTGACGGCAAAATGCTCTGGGGCTGGCCGCAAACGCGAGGGAACACGCACTGCCGTGCAAGTGCGCGCGGCTATAAAATAAGACAATCACCCTTCAGCTTGCACCTAAAGCTGAATAGTGATTGGCCAGATTTTGTTGTGGTCCTGCCGCCCCAGCGCTGTCATTCACAGGGCTTGTAGCGCATGGGGGCTTCAGTTTTTATGACGGAAGGCACTCCAGTCCGGCAGACCCCCTGGGAATGTGTCACAGACCCCTGGGGGTCTGCGGACCACAGTTTGGGAAATGCTGCTATATGCGATTCATAGTACTCCACTTTCTCTAAAACCAACATGGCCGAACCCTTCTTCCTCCCTGTGTGGTTACGGAACTAGGCAAACCCTCCCGTGTGGTCACTCTAAAGCAGTTCTGGGGCAGCTTCACCTCCCACCTACCACTGGGTTTGGAGCCAAGCTGGCTAGCAAGACAAAAGGGAGGCAGGCCTAAGTGTGAGCAACATCTGCCAGTGACAAGGTAGGCATCCTCTGAAGCTCAGGAAGGGGCTGGGCAAAATCCACCAGGCCACCCTGCTCATGTAAGAAAACACCTCTCCACAGGGGACCCATCAGCAGTCCGGAGAAGCTGCATACTGGCAGAAAGACCAGTTTGGCTTAGGCATTACAATGACAAATTTCAAACAAAAAGTGTAATTTCTAAAATAGTAATATAAAATCTGATGTATAAGTGGTAACTTAGTGTAACCCAGAACTTTCCTATGGGAGAGCCATCCTTGCCACAGTGAAAAATGAATTTGAATGTTTTTCATTCTCAGGACATGTAAAACATTAAACATACATGTACTATTTTTTAAATACCATATACCCCGTCCTATCAGCATTTGGGGCCTAGCTTAGGACTGACTTAATATTGAAAAGGAAGGGTAAGGCCTGGCAAAATGTTTATTTTACTGGGTCGAAATGGGAGCTTAAAACTGTATACCCAAGCTGTAGGGGCAGGCCTGGAGGCATGTTGGATAGTGCTACTTTACTGGATGGCCAATGAGCCACTTTTACCATGTTTAGAGGGAGATCAATAACACTTTCCGCTTGTTAGCAGGAGCAAATTGCAGAGTCCTATGGCCAACAAAAACTGGGTTAGCAACAGAAGACAAAAATCTTGGGGAATGCGATACACAAGATTGTTCCCCTTCTATGGCACTTGATAGGTGAGGCTTTTCTACAGAACCATGATCTCTTTGCTCCCCAAGCCTGGCAGGAATCCGCGGAGTTTGGGTGTTCCAATTATAGGCCCATTAGGCTTATAAATGGGAACATGAAAATTAGGGTAAAACTCCTTGCAAATAGTCTAAAACCAACTAATCCTTGTCTAATACACCCTGCTCAAGTTGGATTTCTGATAATGTCACCCGGTAACCACCTTCGAACCCTATCTGCCAGGGTTGATAGAGATAACACGTTTTTGGGGTCTTTAGATGATAAAAAGGCCTCTGATTATGTTAAGTTGTGCTACCTGTTCTGCACAATGTACAGGCTTGGGCTGGGATAGGACTTCATTGCATAGGTCTGGTGGGTGTACAGCAGGCTCACAGCTGTGGTGAATTGTGGAGTTATATCCCCACCCTTCTAGGCAGTGAAAGGCACCAGTCATGGTTACTACCTCCATCCCTCTTATTCTTAGCCACTAGCTGTGGAAGTTTGTCAAAACTGGAGCTTTCATGGTGTACACGCACTGTGGATGACCTAAAAGCATTCCTATAGACTTCGATATCTTAATGACACTGTTGGACTGCAAGCCTTGACAGCAGCACTCTTAAGTCTGATAACCTTTTCCCAATTTTCTAGGTGCAGGATTGATTGATCCATGTGCGAGGCATTATCACTGACCAGGTGGATGTGGTCTCATTGAGGGAGATACGTTTGAAATGTGGATGGATGGAGGCATTGCAAAAATAGATGATGGATTGTTTGGGGGGCTTTGAAATCATTTGACAAGTTCAAGCTGGAGTTTCTTCTCCCTGAATCACAAGTCCTGCAATACCGTCAACGGTAATCACAAAACAACAAATTTCAAGCAGGAGGGTCCTAGGGAAGTTTAGAGACCTGCAAAGGATTGTATCCCCAAATATTATCAGACAGAAAACAAGTACAGAATCCTTGGGTTTATTGTGAGGAGAATGTTGAACAATACAAATTTGATAAGCCACAGACTATAACACACAGACCGAACTGTGGGAAATTCTCTGGTGAGTGCACTGGCATAACAAAAGATTAAGGGGCCCCTCTGCAGTGTACACGGAGGGGCCCTTGCTCCGGATTCAATAGGAGCGCTCAGGCCTTAGTACTGTGCTGAGGGGGCCACATCCAGCTCAGGCCCCCTGCACCGCGGGGGCCTGTGTTACGCCCCTGGGTGAGTGAGGGATTTCGTCCTAAAAAGGGAATTTCATACCGTCAACGGTGTCAGTCTTAAACAAGTGTTGGGTCTCTCTCTGCATTGTTTATCCATCCTTCAATACCTACAGGTATGGGGAGTGATCAGTGGCATATCGGTAAGTCAATTGTAAATTTGTATTTATTATTCCTGTTTCAGACCAACAAAAAACATCCTTCGGCAATGGTAGGAGAATTGGCTTTCGGTCCAGATCTCAAATGAAGAATAGGATGCTGTCCTTGAAAACCATGACTAGAGCTCAGGAACTCGGATGAAGTTTAAGGAATTGCACCAATTCTGTTGACCCCTGGCCAGACTAAAATGTCAATCTGCACAATAGCTCAGCTTGCTGGATTTGAAATTCTCAGGGGATTGACATAGTCCACATTCCCTGGGAATGCCCCTGGTCTCACAACTAGGACAAAATCGGGATGATATGAAATGTAGCTTAGATACCGATGTAACCCCTGAATGTAAAATTGTCATTGTTGCATGACCTTTCTGATCTTCCTGACCTTGCATTTCATGCCAACAGGTGGTTCTCAATGGCCTTGGAAATTGTGAAAATAGGTATTTCGAGACACTGGAGGAGGACGACAATACCACACTATGAGATCCGGCTGAGAGACATGCTTTACAATGACCTCATATCAAAGAATAAATAATAGATTAAATGATTGTATGTCAAAGTTTGCTAAGGTGTGGGGTAGATTCCTTGAGTCTTATACACTCATGTCACTTAGTTGGAGCCCAGCTGTGTGTTACATGTCTTTTGGTGTCAGACTTTTGGTAAACTGCAGTGTGACACTTAGAGTGCTAACCAGGGGTGATTGGTGGTATTTATTTATGGGACAAATTATCACCTTGCAAGTGAAGTACTCCCTATACGCAAATGCTTATACAACTTTCCAAAAGACTACTAACCCTGGAATGTCTTTTTTTGCTTTGAGCCAGCCTTCAAGTACAATTTTTTTTTCATCTTCCAACATCTTGCCATCCTTCATGACTTTCTTCCAGCATTCTTCACTCACACATTGCTCTGACATGCATGCATTATAAGTCAACTGTTAGCACAAAGTTTTTTCAATTAAGATGTACACTTTGCACAATTTCGTTTGAAGAAATAATATATGCATGAAGGAGCCTTCATAAATCAACATTCATTTCTTTCTCAGATACGTCGTCTTCCTCAACTGGAGAATCAGATTCTGGGGAAAAGAGTGGAAACCAAAATAGGCAAGGACGGAACCAATGACAGCAACAGCAGCCTTTTTTAGGGAGAGGCCAACAATGAACCAGAGCGCGTACAAGATTCGTCAACCAGCCATGGGAAATGAGGACGCGACGTCAATATTACAAAACCTAAAAGCGTCACCTATTTTTAATTTGTCAAATAGACAGCTTTCGCAGGTCAAGAAGTGTCCTACCTAAAGGACTCTCATTTGTTCCAACTAGAGCAACCGATTTTGCCAAATTGAAGACAGAAACTATGGAGTTTTGCCGCAAACTGAAACTTAGGGCATTCTTTCTTCAAAACGAATATCAAGGGAACCCAGAAACAACTGGATTGCGGAACAAATCTGAATTTTTCCCTCCAATGAATAAAGTACCAAAATAAATCCTGTGTTTTGAACAGACAGTGATATCAGCAATCAGTACTATGGAGAAAAGAAACACGTTTGTTAAACACAATCTATCCAAGGAAGAACGAAATGCTATAAGAAACCCGCAAAATGATCACTCAATAATAATAAAGCCCGCGGATAAGGGCGGAGCAATAATGATTTGGTCCCCTTCAGAATATCAAAAAGAAGCTCTAAGACAGATCCAAAATACTGATCAATACAGAAAACTGACATGTGATCCAACAAGAGTAATCCAAGGTGAAATTTTGACACTTGTTGAATTTGGAGTTGAATGTGGATTTGAAGGCAAAAAATAATCAAAATTTCTTACTAAGGAACATCCTCGCATTCCAGTGCTTTATTTGCTCCCAAAAATTCACAAAGATGAGAAACACCCTCTGGGACGCCCAATCGTTTCGGGCTGTGATTCGGTCTTAAAACCGGTTGCTAAATATGTTGACTTTTTTCTAAAGCCTTTTCTTGAGCAAGTTCCATCATATCTAAGGAACACTATGCATTTTCTGAATGGAATTGAGAACACTGTCTTTACAGAGGCATCACAGCTACTAGTTACATTTGATGCTGTGTCTCTGTACACAGAAATACCTCAGGAAGATGGATTGGAGGCAATGGAGCCTTTTCTTAAATTAAGACCTAAACCAGAGCAAGTGGCAACTAGCTTTATTCTAGATCTAGCAAAAATCTGTCTGAATGAGAAATGAATTCAAGTTTGGCGATGATTTTTATGCCCAAGTAAAAGGTACGGCCATGGGTTGTCCTTTTGCTCCTGAATTTGCAGTGCTATATATGGCTAAATAAGAAGAAAGATTAGTTTTTAATAATAACCTATTTTTGCAACAAATTTCAAAATGGATGAGATATATCGATGATATATTTTTTATTTGGACTGGAAAATAGGAGATGCTATTGAGGTTTCACGAATGACTGAATGATCGTACACCTGATATCAATCCATCACAACGACAAGTGTATCACATTCCTGGATGTTGAAATTTATGCTTCAGGCGGTAATTTGAAAACAACTTTATTCACATTAACTACAGACAGGAATAAGGCGTTACATTTCAAGAACCACCATCCATGGAGTTTAAAAGAGAGCCTCCCATACGGCCAATTTTTGAGAATTCAAAGAAATTGTACAGATAAATTCCAACTACATGCAAATAATCTTATTTGCAAATTGAAAGATCGTTGATACCCTAAAAGGCTCCTAAAAAGATCAATGAAAAGGGCAGTGTGGATACCACGGGAGGAGGTATTAAAGAAAAAAAATAAGGCCTAATTAGACCAAATGGTCTGTGTATCCACTTTCTGTACCAAATCGAACGAATTTAAGAAAATTATTATTCAGAACTGGCATTTAATCTCGAATTGGGATAATTCTTTCAAAAAACGCTGTTCGCCTAAAAAAAGAGAACAGCCTTAGAAACCAACTTGTCCAAGCCTCTTAACCGAAAAAAACGTCTAGAGCGAATGTGAGGGACTATTTGCAGTTACCCCCCATTCAGGGTCATCGGAAATGTGGCACTTGCATTTGTTGTAGTCAAACGATGGAAGGCAATTTGTTTTCACATGGTTTCACACACTGGAAACATGACACTTTCACAAATTGCAAGACCAAAAATGTGATATATGGCATACTCTGCCCATGTGAAAAACGTGTACATCGGTAAGACGAATCAAGAGGAACGCCAACGGATTTGTCAACACAAGTACAGAATTCGTAAACAAATAGTTACAGCACCTCTTGTAGCCCATTGGCTGGATAAAAAACATCAGGAAATTGATTTAAGATGGACTGTAATTTCCTCCATAGAAGCAGGCGATCGTGGAGGTGATTTGGAACGTAAACTGAGCCAACGAGAAGCATTTCTCATTGTTAAATTCAATTTGGCCCAAAAGGGGCTTAATGAACTAACTGAAGTGCAGAATTTGTAAACGTTGTTCTATAGCACTGTGCGCCAGGTCATGCACGGGTTCACTTCTGCCACAATCAATTCCTGAAGTAAAATTTGAGAACGGTTCCCATGTGTGGTTGCCAGACAAAAAGCAGGGATGCATTATAAGTCAACCGTTAGCACAAAGTATTTTCAATTAAGAAGTACACCTTGCACATTTTCATTTGAAGAAATAATATATGCATGAAGGAACCTTCATAAATCAACATTTGCCTTGTATGGCCCAATATGTCGCAGATATTGCTTGATCACAAATCTGCAGACATCGTGTGAAATAAAATATTTATTATGTGAAAAATGCAGAGTTGGCAAATATACACCAATAATTATTGATTATGAATATGTGTGACTTTGGTCCCATTTCGACTTTGGACGATAATGCCCGCAGGAAGCCTTCACGTTTAAACACACACAAATAACACCGCTTTTTAATCCACAAATGACAGCGTGACTATATTCATTTTCAAGCTTCATATTAAGTTAACAGAACAACAATAAGAACGGGAGCTGTATGTTACCATGTTTGGTAGGAGCTTATTTAAAGATAAAAAGAAGTGATGATGTGGAATGGTTCGTGTTTGTATGAAATTGAAGGAGTCCATAAAGTTTCAATAATCCAATCTAAAAAAAGAAACTATACGGAAAAAAGGGAGCTGGAAGGAATCATACGTAAACCGGAAATAATATTGCGGTTGGAACGTTGGTGAAATTCAGATCACCGTACAGGAAGATTGAGGATTTCTTGGAAGGTACGTTTAAATCGCTTCAATTCACGAAGGAACTCTTAGAGTCGTATCATGAAGAGAGATAACGATGGGAATTTCAACCCTGTGTATTTATACTTCGGCTGAAAATGCACGGTAGTTGATTATTAGAAGGGCGGTCACGGAGGAATTCATCCTTTACTGCGGTGGGGCTTAAAAACATTAGCCCCAAACGAAAGAATCAAGCAATGACATTAGCACTAATAGAGCCATCTGCAACCATGTTTTAAATACCGTTACTGGGGAAGCTTCATTCTTGGATGTGATAGAACACCTGTGGGGTTCTTATGTAAAATCGCACCTGCGTGGTCCTTATGGAAAAATCGCACTGTGAAGACAGATAATGCCAATGTGCAACGCGATCGCACTAGCTGCTCGGCTGGAAAACACCGTATGTGCTTATTAGGAGGACGGTCATGGAGGATTCCATCCGGCACTGCGGAAGGATCCAATTAGACTCAAAAGCACTAGTTATATAAGAACTGGTCTAGCAAAGACACGGATACGAGTGGAGCCACATGCAAGTTTTTTTAGGAGTTGAAGGTTTGCTGACTCTTTTATGTCATATTTGTGAGAAGTTGACCTGGTCCACTAGTTAAAATGGGCACCTTGCACCAGTCCAAACAACCCTTATCGATGATTAGGATAAAGACAACCTTTATTGAAAGCTATCCTAGTGGTAGCTTTGGAGAGCAGCCTTCAGGCTAAATCTCGAAGGAATGTAAAGCAGCTTGGTTTACCAGATTATAACCTCCTGAATGACCAAATGAAAGGAGAACCACACAAGGAATATATAACGTATATGTATTTATTACAAAACACTCTCTACTAACCTCTTTATGAGATTAGAGAACGAGGCACACAATATTAAAGCTCTAGAACGACAGTAAATAGCACAATATACAGTGGGCCCCAGGGGGAGATCAAACCATATACTAAGAAAGTGGTATAACAACCACGACCTGACTAGACACAGTGCCTAGAGCACGTAGAATTGCTGGGACCCCAAGGAACCACCCAAAGTAGTGACACAGGGGACCCACAGAGGACAGGAGCAGCGTGAGAACACAGACGCGAGCTCCGTACAACTCTATGGGAAAGTCGCGGTTGGAATTTTAAAGATTAAGGACACTTAGGAGAGGACTTCAAGCAAACCCTTTGGAACATAGAAGGTTCTCAGGCCAGCACCCTTGAGAGTACCGAGGTACCCGTGTTACCTATCCCAGAGGAGCCGGGTGCATAGGGGTCAAGTGGTGTCAGAAACGCTCGTTGATTTCAATGGCATGATGCGAAGAAGTGCTGCTGCCGGGAAGACGAAAAGTGTCCGGTGTGATACAAGCCTGGATCAGAGCTGAGAAGGACCTGAAAGCAGAGGGGACAGAGTCTGGGTCACTTCACAGTGACCAGGGGCACGATAGACGAATTCCCACCGATGTCGGGTGTTTCAGGTGAGAAGAGGTGAAGCTTGACTCTGCAGCCACGGGGACCAGGAGACGCCGACCAAAGTCCGGAGGTGAGCTGTCCCACGAAGGATGTCGAGTGCTGTGGGGGGGGGGGGGTCGGTGTCCGGATTGAACACCAACAAGCATTGGCAACTGCAACCCAAGCGAGCTGAGGAAAGATGATTCGGTGAGGACCAGCAAGGTCCTGGAGACTCTCCAAGCTATGGAGAGTCAGGGCACGTCTGGAGCAACCAGGAAAGCCCACAGAAAGTCAAAGTTACCTTCACAGGGACCCACAGGTCAACAGACCAGGGATCGTGAAGGGACCTCGAGCTGAATCACAAAATACCAGCCCACGGAACACTCGTGAAGTATAGGCTGGAAATCTTCAGTGGAAATACTGCTCGGGCCAGGGCTACAAGTAGCCCAAAGCACAGCCTCAGGGGTCGCCGAAAAGCATATGCTGCTGCAAATATACACGGTGCTCATGGGGTTCGGGTTGCACGGTCCCCATGAGGGATATGGGCCTCAGAACTGCTGAGAGCACAGATTAACCTCAGAGACCTCGGGAACCCACCTCCTGTGTTGCAGAAATCTTCGGAGTCCTCAGGAGCTTCGGAGATGAAAACCCGTCAGATGCGTTTCAGGTGCCTGGCTTGCAGGGGAGTAACTCCTTTACTCTAAGGGAGATTCTTCAGTCATCCAGCGTTGTGCAGATCGTCAAAGTACTTGGTTTCTGTAGCGGAGTTTAGTCCAGGTAAAATCAGGGGTTCCTACTTTATATCCAAGGAAGGGGTGGAACAAGCTTTGGGGGCCCACCTATGGGAGGGTCAGGACAGAGGGGTGGCTACACCCATGTAATGTGTCCAGTTTCGCACCAGACCAGGAGCAAAGGGTTCCTGCAACCGGTTTGAGCTGGACTATGCACAGGGACACCAAATGTACCCCCAGTGCAGACATTAAAGCACTCTCAGAGTGCACCCACCCAGCCCCAATACACTAAAGCCTGTCAGTAAACCTATTGTAAAGCCTTTCCCTGCCGGAGTTTCATCCAGCAGCAGGAGGGCAGACTCGTGTCTGTGGCTGGCAGCATCCATTTTGTGATGCCAGGTTCTGTAAAGCTGGTACCGTGTGTACCAGTGTTGTCATATTTCTCCCTCTAGGAGGGTGGAATCATACCTCCCACGCCAGTTACTGGTGTGGAGGTATGATTCCAAGGTGTTTGACACCAAACACGACATGTTTCCATGCAGCCGTTTTAAAGTTAGCCTTTACTGCGAGGTTATAATGCACTTAAGTATATATGGTTGGCTGTATCACAAACAACCCCGAAATATAGGTTCCCAAAGGCTGCAGAGGGGCTCTGCTCATGCAGGTGCACCATCTCACATAAAAACCAGCACCCTGCCTTCAGGATTGATGAGGCCTGCCATAGGGGTGACTAACAGGTTTATATGTGCAGTGATATGGAGTAGATATAGTGAACCTATATCTAAGTAAGGGGTGCATGCACCACCTTACAGAGGCTGCTATAGCAGACCTGTGGTGTCATTTTGAATGGTCTCCCAGGGGTGGGATAACACATGCTGCAGCCCCTGAGAGGCCTCTGGGGTACCTATGCCCTGGGTACATAATATGACATATACTAGGGACTGATATGGGTACCCTAGAATCCAATCTGGAGTGTACCTAAAGTACAAGCAATACCAATTTGGGGAGAAAGCAGATAGTCTGACTGGGATCCTGCTAATCAGGATCCCAGTCACACTAAGTCAAAAACCAGCAAAACACCAGGAAAAAAGTGGGGGTAACCATGCAGTCAGATTCCTCCTTCCTACAAAATTCAACCATGTTTTATATACCGTTACTGGGGAAGATTTAATTCTTGGATGTAATGGAACACCTGTGTGGTCCTTATAGAAACTCGCACGTGAAGACAGATAATGCCAATGTGCAACGCGATCGCACTAGCTGCTCAGCTGGAAAATACGGTATGTGCTTATTAGGAGGACGGTCATGGAGGATTCCATCCGGCACTGCGGAAGGATGCAATTAGACTCAAAAGCACTAGTTATACAAGAACTGGTCTAGCAAAGACACGGATACGAGTGGCTCCACATGCAAGTATTTTTAGGAGTTGATGGTTAGCCGACTCTTTTATGCCAAATTCAACTATGAAACTGTGCAATCCGTTGGAAGTTCTTTCACAATAGTCACTATAACTGAGAAATGTGGGTTGACTGGTTGAGATAAATGCATTAACTGGAGCTCTTTTACCAACAGAGACACTTTGGCGAATATATTTCAAACAAAGAAAATGTGAGCACGAGCGGACTGTGCATTACATACACGTAAGAATTTTTGACTATCCTTTATGATATAATTTATTGCTTGTGTTTGGACAGTTTGTGCACTGACAGGATCGTACAGTAATGGTGGAATTTCGGATATTGTTTTTCTTTTGAAGGTTGAATTCGGCTGCCTGATTCACCGGCTGGTGATTAAGGAGATTCAAGTTGAATTTACATAGATTGAGGTAACGAGAGCGAGTGAGTTGGGAGTGATTCTAGTGATAGTATGAAAAGGTGGATATGACAACATACCCTTTGTTTTTTAGCTTGGTGTTCGACGTCCTGAGGAGAACCCGATAATTTCAGTGGGTTCGAAACGCGTCGACTGATCTTATTTTTGACCAAATAGGTGCCCACTAGGATGAGATGACCACTTATTACTTACCAGATCTGTGGTGTAGATATTACTAAAGTAAAACGTGAGCATAGTAGGTCCACCATTTGGCATCAGTCCTCTGAATTATAAGTAAAATCATTATATGTAAGAACAATGATCAGAGGTAGTGTTTATGTACAAAAGCAAGGTCTACAAAACCTATTGGAACCATAGCTACACATGTACTGTATTTATTTATAATTGTATAGTGAACTGCATTGTATATTTGTCACATTTGGGTGTCCTTGTTTGTTAAATGTTGTGGTGTCTTCAGTGTATGTTCAACATTGTAATTGTATATACTGTAAATTCAAAAAAGAAATTCAAAACAAAAGTATTAAAATGATGAAAAACATTTGAAAGACAAATAAAAAAGGAATATTTCAGACCAGATAGTTTTGATCGTCTGGTTTCAGGTATAAATGTGATGTGTGAATGATTGGCGTTTTTTTTGTTCGTTCTCACACAAATTATGGCATTATTGACTACTGCTATAATGGAAACCTCTAGAACAATGATGACCTTCAAACGTTTAGTGCCCCTCCCCCACCACCGGTGTAAATAAATGCCTCGGAGGAACCCAAAATGACATAATTTCTCATAACTATTTCATAAAACTGACAGCCCTGGACACATTTAGCAATTCAAACATTGCAGTTCTATGTCCAGTTTACCATTTAGAAATACAATACAGGACTGCCAACATAGGGGCAGCCTAGCCTCGTTAAAGGTGTAAAAGTATCCACAGTGTGACCCTTTATCCGCAATGGGGTGACGTTAAAGTTAAATTGGAGCATGCCCCCTCTCCCATTAGACACCTATGTGCATGATGACGTGACTGAACTAACAGACATTACTAATGGCTCAACACATAATACCACACTGCCACTCTGTTCTTTTTTTTCATTACAAACACAGCACTGTCTTAAGCATAATGTTTGTCTCTGTTCTGGGGGGGGGGTCATTATAAATGCTCCTCTTTGCTAGCACCTGGAGGCTCCCCCGAGATCAATTCAGACTTACAACATCCAACTTGTCTTTCTCACCTGAGAAGTGATCCGCTCTTTAGTTTTCTTTTCCTTTTATGTACCCGAGTTGGAAGATGCTTTCCCAGTTCCTTTTGCAGACAACAAAAATACCAATTGTTTGTGATAAGTTCTAATAATGAACGACCTATCTCACAAAGGCTTTCATAGGTGCACTAGGGACCATCTACACACCACAGCTTCCCCCTCGGTTGCTGAATATCTCTGTTTTGCTTGTCTCCGGACACTTAATGGAAAATTCATTTTTGTCCAATGCCCTTGTTCTTGTCAGTTGATGCCACACTCAAATCAGTCTAAACACACAAATAAGGCCTGAGGAGGTTTAGAGACCAGCAGAGTTCCACTCCCCTCTAACACAATCACAAAGCACAGCCCTGGGTCTAGAACTCAAACTGAGTGCGGGGAGTCCCTTTGAAAGGACGGTTTCCCTCACCCACCCGTAGGTTACATGCTTCATCATAGGGTAACCTCCTCGCACCGCGAACCTAGTAACACTGCGGGCTACAACCCCCCTCAGTGACACTGTGACCACACTTTTATTATACCTTGAAAATGGTGTAAAAGAAAGCACACCCACAACCCTTTGTAGGTTTCCTAAACTCTCACTCAAGCTGATCATTTAACAACAACGTGGCTCTTGTTTTCATCAAAATTCTGTCCGTAAAGAAAATCCTTCTGCAAAAATGTGAATAATATTCACACAGCCCCGGCTGTTCCTTCAACATTTCAACACTGTGGTGAGTGTATTAACTATCACCTATAGCAGAAATTACTTTGTATTTGTTTCCTTCACTGATAAATTTGAGTCCTAAGTAACATACTAATTTTGCAAGATTACGTTTCTTCATTTGTAATGTCTTCCTTTCTTCCTACAAAACAGATGTCAGGTGTCAGCAAAACCAACAGCATCCTCTTGAGCAGCCAGCCTCTCTCACTGTTAACACATAAATGAGTTGTTGGAAGGCAGTGGCAGCTGACAACAGTCCAAAATGCATACACAGACATCTGAAAGTTCAGTTATATGTAATGAACATGCGGAATTGTTGGTAGCGAGGTGTCAATACCACTTAGTGATTAGCCATCCAATGATACTGGGTTGATAAAATAGACCACTGCTGATAGCTGAACCAGTGTAGGTCAGCCCACAACCACAAATTACCCATCGTCTTGCAGACAATCACTACGGGGGGGATGCTACTCATCCACGGGCTGTTTCTACTGCATCTTCATCACACATTTCTTTCATCATTCTGAAACGGTCTCTCTCTGCACTCACTGGCACAAGACTTAGTTTATTCATGAGATATAGACCCGTTTTTTAATCTCATTTTGTGTGATAATATTCTCAAGATTTCTGAGTTCCACGTGGAACACGTTCTTAAACTTATGAAGCAGAGACAACACTCTATCATTCTTGACGAATATATGATTTTACATCGCAATCAAGTAGCGCGCATTGCATTACCACGCAAATTTTACATCGCAAGTGGCATTACCACGCAGCCTTTGACTTCGGAGCATTCTACCACGCATTCAATATGTTACCACTTCCCTTCGTTTTTACATTTTCTTGTTTTTTGGGGGGGTGGAGACCCCCCCAGCCCCCTTTTTTTACCGCATGCATTTTTTTAAATTTCATTTATATTCAATATTCACCTGCACGCCTTGCACCAGTAGCCTTTACTTCCACCAACCACTGAAACAAGCGTGAAAACACACCTAAGACTGTAAAAATCAAAAAAGGACTACTCAAATGACGTACGCGCAGGACGTAGGAACATAGAAGACGATGAAGATGGATGAAGATACTTGCATGGTTGAATGAGAACGCGTGGTGAAGACATTTACGTGGTAAGTGTACCGTGGTAAACGTACCTCGTTGTAAAACCTTCGTGGTAAAGGATGTTTCCTATTCTTGACACCGTAATTGTCATTCACTAGTGTTTTATTGAGAGACTTTAACAATTAAAAGTAGGTGGAGTCTCCAAGTAAAGAGGGGAATTGGACAGTGAATATGTCCAGAGTTACTGATTGCTGTTTTAATTCCTCAATCCTCAGGGGGCATCAGGGTCCCACCTGTAATCTCAGTGCTAATGCTCCCTTGCGAATGACTGATTCCCCAGATATCAGAAACTCAGTGAGAGGTGATGGAGTTAACAGAGGTGAAATCAGGAAACTCGTAATGAGGCTCAAATGGAGGAAATTGGAATTTCAGTGCAGGCTTCAAATTTCCCTCCTAGGTTAGCCTGATGTCTCCAACCCAATACATGTCGAACTTTTTTGGACACATACGCGTTTCCCAATATTTTCCCGTCTGTAAACTGAATTGAAATAAATTCTAGGGTCTGGAGTTTGGCCACAGACAAGATGGCCCTTTCTTAAATGGCTCTTTGATGCCGGCTGACAACAGGTGCACAGACTGCGTACTGGACCATCGGATATACCACGGAGCTGCAGATTCAGGAGAGGGAAACTGAGTAGCCAAAATCCAGCCCCTACTGAAAACGAATGTAGTCCATAAAACCTATGAACAGAACAGTTTCACATATGGCAGCTTCTTTTCTCAGACTGTGTCACAGCTGTGACCTTGCGACAGGACCCTACCAAAACCTGCGTCAGAGAGCGGGACAGACACTAACTCACAAGAACGAGCGAATGAACTTATGTATATTGATTGTCGTCTGATTGCAAAACCAGGGAATGCACACCAGTGCAACCACTATGATAGGCCTGCCGAGCTTGGAACCAGTGTGCGCCCACTGATGACACAGACAATATGGCGAAAGGTATATCCACACCAGTGAAAAACTGTTTGACAAAAGGGAGGTGTAGGCGATCTCTGAGGTTAATTTATTATTTTTGAGTAAGCAACGGGCATGCACCAGTACATCTTCTCTGCCATGCCTCCTCTGTGGCCACTGAAATCACACACAGTTTTTCAAACAATGTATTCAAGTGCAGCTGGTTTATTTCAAAGGGGTCCTGAACAGGGTGTAGAGATAATAATGTAAATGCCAGACGATCTGTGAGATGTGATCAAGAGGGGCCTATTCAAAAACTGTAAACGTGTCCTGCCGAAGACCATGATTAGCTTCTGTTATCAAATCAAGTGCATTTCTAGCAACACAAAAAGGTGGTTTGTACACCGAAAAACTGTCACCAACATTAAGGCTTCAAACTGCAGGGACCACCTACTGAAGGAGTAGTAGAGTGGTACTATAATGAATGTAGTACCCTACTGTAGCTGCATGCAGTATTTGGCAAATTAAACTCTGTAGCTCCTACTTCCCTGCCAAAAGCCACACCCATGATGGCATAAAGCTGGGCAATTCTTATATAGATTCCTACAAGGTGGATCTTGAAGCCTTTGTAAGGAATACATTAATCCGGCAGATGATCACCAGTCAAATCAACAAGACAACTGAGAGTTCCACAACTGGCGAGTGGTGTTAAACAACCACGGTACTCACAGACTACCGACACAGAGTATCACGCAGGAGGCAATATGAAAGAAATAACTGTGGTAGGGCCCAAGACGAGCAGTGTTGACTCTGGAATACCAGAACTCACTAAGGAATGACAGGGTGTCCTACCAAAACAAACTCACTGTATCGAAAAACAGGATTGAAAAACACAGAAGACCGATTGAACAGGATTACAGACTGGGGTCAGGAAGTGTGGGTCTCGCGACAAAAGGCCGTTGATTTGAAAGACTGTTCACAAGATAATATCCCTTTCTTTTGAATACCACAGAAATCTGAAAAGGACCACGTGAGTGGGTTCTTAGCAACACTTTTACCTCAATTACTTAAAATAGTATTTATAAAACCATTAGAAAGCCACAGAGTGCATATCATAGCCTGTTTCCTGAGACATGGAATAGCCCAAGTCATCCAAGCAGCAGAATTTTTCGTTAGAGACCAATATAAAAATGAATGCACTTCTAGCTCTATACCCTCACCTTTGTAAGTGTAATATTAAATATGGCCACCTGGAACA
Source organism: Triturus cristatus (assembly GCF_964204655.1). NCBI lineage: Eukaryota > Metazoa > Chordata > Amphibia > Caudata > Salamandridae > Triturus > Triturus cristatus. The sequence continues at coordinate 1,212,345,253 of NC_140592.1, forward strand.
TTCAACGATGTGGACCACTGTGGAAGCAAATCCTCAGACTATGCGGAAACAGAAGACCTAGAACGATTTTTGGAGAGCTAGATGCAACAGATATGGACAACACGATATCATGACCAGTGGCCACTCAGCAGTCAATCAGATCAAGAATGAATAAACTGTTTAATGGAAACTATGGTGGGAGACAGAGATACATCCAGATCACAACTGAAACACAGAAGGTGAAGGGAAACTGGATATTGAGATGCACACTAGGGCTATTTTTTTAGCACCAATGTCCACTCCACCTTTACTATACTCTTCGTACTATCTCTACTCTAATCAGTAAGAAGAAATTAAGTGACCTATCATTCCTCCTCCGCAGGCATATTTCCTGAAACCTGTTTTAGCAATACTTTACTCCTCCATTTCTCATTGAATAACTTAGTAAATGAAGAACCTGAGTCAGATAGGAGCTCCAGAGATTTTACTATTACAATCATATAACATTCAAGCGCAGAGTAAGGACTTCCATCTAATCCCATAGTTTGTAAATATCATCTATCCCTTTGTTGCCCTCCTTAACGCTCAATACCATGATAGAACTGATTTACCATAGCACTCTTTACTGGACACACTTCATAAACTTTTCTCCTACCACTCTGGCATATAATCATGAAGTGTCCAACCTTGTAACAGTTAATACATTCTCTGCGCTGCTGTGAAGTTTTTGCCTTTAGCTATATGCGTTTTAGCACCACACTTGAACACTTCACCAGCCCATATGCTCTCAAAAGCATGTTCTCATTCACTTGCATTTCGCTACACAAACCTCAACAGGACCGTGTGATACTTGGATGGGTCTAATTGAGCTCTTTTAGCAAAGCCTATAGTGTCTCCGAGACTTGTGTTTCTGTCCCTAAGTAACTTTTTTGTATCTTCTTGTTTGCACAGCGCACTACTTCTAATTCTGTATGGTCTACAGTCGACTAAAATTTTTACTGCTCCGCCAAGATTCTGAAGGCTTCTACCTGAGCTTCAGAAGGCTCTAGAGGATGCAAGGTGATGTGTATCACATTTACACCATTTCATCACAAGGCAAGGTTCATCAGTAAAATATAAGTTGAGGCAATCTAGTGTCTAAATCTTCACTGTGGTCTCCAGCCTCTGTACAAACTGCTGACTAACCACACTTTGCCATTCTCCCTTCTCCAAGTCTTGTACACCGTGGAACAGGAATTTCAACAGTACAGACCATTGATGTAGATCTGTTTACATTGAACTCTGTTGCTTTTGTATCCTTCTCAAGTGCTCATATCTCAAGTATGGCTCTGCTGTTATAATAGGGTTGCTTAGTGAAAAAACTACATTTGTGTATGCGATTGTGCATATAACATGATGTACACACATCTGAAGACTTGATAAAGCCCTAGGCACATATACCTATAGATTAAAATGAAAGAGCAAGAGGCAGTAGATGACTAAAAACTGCTGCACCCACACTGTTATTTCCCAAATTCGTTGGAAGAGATGTATATCTTACTGTGTGCACTCCCTGTAGACACCCTCTGCCCAAAAAGCGCCACCCTAATATAAGAAAAAACTAGTGAACAGAGGTGCACCATATTTGTAATTTTTGTACAAACTAAAAATATATCCACAAAAATGTCCAACATTCGTAAGAAATCTTCTCTTCATTAATGCTACTTTTATGCACAGCAAAAAATACAGCCAACACATTTAGTCCAAATAAAAATGGACATCTTCAGGGCTGTAACATGATAAATATATACTATATGCAAATCAAAAACACGTACAAAGATGTAAAATATACCAGATGACAAGGACATTACATAATGACATACTAACAAAAACCGCCTTAAAAACACATTTGTACGACCGCATAAAAGAAATGTGTAACAATGATATAGCATGTTAATCTTACCATATAAATAACATTACATATACAAATGTTGAGTAGACACAAGACAAGAAAAACATTAATTTTAAAACCAACCAAAGATCCCATGAAGTGTGAGTCTTATAGACCAATTTCTCTGTTGAATAGCGACTACAAAATATTTACGTAAATACTTGCCACAAGGTTACAGTGTACTAGTTAACATCATTCATGAGAATCAAAAGGGTTTCATGAAACACAGACAGCTTCATGACTTAACGCATGATTTGATTAGTGCAATTGATATAGCTATTACAATCAGATCGCCCGTCATAATGATCGATGCTGCTAAAGCATTTGATAGGGTCAGTTGGCCTTATCTGTACGGAGTCATCGAACAAAACGGGCTAGGTAGCAACTTTCTTAAAGCTATAAGATCAATATACGACGCACCAACTGCGAGGTTAGTGGTAAATGGGTCCCCTTCACCTAAGATTATGATAGGTCGTGGTACTAGACAGGGGTGCCCATTGTCACCACTACTTTTTAATTTATATATAGAGCCTCTCGCTAAGACAATCTGGTCAGAACAGGGGATCCTCCCCTTCAGATATCTGGACTGGGTTAAAAAAGAAGCATTATATGCTGACGATCTTTTAATCTACACATCTAAGTGGGAGGCATCATTACCTCTTATAATGGGAATATCTGCAGCTTTTCGGGAAAATCTCTGGTTATTTAGTAAACGAGGATAAAACGGAGACTATGACGTGGAATAGTTTAGCGGATATCTCACTAGAAAAGCCAGAGATCAGATACCTTGGTGTAAAAATTATTAAGGACTGGGATAAGATGGCTTTCATTAATTTCAAAAGAATTTATTTAGAGTCCAAGAAGTAGATGCATTTACCCCGATCGATTTTGGGTAGAGCAAACTTGGTTAAGATGATGATCCTAAGTTTAATTTTATCTTCAATACTTTACCATTACATTTTAAGACTAATTGGTTTAGGAAGTTGCAAGGGGACCTGAGCAGTTTTATACAGAAAAATAAAGCGGTTTAAATAGCCTTGAAAAAACTGTGTAAAAAGAAAATGGATGGAGGGATAGGACTACCAGACTTCCAACTGTACCACTGGTCTTTATTTCTAAATAATTATTAGACATCTTTTAATGGACAATACGCAAAGAATACCCCCTCATGTAAGGGTGTTGAGAGAGAATCTTCTGGATGAAGGAAACTTGTTTTTATTTAAATACGGCCACCCCCAATTCTTTTTAAAAAAATCAACTTCAAAGTTTTACTAGCAGCCTGTAAATTATGGGTTCAAGTCAAGCAGATCTTGGGAGTACCTTTTTATAGCTGTAATGCCCCGATTTTGGAATTCACCAGGGACCCAATCTATGTCTTCTAGTATTCCCGTTGTAGTTTCCCATTTTGATTTGGGGAGTCTCAAGTTGTTAGGCATGTAGTTAATTAGGGTTTTATATGTCCATGATACAGCTTTACGTGTTAGTTCCTCCTGCAACAACTTACCCTCTAGGGGCGCATATTCAGGAATGTCAGTAGTATCTAGCCCTTCCGCCCTCCATGCATGTTTCGGTTACATATATTTGTATCTTTGGGTGTTGCTTAATTGATTCTCTGACTGGAGCATCGCAAATGAAATGAGGGTACCATCTCTTAGGATGTTGCCGAGTTTGGAGATCCGATCATGTCCCATTGCTGAAAGCTCTGGTAGTCTCATGCCTTCCCAGAGTGGGGTTTCCCTCGTGTGTCTTTTGTCTCACCGCATTTGTCACTCAGCTCCCTTCCAGGCCTCAACTGATATCTGGGTGGCGGGGAGCAGTCTTCGAATTCCCTCACCCCCATATAGATAGTGGTGATAGGTGCAGCTCTGGAATTGTAATATGCTCATATATCCAGTAGAGCAATACCCCCATTGAATTGGTTGCGCTGCAGTGTCTGTAGTGCAACTCTAGGGTGGCCCCTCTCCCATACTAGTGCTCGAAGTTCCTGATAGATTGTTACAAAGACCGTCTCTGGCAGCTTGCAGTATCTTTTTTGTGGTATAAAGAGCAGTTTGGGGAGCGTGTTTATTTTATACATTGTGGCTCTACCCATTAGCGTCAGAGGCAATCGCCTCCACCTCCCCGCCGCTTTGCGGGATTCCGTGAGGACCCTCTTAATGTTGTGGCTGAGATTTGCTTCGTCATCAGTTGTTATGTATAGACCCAAGTAGCGGAAACCTTCTTGAACTACCCTAAGATGTCCCGTAGGGTCTCGGAAGTCAAGGGTCCCCCCACAGAGTAGAGGCTTGATTTGTCCCAGTTTATATTGTATCCCTCATGGGTCTCATACTCTCGGAATATCTGCAGGTTCAGGGGGAGTATCTGGTTCGGATTGGTGACATACAGGAGTATGTCATCCACGTATAGTGATATCCTTTCGTCACTGAGCTGCCCCAAGTCATCCCTGTATTCACTCACACCTGGGTGCTTCTGAATTAAGCATGCCAGTGGTTCCAGCACCAGCGCGAACAGTAAAGGGGACAGGGGGCAGCCCTGTCTGGTGCCTCTTTTGATTGGGAAGTCTGTAGACAGCGCTCCGTTAACCCACACCCTGGCTCTTGGATTAGTATATAACAATTCTACCCACTACCGGAATACAGAGCTGAACCCGAATTTTATCAGGGCTTGCCTCATATAGGGCTAGTGGACAGAGTCAAAGGCTTTTTCGGTATCTAGTGAAAGGAACACGTGGGGCAGATCTACTTTTTACTGTGGAGAGCCCATTCGCTAAGCGCCGGAGATTTTACGGCGTGGAACGCTTGGGCATAAAACTGGATTGGTCGCCATGGACCAATGTGAGAATTACCGATAGAACTCGTGTGGCTAGTATTAAGGCCAGAATTTTTGTCTCTAGGTTGAGTAGCGATATGGGTGGATACAATCCACAGTCGGTGGCAGGTTTCCCAGGTTTATGGATCACTACAACTGTAGTACTGTAGAGATCAGGTGGGAATGTTCGGCTTTCCTTGGCCGTTTGATACATGTTTAGGAGGTGAGGGCCTAAGAGACTGGCATTGCGTTTGAACAGTTCCGCCAGGAGACCGTTTGGTCCCGGCGCTTTCCCTGACTTCAATTTGCTGATGGCATCCATTACTTCTTGGAGGGAGAGGTCACCTTCAAGGGAGTTGCACTTTGTTTTCTAGGGCCTCCCAAGCTTCCTCTCTTTTCTAGCGTGCTAGTATGTTTTTTGCTCTATCTCGTAGCCCTGCCTTGGAGGACTTCCATTGGGTAACTGCTGAGGACACACAGCCCTCATTTTCACTTGAGTACCTCTCGGATTCCACATGGATCTCATCTGCTACTACCTCATCTTGTAGATCGCAGGCTGCCAACCTCCATTTCTGTCGGCGTCTGTGTGTTCTCTTACCCATCATCAACCAAAGGGGTGAGTGATCAGATATGCACCTTGCCAGGTATTCTACTCTTTCCACATCTGTTACCTCTCCTGCTGATGCGAAGATGTAGTCCAGCCTGGAGAAGACTCTATGGGCTCCTGAGAAGAAGACCCTTTCAAGCAGGTGGTGTTGGCGCCAGAGATCAGTTAGACCCAGAGTGTGTAGGAATTCGACTAGTGGGTGGGTGTGCGTCTGCCCTTACCAACTTGTGAGCGGTCTGCTTGTGGGTGTACCACATTGTTAAAGTCACCCCCAATAATATGTGTGGAGGAGTCCGACTTCAGTAGTATCCAGCTACTTTCTCTACTGCCTGGTTTTGCAGTTGTGGGGGGGCATAGACACTGCTCAGGGTTAATTCTCTCCTGCCTCATGTCCCCTGCACCGCAAAAAAGATACCGTTCGGGTCCGTCTAAGTCCTAGTGGTGTGGAAGGGGGGTGTTTTCTTTATTAATATAGCGACTCCCCGTGATCCCGATGTGAACCCCGCCTGCGCTAGTGTAGTGTTGGCCCCCTTCCCTGGAAAGCACAGTGAGTGACAATCTGGTGTGTCTTTTGGAGGAGGGTAATGTCGGTCTTAAGTCTCTTTAGATACCTGGTCACCAACCCCCTCTTGACCTTGCTCCCTGGTCCGTTGGCATTCCACGTCAGGACAGAGTATTCTCTCTCACCCATTTTTCTTAGCGAGAAATTCTCCCCCCCTTCGCTGACACTGGTGAATATCGTATCAGGATTGGTCGCTTCTGTCTCCTTCTATGACCTAGGTTTCCCTCCAGTTGGCTGCTATCTAGGGAGAACAATAACATTGAATTCCTCTATTCCCTTCTAACCCATAAGACCTCCTCCTTCCCCACACTCTCCCACCTCCCACGCCCAATTCCCCCATTGGTCAACTGTGACAACTATTGGTGTAGCCAAGGTCTGAGAGGTCTGTAGTCCCACTACCCCCTCAATTCAATTCTTAACCAACTAGGTGCTTATTGTCTAACAAGTGTTGTTGCCCAACTGGGCTTGACGTAGCAATGTCTTTTGGTTGTCTTACTTACCCAATTAGGTCTTCAGCTCTGGCTGGCTCTTGGGTCCTCATCATCGTCACCATTCTTGGATGATTGTTGTTGCGCTGCCTCTTGGTCATTGGCTACAGGGCTTGACACTTCCATGTGATGGATATTTAGGAAGAGTGGGTGGTCGAAGTCCACATCTGCTATGTATTCCTTGTTTGATTGATCAGTGAGGATTTATTCGTGTTCTCGGAGAGGTTTCTTATTTGTTTTGGTGCGTATTAAGTCTTCCTCTGAATCTGAAAGCTGGACTGTGTCTCGTGGGTGCGGGTCAGTGTGGAATTGAGTCCCTCCCCCGACACGCGCGTCCCCATGAGCGGTCTGCTCCTCTTTCCGCTCTGTCGCTTGGAATCTGATCTCTTAGAGGTATCTTTTACTGAAGTCTCTGTTGGGTCCAGCCCCCACCTCTGGGGGGGTGGGGCTTTCTACAATCCAGGGTCCACACCTCTTCTAGCGTCTGGAAGAAGTGGGAGGTACCTAGAAAGATCACCTTTAGTTCGGCCAGAAAGAGCAGCATGTACTGGATTTGGAGGGTTCTCAGTTTCGTTTTACCCGAGTCAAATGTGTGTCTTTGTTTCTGTATCTCTCTGAAGTAGTCTGAGAATAGCATTAGTGTGTCTGATTTCCCCCTTTCTCCTCAGCTCTCGAAGTATGAGGTTGCAGACTTGGTAATCGAGGAATCGCGCAATCAAGGCCCACGGGGAGACCCCCGGCAGCAGGCGTATGTTAGGCATTCTGTGGGCTCGTTTATTTATGAAACAGGGTGAAAACTGCGCTGCCGGGAGGGAGTCTCTGTACCATGTAATTAAGAAAGACCCTGGATCTGTACCTTCTGGGAATCCCATGAAGCGCAGGTTGTTCCTGTGGGCCCTATTTGCGGCGTCCACCTTCCAAGCAACTTCTTTCAAGGCGGCTATTAAGCCAGAGACTTCTTTGCCTAGGCCGCGGGTTGAGTCCTCCACCTCAGAGATACAGCCCTCTGCATGGGTCACTCTCTCAGAGACATTTTGGATGTCTTGGCGCAAGAGGGTCACATCCGATCGGATCTCGGCCATCTTCCCTTCTAAGGCTTCTCTGGACGCTTGGAGGATGACCGCATTGTCTGGTAGAGTGTCAGCTTCCCCCTTTGTCTCAGGGGGTGGAGGGATCACTTTGGCGTATTTGTCCATCTTCCCCTGCTTGGACGGTCTGGGGTCTTTGTCCCTGGTCATCGTGTTTCCTTCAATTGATGGCTCACTGAGGGCGGGATTCCACAGTAGTCCGGGCTCTCACCACACTGGTGTCCTGGTCTCGGGCGGCTCCTTGGTCTGTTTATACTCTGCCGTTGGCGATATTTAGTCCCAGGGTCCACATGGGGGTCGGTTCACCTATGTTAACTGGAACCTTTCACGTGGGCACCTGGGGCCGCCGTGGGTATTTCACCGAGTATCTGGTAGTGTCTTCGTGCACTGTTGGGGTCCTGTTTTTCTTTCTCTCCCCTACCCTCCCCTCCTCCAATCTTCCGGCCTCGCCTAAGCGTGTCCCAGTTCGATCCTCCAAAATGGGACTTCCCTAACTCTACTGCCCCATCTCAGCTCGTCGCTGCGTCTCAAGGGGGGGGGGGCGAGGGGGATTATGGATCTCTCTGCTCCCCACTCTGCAGGGCCCTCCGCTACTCCGTGTCCTGTAGGATCACCGCATGTCGCACAGTCCCTCTTCACATGTATTTGATCCGATTCCCCCCCTTGAGACTTGGTTTGCTTTACAGCCTTTTGTTTCCCGCACGGGTAGTCTATACAGTCTCACATCACTGCAAAAAACATATTGCGAGTAGCTGGTGACGGTACAGAAGCGGAAAAATATAGAATATAAAGAACGTATGAATCAGACAGGCAGCTTGATGTGTAGCATTTAAGAAACAGGCAGTGTGGACGAGCTATATGGAAAGTAAAAACCAGTCAGCATGGATGACCCGTTGTGAGCCAAAGAACAGAAAGGGGTAATCCATACCCCTTTGTTGCAGCCAGAAGTAAAATGTAGACTGAAAGTCTATCCCCTAAGTAGAAAAGAGGAGGCCTCAGTTCTAATAAACTTACTTCAAGCTGGTGGGTAGGAGCTGAAATACTCATACCGTTTTCCTAGAACCAGGAGGAGTACTTCGTCTCCCGCCCACTGGCACCAATTGAAGTAAGTTTATTAGGACCCAGATCTCTCCTCTTTATGACTTAGCGGATAGTCTTCCAGTCTACATTTTACTTCTTAAGGGATACGGTGGAGCCTGGCAGCAACTGAGGGTTTTGGATTATCCCTTTCAATTCTTTGGCTCCCAAAGGGTCATATGTGGGGCCGGTTTTTAATTTCCATATAGCACGTCCACACTGCCCAGTTTTTAATTACTACACAGCATGTTGACCGTCTTATTCATACGTTCTTTCTATTCTATAACCCCAATGGCTACTCGCAATATGTTACTTAAAGTTATGTAAGACTGTATATATGCCATGATCAACCAGCCTGTTTTTTAGTTGGGCGTTCACTCTTCTCTCCCGTCACGTGGCATACGGCCCAACTTTATCTATTTGTATAATAAGATGCTGGAAGACTTGCTCTCATGTGTAATGTTGGGGGTACCACCTGGTTATGAATAACACACAATTATGTGGTAATACATAATACAGTGTGCTCCAGTGCTATTATGCCTATGCCCTTAAACTAACTTAGGGTTTCCAATCTCAGTGGGATGCACATTCTTTTGTGTCTCCAAACAGGGCTGTCATCTCTATTGTTGCAAGTGGTGTGAATTGTTCTACTTACATCCATAGGTGCTTCAAGTGGGCTGGACATGCCCTTTTCCTTATACCTACTTTGAACATAGGACACACCTGTACATAGAATTATTACATGGATGAAAAGCTACTTATCACATGACCCCTTTATTCCTTTTGGGTACATATGACAAGAGAACCAACCTTCCATATACTCCAACCCCCTCTCATCAAATAACCATTCCCTGAATCTCCGTTCTATCTTAGAGTGTGAAGGAATAAGGTTGACTTTGCACTTAGCTCTGCATTTTGTCTTCCTCCTCAGATGGCTCATTTCAGGAATTACCACACTTGCTGTTTATGGCTAATATGGATGAATTAAATATAATTCCATCAAGTTGGACTTTCCAACAGAAATTCACTCTACATTTGTGGGCTGAATCTAGTTTTGCGTTCTTGCCTCCTTTCTCCTTTGGGTTTTTTCCACTCATTCTGCACATGTCTAAATGTCATGACTGGTCGGAAATCCCACCTGTTTCTTTTCCTATTGCCGAATCTCTTTGTCATCAGCAGACACAATTGCATGGTGATACCAAGGGTGGATGGAAGGATATTTGCCTTGAGAAAACACACCATACTGAACTTTGTTGTACAAATTGTACTCCATATAAAGTGTGTTTATTGCTTAACAGCACAATGGTTTACCATTATGCGTTACTCACTGATGTAGTAAGAACATTGTACTATCGATATAGGCAGAGGAATTATGCCCAGCAGTCCTTGTTCTCTTAAGTATGTCAAGATTCTCACTCATTTTAATGACTGAATCACTTTAATCTACAATGTGTGTTTTTAAAACCCATCACTCTGCGTTTTTTCTTGTCTTGTGTCTACTCAACACTTGTATATGTAATGTTATTTCTATGGTGCGCATGGTTAACATGTTAGGTCATTGTCGCACATTTCTTATATGCTGTCGTACAAATGTTTTTTTAAGGTGGTTTTTGTTAGAGGTGTGGTTGTGGAAGAGGTGTGGCGCAGCAGCCAGGGCGACTGACTCTGGAACACGGGGGCGCACGCTTCGATCCCCGGCTCCAGTGTCCGATTAGCCCAGCATCATGTGACTCTGGGCAATAGCTCACTTAATCTTCCCAACGGCCCCCAGCGCCTTGACACCTTCGGGTAATTGTTCACGCTTTACAAATACTGGGCATTTACGCTAGTATGTCATTATGAAGTGTCCTTGTCATCTGATATGTTTTGCTTCTTTGTACTGTTCGTGTTTATCGATTTACATATTGTATATATTTATCATGTGGCAGCTCTGAAGAAGTCCATTTTCATTAGGACAAAACCCGTTGGCTGTTTTTTTTTATGCTGGGCATATAAGAAGCATTAATAGTGAGAAGATTTATTATGGACTTTGGGAAATTTTGTGGATATTTTCAATTTGTACAAACATTGCAAATGTGGTGCACCTCTGGTCTTTATGTTTGCACATATACCTATGGCGAAACACTTATAGGCTACATCTCTGCTCTTTTCACACAAAGTCGTTTAGAACCATGTATTAAGAAATACGTCAAATAAACATAACAACATTTTCAAATGGATCCACTTGACCCCCATTGACAATCCTGAAGGATGACCCTGAGATGGTGTCCTGTCACCAGCTGTGAGCCCCAGCACCACTGACCATGATGCAATATCTGGCCCGAAAGACCGCATACAACCAGAGACATCACATTCTTACTGGAGCTCATCCCCATGACCAGTGCAGCATGGAAGAACGGATTCCTACAATTGCATCCAAGCCAGCAGCTGTTAAGAGCTCACACTAATCATGAAGGCAGACTGACAATGTGAGGCGGTTATACCACAGGTTGTCAACTGTGCGGCAACAACTGTAACATCGTCTCTTCCTTTTGAGTCCTCAGCCACCAATGACAACGCCTGACACACATGAAGAGGACACCTGAGACAGTAAGATTCTCATTAATCAGAGAACCTTGTAGTCCACAAACAAGGGTTGCACATGGCAACAGATTGCATATGATTGTTAGTATATCTCCAATTACCTGATCATAAGCCTCCTGCTGTGTATATCACAGACTTGGAATAATCACCATATGATGCAGGAGTAGTTTAAATACCATAAAACATTTACTGAGCATATTAGCCTAATGATAATAATCTTATATAGTTTATTAAAAATGAGTATAAGACTACATAGACATTATATTTATTGTCAGTGATAAATGTGCTGTCTGATTTTTACTTTCTGCCCCACTCCATACCCCGAGAATAAGCCTAATCACCTCGCTTTGCGACAAAAGTCAAATCTTAAAGAAGGGGTACTTAGCAATTAAGTGACTTTGAAGTATCTGTTTCATATGTTTCCATCAACAGCAATACTGGTCACAAAAATTGCCTAACTGTCCTTTAATCACACTGGCCCCAAAGAACTGCCCTGATACTTGTGGCAAGCAATAATGGTTCATGACAAGCTCACAGGAAGCACAGTATATCGAGAAATAAGTCATCTATTGTTAAGTGCTTGGTAAAGATTACGGAGAACTAGTGATTTAGTAAAGCTGAGTTGGAGGCTGTGTCTGCATTTGACTCAAGAGCAGCATGTACAGCCATTGATGATGTAGGAAACAGATCTCGGCTATTCCACTGAATGTGTTCCTGTGTGGCCATCTGAAAGGGATACATATCTCCTGTTGCAGGGATTCTGCTCATGCACAGAACTATGTGCAGGAAACCAGGACCTCAGTGAATTACGGTGTACCAAAAACTCACCTCAGTACCCAGAACCCCTATCCGACCAGCATCAGTGTCTCATTCGCTCTTCATACCATATAGAAGCTACCAATGATTAGACAAACCAGAACATGCGACTTCGAGTACTCTCAGGAATGGTGGGAATCAGAAATACCTGTTCGTTATTATTCTCATATCAGTCCACAACAAGAGTATTCAGAGACACAGTAAAGTTTAAAAAATTTATTTTATAAACTACATGTCCTAAGGTGCAGTACTTTGGCTAACATAAGCAGACAAATGATTAAAATTAAAACCATCAGTATTGTTACAATACCATAGAAAATGAAGGGAGAAATCATACTACAAATGATAGTGGAATACAACCACCCTCCTTTCGTTAGTAAGCTAGTATTATTAGACTAATAGAAGGTCTCTAGGTTTGAATGGGGAACCCCATACCGTAAAGATCAGCTTAGGTGAATCACATCACAGGATCAGCTTTGCTCTGCGCCTGGAAAAGTTATTCTCCAGAATGTGTCTAATGCATGCAAACTGCAATATTAAAAGCTCTCGACTTTCAGATATTTGCAGCTGTGTGCGTGTTATGTCTAGAGCGTGGGCCGATCAATCTGAACTCAAAAACATACATTGTTTGGTGGCTCAGACTGTTTCTGCACACAATGTTCAGACCAAGGTCGCAGTGCACTACACCCTCCCTTGATCGGACCACGAACAAATAGGGATACAATGAAGGAACGTAGAGTTCAAGTTCGACAGAAACAGAACTAAGTGTCAGTATTGTAAGCTATATAAAAGCGAATGAGTGAATGTTCGAAGAAAAAGACGAAACAAAAAAGAAACGCGTAAAAAATGATGGAAAAGGAGGGGGAAAAAAATGTGTAGTTCGTATACGGATAGTTGGATGACATCCAAGTTAATCCATCAACGTGTAAGCACAGTAAATAGCGACAGCCTCCAAGAGGAAGTCATTAGAATGTTCTGCATGGGTTTCCGCCATCCAATCTAATAAGGTAAACGAACATACATGCTCCTCGATAACTGGCGCCTCTAGCACAATCAGAGGACAACTGGCGTGTTATTCCAGCCAAGAAGTCATACGCTGCCGTACCGATGTCCCAATTCCCTAGGACTCCATGTGCCGCTCCACAGGCCATAATCCTGATACCAGAACAGTCCAACTCATGAGCCACTAAGGGACTCATCAGTCGATCATAATCCGGGGCAGGAGACACCGAGTTCGACAAGCACAAATACAGAGCCCATTCGATAGGACAATCTAGGCAGTGAAAAACAGGTTGCACGCACGTAAAGTAGGAAAACCGGAAGGACAATCAATAGAGTATGCTTAAGTGGCAATGTTCCATAACATTCAAGCATCCGGTAACGAAGATGGAGCAGCCGTGACAGGCTGTCGTGTGACACAAATTGTGCAGCCATTGCGCAGCAAGCAGACCAACAACAGCACACCAGCCGTGAGGGCGAGAATCAACGGGAGCCCGCCAAAGACGCTGGAAAAAAATAGAATGAAAAAATGCCGGTGTCACACCAAAAATAGTTTGGAAAGATGTCAAGAGGCTGGAGCCGACAATTTTGAAAAAATGCGTCAAGCCTGTTGTTGATGAGGCATTAAATATAGTTTGAATCAGGGCACCGAAATGAAGTGGGAGATCAGTATTTAAAAGCACATGCACCTCGGTGCGGGTGTTTGCTACGTGAAGGACAAACGTTTCACGGGATGAAGTCAGAGCGACTTCTTTTTGAGACAATAGAGCCCTTATTCTGCTCATCTTGTTGAACTCTACTTTCAAGGTTGGAATGGAAGGCCAGATGGATACATCCAGCCGCTCATGCGGGGGCGGGAAAAGGACATTTTTACAGCAGACTACTCTTTGTGATACAGTCACAATGTAGGGAATTCCCACTAGCATCCCACAGCAAGCCTCGTTATTTAAAAGCAAATAACTAACGTTAGCTAGCAACGTGAAAGAGGGTGTAATAGCTGGCACTGGAATCCCTTTCAGGACGCATGCTAAATTTGGTGCCTGAACATTGCACGCACCATGTAATTGGATGGGTCTACAGACTACCGAGTGATCAGGTGTGGAAGAGCATTCCTCACCTTTCAAATAAACTTCTTTACCTTCTCTCATGCACCTGTATGTAAATGGGAGTGACCAAACTTCATGCAGGAAAGCCGTACCCAACGGTTCATATCTGCCTAGGGCATAATGTTTCACGCACAAACTGAACTTAAACAGAGGGAATGGCAATGTGATTAACCCGTGGATAAGCCACACAGCGGTGTTCAATTCGGCCACAGAGAAAGGCAAAGGTTCTAACTTTTCAATATGCAGTAATGAGTATGTTGCATCTTTCATGGACATGAATTGTTATTTCGCAGTCAGATTAAAGGGAAGGAATAAAGACGATGTATTCATGTAGTCCTAGGGAACTTTCCCAGCCTTCAACGTTTGCAAAGTCCATGCAAACTGCATTATAGAACGCAATTGATTTTGGACCATGATATAAAACAGACATATCATTCTGCACAATATCAACAACAGATGAACAATATTATCTAATGTGTAAATTCTAGAAGAAAGGGTGTTAATGCTATTATCGATAACAGATAGTACTTTTTCCAAATTGCCTTGATCAATGGCTCTCAACCTGGAAGACGCTTCCATTTGCGATAATTTCCAAACTTCGTTATAAACAGCATACACCCATCTCTTGGACCTACCACCTACAGGACCTTTAACAAAATCATTCAAATCTATTTTGTCATGTAATTTAGATAAATAAAGTTTAACAGATGCCAAGGTGGAATGTTGCAGCCAAAATTGGCTTAACTTCCCCACAGAGTAGGTAGTAACAGAATGAGAAGATTCAAAGTGTGGGTCTACGCGAACTTGCGTATACCCAGGTTTCAGACCCAGAAAACGATGTTGACAGGAATCGGAGCTTGTCTGCCATGTTAACCATCCTTCCGGATCTAATTTGGAAATATTGAAAGATGTATTAGTAATGTATGACTGCAACGCATCAAGGGACAGATCTGCATGATTATCCCAATTAGGATAAGCACCCAGATCAGGAACAGAGGGGGAATTCAGCTTTTTAGAAGTAGCCAATCCAAAGCAGGTGGATTGAAAAATAGTAGAATTCAAAAACAACATATAGTTTGGGATGAGGCAGGCACGATGCAGAGCTTCTGTTCACCGTATCAGTCACGTCTTAGAACCCCAAACAGATTTAAGATCAATAGTAGCTTTCCACAGGTCATAACACCCGATAGCCAGTTCATCCATAAAGGATTTGGAATACAATAATTTAGTGTGTGTCAGCCTAACCTTCGAGGCAGACTCAGCTGCCAATTTAAAATAAAAGGTGGCAGGTTTTGAGACACTAAAATTAGTAAAATATGCAAATTTGTTCACCAAGGTGTTGGAGCTGCCTTGCATTGGCATCGGACAATATTCCCATTGTGTATAATTTACAAAATTTCGAAATGTATTGGCTTTATGTAGGAAATGATTGCCATAATGTTGATAGCAAAACAGTTCCCCATAATTAGCAATGTCTAAATACAAATCTTCAGCGTCAAAGGCAGCATAATATTTTAAATCAGAAAACAGTGCCTCTATGGCCTGAACGTCCCAATCATCAGAGCGGATGTTTTGTTTCACAACATCACCCATAGAAACACGAAGAACATTCGGAACATTAATAACCTCAGTGGGTCCATGAATTTGAAATTTAACAGCATCCCACACAATCCCATCTAACACAGGCCAGGCAGTAATATTCACAAAAGTCTGGTCCCTCTTCATGATGTGTGATGAGGAGTGGGGGGCCAAAGTTCCATCAATTAGTCTAATTGTAGATCTTTCCCTCAGGTAGTGTCCATTTACAAGACGAAAAAATACCACCACAAAGCCAATGGACATAAACAAAAAAATACATATGAGCACCAGCCAAATGTAAGTCCAAGGGGGAATTAAAAAATGTCTCTTAAACCAAACCGCAAAAATTGAAATTTTCGATGGAGCATTGAAAGTCATAGAGTTAGTGTCAAACGAGAAACGTGACTGGTTAACGGCGGTTGATTGTAAAACAGGCAATGATACATCTGTGGGATAAGCATACTCAGTATCTTCAGTTGGACCACCAGCCGGTGGTGTTAACAAAGGATTAGTAACTGTATGCATCTCGATGGCAACATCAGGCATGGTGGTAGAAGCCGGAGCCAAAACAGAATTTCTCAGCATCGCAGGGCAAGAGACCGCTGGAGTCATACTAAGAAGAATCGGCCACTCGCTGTAGTTTGACATTGTCAATGGACATGTACCGGTTATCCTTGTGACCAGGAAGTGGAGGTAAAATGACTGTTCTTGTACCCTGCATGCCAAGCACTGGAACCGGTGCACGATAAGAGGGGCCAAACTCCTTCTTGTTCTCCACCTTCTCACGGACCAGGTGACCAACTCGAGGTAGCCAGCCGACTACCGGAATCTGAAGCGCAGCATCAGATGTGGAGGGCAAGTGTTCCATTGCAAGACTGTCTCTGGTCTCTTGTAGATTCTGTAATACAGCACAGCGATCATCTACGTCAAAGGGAGCGGCTGACGCCGCTATGTCTAGACCATCAAGGTCCGGGACAAACATTTTTATGCCAAAGAGCATCATGTATGGGGTCCGCCACCCAGAGACCTTCTAGGGAGAATATTAAGTGCACGTTGTACGTTATACAGATGGGCTAACCAATTCCTGCCAGTGCCTAAAACCCTAGCTGTCAAGGATTGCTTTAAGTCACGGTTCATTCGCTCCACAACACTGTTACCCTCAGGCCGGTATGGAGAAGAAAATTTGACTTGGACCCCCAAAGATCTCATGGCTTCTCTGTACGCCTTAGAGGCGAAAGCAGGGCCCTGGTCAGAATGAAAGGTACCACACGCAAAAATTCCCACAAAGACACGCAAATCCCTGATGACAGTACGAGCATCAGCACTCCTTTGTGGCCATATCCAAAGAAAACGTGTGCATGAATCCACTGCAACTAAGATATACTTGTACGCAGTATCAGAGGAGAAAGGACCGCAGTGATCTAGAAAAACACACCCAAGTGGTTTATTAGATATGTACATCTGAGTTTGTGGTGGGCGCGCAGCAGTCGAAGGTTTAATCTGCTGACAAATGTCACAATCAAGAACATACGTGCGAGTCTGTTTATTCAACCCGCGCCACCAGTAACGCTGTTGTAACAGAGTAACAGTACCTAAAACGCCGGCATGGGCAGAGGCCATACCTTCGTGAGCCGCTGTTATAAAGGAAGGTCTGCAGTCCGCGTTGGAAATCAATCTGTCACCAACGTCGTTAATTCTCACATAGGGAACTTCTGAATTGCATTTATTTCTTTTTTTAATAAAACAATATATTGTCTTATCACAATGGAAAGGGGCCAAGCACACAGACACAATTCAGTAAATGGATGTATGATAGTACATCGCAAACCATTACAACGCGTGCTTTTAGCACGCAGTTTCCACATCGCAAAGACTTTTACTTCGCACGATTTTCCTCCGCATGGCGTTTCAACGCTAATGTTGTTTACCCTATAGCACAATCCATTAGGACGCATACAGAAATATCGCACGTTATTACAACGCGTAATGTGTTATCTTTTTGGCTCGTAAACTGTGCTTTAAAGAGCTTCATACAGTTTACCACACTTGCCAAGGTTTTCGCACAAGTTCATATGGCTCGGAGCCAAAATCTACCCCAATTTCGTAACCCCCTTACCAGGATTCAAAGCCACAACCTACATGTTACGTGCAGACTTTTGCAGAGTTCTGCGCCAACTTTAAACTGGATTAAAAAGTGCAAATAACAACTTCCGCTTCCTGCAACATCCAGAACTATAAACTTGCTGCCCGGTCCCTGCTGTAAGTCAAGCGCGGACATTGGAATCTGCTCGCCTCCAAGCACGCCCCCGACGCTCTTTCACGGCTGCGGGGTGCCCAAGCTACCGCCTCATTTTAGGAGATTGACCGCACGCGCGGCACCCTGCAGCACATTACCGGTGTGGCAGTCATTTACACTGGCCTTTATTAAATTGTTGCATTCCAGCGCTAGCGCCGCTGCTGCAGTACCGGGGACTTCATTTGTGTATCCACGAATAAAGCAGATTAGACCACCTAATTTGCTTTTCTACTGCAGAATTAATAGTGTCTGCCATCGCGATCCACCGCGTGCCTCCAATATGAATAAAACACTGCACAGGCTATAAATCACCCATCGGCCGCACGTTTAAAGTGATTATTCGTTCCTCACCCGGAGGAGATGAAAACATTATCCCACGTGCCCGCGGAGAGGGGCGTCCGCGCCGCTGGAATGAAATATTCACGTCACCGCCTTCCAAGCATATTTAGAATATTTGACGCCGTCTTTTGGTGATGGTCGACCTGGTTCTGCCACACCCCTCACCTGGAAGTTTGCAATCCTTGGGCCATATTTAGGAGCCAACCGCCTGTATATGCTCTGTGTTTTTGTTTAAGTGCTGCATTTCCTCGTCCCTCTTTCGTCCACCTCCCCAGCTTATAAATGACCTGTGCACGCATGTGCAACATCGCACCTGCTGATGCTAAACAATATTGGCACAAAACTAGTGGGATTGCATTTACATCCAAAAGGCGAGACCTATTGGCTATGCCAATGCTTGTATTTTTTTGCTACACTGTTTTTACAGTGTGTTATGTTTAGAAAGGATGATTACCTTTTTATTTTCATTTTTGTGTTAGCTAGTTTGCGTTCCTTGGCTGCATTCAGATTCCTCCTTCAGGACGTTGTTTCCTTCCTCTCCACCTTGGTCTTGTTTGGGTCAGAGTTGTTTTTCCTCCTACTTGCCCCTCCTTCCTCTCTCAGATGCTTTCAGCTTCTTATTCCTGCATGCAAAGTCTGTCTTAGCACAAGCCTGTCTGGGCCCTTCCAGAGTTGGGTGGTTGCAGGATTCTGAGGAACACAGCTATGGGTTGGATGGTTACAGAATGCCTGGAACCTTGTAGTGAAAACATCTGAGCTCTTGTGGCACGGGCAAACAAGCACACCTGGGGTAACATATTTTGAACCCTTAGCATAGGCCCTTGCGGTGCTCTCAAAAAGAAAATTGAGAAACATAGCTTCCTGCTGGACAGTGAAGGCGCAATGTAATGCTGTCGCACCTTGCTTCATTTAGGCTTTTTTAGATAAAGATGAAAAATAAATACATAACCCCCCCCCCCCCCCCCCAAACCTCTGTAGTATACAAAACAATGTTACCATTAAGGCGAGCTCCAACTTACACAAAACATGAGAAGCGCATTTCAGCACAGGCATATTATTATTCTCAAAATATGGGTCTTCTGTTTTTTGCCCTCTTGAAACTAGAAGACTGTATTATATGCACACCGCACTTTCCGCACACACATCATTTTCCATTTGCGTCTTATGATAAATTGCAGGAGCGCGCGGTAGCCGCCATTAACGCTCCATCTGCTGCACTCCAACACTAATGCGGCGCACATCTGTCTCCAGCCATGTACAACAGCACATTGTGACTGACTTTCGATGTACGGAGGTCTTAATGAGTGAAATATCTACGCATCTATTGAACTCGCATTAATGCATACACTTGCACACGCACTCTTCACTATCACAGTGGTGCCCCCAGTTTTAACGGTGGCCCCTTCTGTGCCAACTATAGAAATTAATTTTTAGATTTTAAGCAACATTACTCCTCTTACCGCGATTGCCCGACCCTGGGAATTGAACTCTTTTCATAAATGTTCTCTGTGTAATACATTTTTTTTATAACACTCCAGTGCTGTGATGCCATATACTAAACATGCTATAGATGTGCAACACAGCATTCCGTGTGTGTATTATATGTGCCGTATGTGTGGTAGATCACTGAAGGCCAGTGCTATTGAAGGGGAAAAATGACCAAAAGCCAAACTTATCTTTGCAGGGCACAGTGAGCAGTGAGGCCGTGGGTTCAATCCCAGGCAGCACGCCAGCAGATGGCCCTTTTTTTTTTATTGAATAATGATTTGGATGAGGCATTCGTGTTGTCTTTAATGAGTCCACACAGGGCCAATCACCTGAAGTTCATCTTCGCTGTCTTTTAGCCCAGGGACACACAACTCACCCAGTTCCTCGCGGTATTCCCTCTATCTGCTAACACTCCCAAAAAGCAGTAAAAGAGAAACCGAAGAGAGGAGGGACATTCTAGGGATAGGTTGGCTTAACACATCAAGAGAAGGAGGAACCACAAATAAACCACAAGAAAGGAATGGATAAGCTTCTCACAGTCTAAGCTCATTGGATAATAACTAAATAAAGGAGACTCTGATAGTTCATTTCAGTGATCAAACCTTCTAGTCTAAACCATATGAAGCACTCAAATTCCATGCACTAAGTTCTCATGAAAACATAAAAGCATGCGCGAAGTAAATGTGCATGCGATCTAAAAACATCATGTGTTTCCCGTTGCACTTGCTTGCGTTGTAAACGTTACCGAAGTAAATGTGCACGCGATCTAAAAACCTGCGGTGTTAAGCCTCCCGCGATGTAAAAGCCGTGTTGTGATGGCAGCGCGTGAATACAGAGTCGTTGTAATGGGTGTTTCCCCAGTAAATGTACGCAGACATGTATGGAACACTAGTTGATCTTCAGAAGTGCACTGATTAATACCAGCGTAGCTCCTCTTACATCATATTTTTCGATTATTAAATAGCTATGTGCGTCAGCGGTACCTGCCTACCCGGCAATGCTTTTTTCCCCTTCAAAAAATGGCCTTCTGTTTGATTTCCATGTTCTTAACCTCCCAGTGGAATTTCTTCTCATACACTGGTTGTTCTAAAAAAGGCTTGCACATCATCACAACCTGCAGTTCCTCCCAAAACTCCCCACTCTTGTAGAAACCTGTCAAAGGCTAACCACTCAGATGCTGTCCATTTAGTTGGCAATGTGTGCTGGTGCAGGTGCATATACAGACCATTAAAAGAAAATGTGGTTACACTCAGAGTTTAATGGGATGAAATTTGGATTGGAACTTGTACAAATATACATAACTGCATGGTCCAACTTTCTGTGAAGGGGGCAGGAGGAAGGTAAAAACAGTAAAAAGACAATGATCACATAACTGGTGTTTCTAGCCTCTTAATTTAAAAGCGGTCTTTTCATGTGGTAGAAACAAACATTGTATTCATGCTTAAACTCATAATAAAAAGGAAAAACAAGCATTGGCATAGCCAATAGATCTCGCCTTTGGGACCTTATACATTTTTAGCCATGCAACAGTTGATGCTATTGCACCAAGGATATTGTGCTGCATAACTAAATACTTATAAGGTCCCAAAAGCGAGACCTATTGGCTATGCCAATGCTTGTTAACTTTTATTTTTTGAAACCTAGCTTTTGGCACTGCTGTCCGCATTCAAGCTCATTCGGCATGGTTTTCTGCTTCTGCCACATTGCATTCTCCTTTGGTTAAATTCAGTGAGAGAAATGGTTTTTGGCATTTCCCCAAACTGCAGTTTTAACACTGCTCTGAAACCACTGAAAGGACTGGCGTTATTGTTTGGATGTTTTCAGATGTCTTCTCTTTCTATAGGTTTCTTTTCAAGATTTAGCCTGTTGCAATTTATGCACGTTACACATCGAGAGTTACATTAGCACTTGGATATCACTTGTTGCACCACTGCTCACTCGGTGTGATTCGTGCAATATCAAGACAAGACTGTTAACGTACGAATCTAGCTCACAAATGTGCACTTGCTTAATTAAAAAATGCCTAAACACGACAGCAGTCATCATTAAATTCCTTCTCAAATTAACGCCCCACCCACTAACATTTTCTACTCTCTTGGACAGATAATGAATGTCAATGTTCAGTTTCTGTGAATAGTATACAACCCAGTGTGCTTTCCTGTAGCTACAAACATCTTACCAATCAAGATAGCTGGACTCATTTTTTGAATTGCTTTAATGCCTAGTGTGCCTACTCAATTAAATTCATCCTATGGAGATCCTAAGTGATCCCACAAGGCACTTATTAAACAAAAATGCTTTTCCAATGTGGCCAAATGTTCATGTATCAGGTAAGACGTTGAGTCAAAACTAGCAAATATAAATCTGATCTGCATCTTACTGAAAGAATGTGAGGTCACAGATTTTGCAGACCGTATGAAAAAGTAGACAAAAAGAAAACCAGAGGGAATCAAAAACAGCTGAGGTGAAAGGATTTGCCCAAAATCCCATAATAGGGTGTAGAGCAGAATCCAGGATTAGTACTCAGGTCATCCAAAACTACAGTTGCCACTTAATCACAAGACCACATCTCCCAACATGTAGTGACTAGCAGTGCCAGTCAGCCACAATCACTTTCTTGATCTGTCACTAAACATGCCCTAGCCCTTCCACATGGCCCAGCCCTTCCACATGGGCCAGTAAGCCCCTGACTAAGAGTCTAGATACCAGTATTTGGAAGCCAGTGGGACACTAGTGAGGAAGTTACTTTGGTTTTAGTTGGTTCCACCATGCAGCTCTCTAGTTTCATATGAAAACACCAGGCAGGGCCTGGGAAGTACTCATATCACACAACCAATGAGTTACAGGATTGGTATATACTCCAATTCATAATACCTTCTGTTACACTATCAATTTTCTCTCCCTGTTTTTTGTGTAACTGATGTATTTGTTCTATTGTTCAAGACATTTTTGATAAATCCAGAAATTGCAAGAACTACCTAGAGGTAACAAAGCTGGCATTACATGTGTTCCCTTCTCCCTAGGATGCAGAGTGTTCGTGCTGATACAGAAGCTTAGCCCCTCCACAAACATTCAGCAAACTGGGCACCTCCAAATTCATCCATGCTGAGGAACCATCAAGATAACATCAGACTGAAACGAACTAGCTCAGTTAACATCTTTAGAGTAGTTCGGGTAGAGACGGTTGCCATTATTCCTAATTTCGAAATCCCATAAATCTAAGTTGTTTATGAACGGTCTACATCTTTTTCAAGTAATAGCCTTGACACAAAAGAGAGAACAATAGAAGGTAGAGAATGAGAAGTTAAGAGTGAAAGAGACAGAGGTAAGGAAAGAAACAGAAGAGAAAGAAATACAAACAAGCATTGGCCGCGCGGCCGTGAAAGTGACACTGCCGCGCAGCCTGTGAAAGTGATCGCGATCAAAGACAGATGGCGGCTGCGCGTGTGAACGCAAGCGCTAGGCCACCAAAAGCCTGTGGCAGCCCTTTGAAAACCCACACACTAAATTTCTCGCAGAGCAGCGCATGCGCTAGCTCAGCGAGACCCAACAATGACAACTGACTTACTTCCATCCAAGAACAGTAGCTGGGCATCCATATTCTATTTATCGTATGCCAATTTATGTTGATGGAGCAGCATAGTTACATCATATGTTGCATATACCTCCTTATATGTCTGCACAATGTGGACCAGCCAAGTGATTTCATTTCATAACAGTTTATTTACAAGGAAAGGTTGAATTCAACTGAGACACTGCAGGACAGGAACGCATCAACAACAACACGCACAACAGCAAAGAGCTCTTCAACATTGTGAAAGAACTCGCCAACCCTAGCTCCAGCTCCAACAACATCCCGCCGTCGCAAGACCTCTGCGACTCCCTAGCCACCTTCTTCCATCACAAGATTGCAGACATCCACAACAGCTTCAACACCCAAACCCCCCCCCCCCGACAGACGCCGACACTTCAGACTCACAGCCTCCCCAAGCACACCGGCCTCCTGCTCTCCTGGCACCACGTCAACGACGACGCCACCATCAAAATCATGAACACCATCCATTCCGGCTCACCATCCGACCCCTGCCCCCACCACATCTTCAACAAAGCGAGCTCCATCATCGCACCCCAACTCCGGAAGATCATCAACAGCTCCTTCGAGACCGCCACCTGGAAACAAGCCGAGATTAACACCCTACTCAAGAAACCCGAGGCGGACCCAAAGGACATCAAGAACTTTCGGCCCATCTCCCTGCTCCCGGCAAAAGTCATCGAGAAGACTGTCAACAGACAACTGACCCACTTCCTAGAGGAGAACAACATCCTGGACTCGTCCCAATCCGGGTTCCGCAGCAACCACAGCACTGAAACCGCCCTCATCACCGCCACAGACGACAAAAGGACCCTGCTGGACAGCGGTGAAACCGCTGCGCTTATCCTCCTGGACCTCTCGGCCGCCTTCGACACCGTCTGCCACCACACCCTACGCACACGCCTCCACAACGCAGGGATCCGCGACAAAACCCTGGACTGGATCACCTCCTTCCTCACCGGCAGAACCCAGAGTGTCCGCCTCACCCCATTCTGATCCGAAGCCACCAAGATCACCTGCGGCGTACCCTAAGGATCATCCATCAGCCGGACCCTTTTTAACGTCTACATGGCACCGTTAGCCAACATAGTCTGATCGCACGACCTCAAAATCGTCTTGTCCGCCGACGACACCCAGCTGATCCTCTCCCTCACCAAGGACCCCGCCACCTCCAAAACCAACCTCCACGAAGGAATGAAGGCCGTCGCAGAATGGATGAAGACCAGTCGGCTGAAACTGAACTCTGACAAGACGGAGGTACTCATCCGCGGCTCCACCCCCTCCGCCTGGGATGACTCCTGGTGGCCATCCACGCTGGGAGCTGCACCGACACCCAGCAACCATGCACGTAACCTGGGATTCATCCTGGACTCAACAATATCTATCACCTAGCAAGTCAACGCTGTCTCCTCCTACGGCTTCAACACCCTCTGCATGCTTCGCAAGATCTACAAATGGATCCCCACCAGAACCAGAAGGACGGTCACCCAAACCCTCGTCAGCAGCAGGTTGGACTACGGCAACGCCCTCTACGCGGGAACCACAGCCAAACTCCAGAAAAGACTCCAACACATACAGAACGCCTCCGCACGCCTGATCCTCGACATTCCCCGCCACAGCCACATCACTGACCACCTGAGAGACCTGCACTGGCTCCCCGTCAACAAGAGGATCACCTTCAAGCTCCTCACCCAGGCTCACAAAGCACTCCATAACGTCAGACCAGCATACCTCAACAAACGACTCGCCTTCTACTCCCCGAACCTCCAGCTTCGCTCCACTGACCTCGCCCTTGCCACTGTCCCACACATCCACCGAACGACCACCGGTGGCAGATCATTCTCCCACCTCGCCGCCAAGACATGGAACAACCTCCCCACCCACCTGCGACAGACCCAGGACCTTCTGAAGACTTCTCAAGACCTGGCTGTTCGATCAGTAGCAGCACTCCCCCCCCCCTCCCCTCTCCCCACCCCCTTTTAAGCGCCTTGAGACCCTCGCAGGTGAGTCGTGCGCTCTATAAATGCTTGATTGATTGTCAAAGCCATGTCGCTAAATGACATCCGCCAGGAGATGCATGTAAAGATTGAATAAGGTAGGACTCAAACAAGAGCCCCGTGGCACCCACTGTAGCAGTGGCAAAACTTTGGATTTAAACGGCTCATGAAGGAATGGAAGAGTGAAAGTAGTTTGTTATTTGACATTAATATAAGTGGCAGAGAACCAAAATGCGTGACTACGGACGTCGTGCAGTCTCTGTGCAACCAGCGGGACAAGAGCCCTGATTAAACGACAAACCTGCAAACCACGAGACTGCTGGCCACCCTACTTCTGCTGTCCCCCAGCTTCAGTTTGACAAAAAAAGCTGACTAAATCTCCGACAACGACCACGGCCTGTGCCTTGTCCCCGCTGCCCGAGAGCTATCCCAACCCTCAGGCTACTCTTGTACAACCTATGTAACGCATACACACCTACACTGAAAATAATACCGGCACGCATACTGCTGGTGAATCACTTCCGGGCGCTATCTCCCGGAACAACAGGAGCGTACTTTTCCGGGGCTGACAAGCTGTGTTTTCCGGGGTGGGTCGTATTTTTCCTCTTAACCAATCACTGAGTGCAGGGGGCGGTGCGGCAACTAAGCCCCGCCCAGTGCCTGCCCTTTACCTGTCAATCACACTGAACTGGCGTTCCGATTGCCTCTCCCTGCTTTCGTTTATTAAAGTCGAGTCCTTCCATCTATAGAAGTCGGTTGGAGTCGAAAGCAAAGCTGAGGTAAATATGTTTTAAGGTCTTATGTCTGGTGGTGGAGGAGGAAGTCCCGCGTCTGGCGGCTTCAGCCGGTGGTGGAGTGTAGGCGGCTCCAGTGTGTCGCAATGAAGCGTTGTGGTCTCACCTGGGGCGGTGTCTGTGTATCACCTGGGAGGCCTCTGGGGGTGTCACCTAGGTGGAACTATCGGTGGTGGTAGCCGGAGTTAACTGAGACGTTCCCGGGAGGCGTCTGCGGTAAAACGCATAGACTATCACGCAGGTGCCTGGGTGTCACCTGTGTGCATTGTGCAATCACCTGGGGGACCTTTCGTGTGTTACCTGATGCACTTTGGACCTTATATATGGGAAAATACAGTCTCGCCCGAGAACCCTGTAGGCGTCACAGGGGGGTCGAAGGGTCGGTATCCCCAGAGAGGCAGCTGATGTGTGCTCTGGGATCTTACTTGAGCTCATTGTTGAGATCACTGGGGTAGGCAGCAGGGCATCACCTGGCAAGCTCTGGCCTATCTTTGGAGAGGCACAGGGGGTTATTCGGGGTACCTTTATTTTACCAAGGCATACGTTGCTCTGGATGTAGCCTGGAGGCATTGTGCCACCTGTAGACATGTTAAGGTATGGTATCACACTATTGTACTTTGTGTTGTACTTGGTTCGGTTGTGGAGTATATTCGGGACAGTGACTTGTCTTGGATGGCATATGAGGGTTTTTTTTTTGGGGTGGGGTTGAAGCACCTGACAAGCCTTGCAGCTACTCGGGAGGTTTAATTGGAGTGGCACATGAGGAGCGTTGTTTCCAGATACAAGGTCCAAGTCTCATCACATCACCTGGCAGCCAAAGCCCTATTCGTTTTTTTGTATGTGGAGAGTTACTGGAGGTTAGGACCTTCCATACTTAAGTATTTGTGGGATTGTGAAAGACCATTATTCTCAGACCCTTACTAGACAAGACCAGTCCATCCATATAGCGTATTCTCGATCTAAAAAACATTGTATAATATGTGACTTGAGGGATAAAACTGATAGCCGGCA
Organism: Triturus cristatus; assembly: GCF_964204655.1. NCBI lineage: Eukaryota > Metazoa > Chordata > Amphibia > Caudata > Salamandridae > Triturus > Triturus cristatus. The sequence continues at coordinate 1,212,372,391 of NC_140592.1, forward strand.
AATGAGGAGCGCTACCTGTGGGCTTTTGTAGTGTAGTTGCGGAGGCTTGTAGTTTAGCGTTTTAGGGGTGTGTACTGTAGAATGTAATGGGAAATGCCGCATGAAAATGATTGCGTGTCACTTGAACAACATTTGGTATGAAGTATGAGTAGCACAGAAAGTGTATGTAGATAACCACAAGAGGGACGTTCAGGGCATTATATGGTAGAGACGACACATCTAGGGACTAGTTGGGGGGGTGGGTGGAATACTGCATGATGAAGCTTTTTCAATGTCTATTGGATTAACTGTTGGAGCAGCAAATGGGTGTCACTTCGATTGCACATATTGTCTGGGGTGTCTAGTGGGTATGTCACTTCGGAGGGGCAAATGGGGTTTCCAAGTAGACATTGCTTTTGTGCTGTGGATAGTAAGAGCGATACCCACACATGGAATGTTGTCATAGGTAGCCCAGTAAGTGAGATGTCATTTGAGAGAGTGTTTTTTTAGGTCTGACTTGACAGCTGAGCTGTGATCGACTTATTGCTACAAATTCTTTAAAATGTGTATAGTGTGGCCTTTGGCTTTGTCCTGACGAGTATTTCTCTCACACCTTATGATTTTGGCTGTTTGGTGTATCAGTCTGCCTACTAGGAAATGTTGCCATTGGAATGTATGAGGAAGTATTTTATATCTGCAACTTACATTTCTCCCATCACCCTGTTTCTTGCATGACATTTATCTCCTCCATTTCTCTAAAGAAAGCAGTGCTTTCTGCAGATGTTTCTTAGCATTGCCAGTGGTAGAGGCTGTAATTTGATAAACATCATTTGAGTACGCCTATGTCTATAGGTGTTGGCACATTAAAGACAGACATATTGCAGGTGCCTATGCGTGTTTGCCTAATGGGTAGCTAGGAGGCTAACGCATCGGGATTGTGGTGCGAGGAACATATAGTGAAGTGGTGCCTGAAGGGTGGAGTCAGTGGATATACTGACTGGACTTGAATCAGGAACAGGTTTGCTCTTGCAATAGATTTGGCTGAGGGGGCTAGTTTTGGGTTTGTTGTTAAGGAGGGCGTGGTTTGTAGAGTATTGCGGGTGGGAGAGGGGTATGGGTCGACACAAGACCTTCACCCTACTTCAGATTTATGGAGTCTGATCTCTGTTCAAGTTTTATGTTGTGGACATTTGTATAGCAGGCACTTTACCATTTGACGTCTACCATTTTGATTCCAGCAGTTCAGTTGGCTTCAGTTTGTGATCGTGTTACTTGTATTATGTTCTGATTGTGTTGCCCTCACTTCTAGAGAAAAAGTATTTCCTTTCACAGTTCTAAAATAGATTGCTGTATTTTTCCCACTATACATTCAAATAATGATTTTGTTCTCTTCTCATTAAAAAAGTGAAAAATGGATACTCTTCCCACACCATTTGCCTTTTTCGGGGGGGGGGGGGGTGAAGTTAGGTCACCTATTAATCAAAATAAGCATCTTACAGCCCCCCACTGCCAACCTTGGGGGGGGTGGGGGGGGGGCCTTTGCACAATTTCATTCAGTGTTCCTCCCATGCACGGCATCATTTTAAGAATTCGAGTGGAAGGATCATCGGATTCCTTGTGGTCTTTGACAGATTAGGTGATGGATGCAGCCTTATGGCCTGAGGAGATGCTTGGTATTTTTTTCTTTTTTATTAAATGTTTTTTCCTCACTAACCTGTTGTGCCCTGTCTATTTCGTGGCTTTTCACCCCCACGGCATACGGGATGCAATATTTGTGGTTACACTTATTTCTATTGGTTTTTATTTCATTTGTATTGTATTTAATCCGTTCAATGCAACATGGCCTCCTATCTTATCGTAGACACTTTATTTTTAATGAATAAAATAACCGTTTCAAGTTTATCATAGAAGTCTTTTTAATTAAAAACTAAGTGTGTGAACTTCCTTAAGAAATATTTCTCATGTTTACATCCGTGTTACCTATAGTTCATATGGCTGTACTGTGTCTGATTGAGGCTGGCCCTGCCCTTTTTGCAGGTGTATTTTTACGTTTTGATACAATGGTGCCTATGCACATGCCATATCATTTCTTTGTCGATAAAGTAAGTAAGCACTTATTTAGCAGAGTTGAGTTCCTGTGCCATGCAGCCAGTTGTATTGGCAGTGACTCTTCATTTCCCGATGGTCCAAGTCGCCTTATCTCCACTTATAAGTGGATAGTTCTGGAGTAAAAGGTTTATTTGACACCTGATTCAGTGCTTGAAAGTGAAGCCCGGCTGAGACTGTACCCCCCCCCCCCCCTCCTGTGCTTACACATAGATGCCTGCTGCTTGTGTGATGGAGGGGAGGGACGCGTGTGTTTGAGCATAATCAAACGAAGAATGTCAATTGAGTTGAGAAAAATGCATTCAGTTTAAATGAGATTGAAGTAATTTTGAATATTGCTAAAAACGCACATTTTCTGGAATGCTTTAACTTGGTTCACCATTGATGCGTTTAATATTCCTCGCGAAGCAGTGTCTTACAAGTTTGTTTTCAGTTTCACATTTCATTTAAATTATGATCTGACCCTGTACATTTTTACAGTGGGATTGGCTTGTTTGTGTTGGCTCCGCAGGGACTTATTGTGTCCGACATTTGTCTAACGTATCCATGCTTGTGAGTACTGATATGCTTCAAATCCAATTAGAAGACCGTCTCAGGAGTTAATGTGATAACGGCACACTTGCCAGGCCTCCTCTGATGGTGTTAGTAGAAATGGTACACGGTGATCAGACAAATACTTTGAAGACAGTTATGACTTCCGTTTTTTTTAGTAGCGCGGAAATTTCACCTGTATGTTGTGCTCTTAAGCACGTTTTTTTTACAATGTACCGTTAGTGGTAATAATCCGTTACTGTGTCTCTGTGGGAAAGATTGCATGTAATAATAACATGCGTCAGGGAATTCCTAAGATGAGGAATGCACGACAGTGTAAGGCGTGTGTCCGTTCTATCTGGTCTTGGTTGGTTTTAAATTCTCTTCCATTCCAGAGGCTCTACCGGCCCCATTGTAACTCTAATCTTGTAATTAGTCACGAACAAAAGTAAACAAGCAAGCATTGGGGAGGGATTTAAAACCCTCCGTTTGGCCTAGCCGTGCGTAGCGCTGGGCGGGATTCCACGATGGGCTATACCCTCCCTCCCAGTCCCACCCCGTTTACAGGATACAAGAGGGTGGTTTGCGAAGCCTCGCATGCAAGAGCTTCCTAGCCTACGCTACAGTGAATCCGTTTCTAGACAATTGCAGTGTTGTTTGTAGACTGAAGCAGTTTACAAACCTCTTAAGTCTACAAAAGCATGCAATGTACAATCTGTATGCAGATGTTGTCTATCGCCAATGTTTTTTTCCATTACCATTTTTATTTAACATTACTTAGCGTTGTGTGTAGGGATTTCCAAAGGACTGTCCCGACGCTTCTCTTGCATTTAATACATGTCCCGGTTTTTGGGACAAAGGTCAATTCATCCTGCAGAGCATAATTGAAATGAAACTCTCTCTGCTCTTTTTTCCACAATCGCTTTGGAAGTCTGAAACAATTTAAGCATTTTAGTTGTTTCTTTCAGGCACGCATGAGGAGATGGTTGCATGCTCCCAGCAGAGACCAGACCGAGTGGGGAGAAGGGCAGGGGGGCTCAGGGGAGAGGTCCTGCCGTAGCTAATGCCATGGAATAATGTAAACGTAGCCTTGTGAATATAAATGTGTGTACGTGTACATGCGTGTATGTATATCCAGTGGTCGAAGTGGGGGGGAAAAAAGTAGGGGAACTATGGGCGGAGAATCAGAGGGGGGGAATAACCTGAGGACTGGATCAGTGGGCGGAGTCAGAGGTGTGGCCAGAACGGGCAAAACATCCCAATTTTGTGTATTTGTTTGACACTGACCAGTTACAGCTTATTATGTTATTTAATTCACCCAAATGGATACACATGATTATTTAAAGCTTAATATGAGTTATTGACATTAAAATACATTCCCAAAGTGGGATATGTTTTCAATCACAGAATGTCCCACATACGCTTAAAAGTGAAAGCACAAACTATTTGTCTCCAAGCCATGGCGTTTGTCATCAGCACTTCTCCTCCCTTTTTTTCCATGAGCAGTTCAAACATAAATAGCAAAATATACTAGTTTGCAAATGTTTTCTATATAATTGCTCTGCCATATTTGACACATAATACATCATCTGCTGCATAATCTGACAATTTTAACTAATAATTGGTTTGTGGCTGAAACGGATCAAAAGTTACAAAAAAGTGACATGTTGCTGCAAAGAGGACGGCCCTTTGCAAAGGTTGACTGATCACCTCTCTAACTGCTGCATTTGTTTGTTACAATGGTACTAATGAGGCAACATTTTCTCAGAGACTGTTAGCATATGTAAAATGTCAAAATAATAAAGTATCAGTAAATATATTGCATTACGCTGCAGCCTTTTTTTTCCTGCATAATTTAGTCAATGCTGCGGCATAATTTTGTCCTCTATTGCTGCATAATTCCAATGGCCCCAAAGCAGGCAGCACGTTACAAGTGCTTGCGCATGAAGCAGAGAGACTGTTAAGTTTGCAAACTTAGGGGATATGTACAAGTGAAGTGGCGCAGTGAGGGGGTAGCTTTCATGGCTTAACGCCTCACTCCGCCACTTCAGAAACGCAAGGCTGCACCATATTTACAACGATATGGTGCAGCCATGTTTCCCCTTGCGCTGGCGCTACACTTAGCAGTGTAGCGCCAACGCAAGCACCCTTGCACCATAGTGCAAGGGTGTCTGCATGCAGGGGAGGATTGTTTATGTGTAGGAAGGTGTCCCTTCCTGCACATAAACCATCTTAAAATGCCATTTTGTCACTTTTATGTGTGCTGCTTCATGCAGCAGACATGAAAGTCACAAAATGGCGTTTTTGTTACAGATTATTTATGTACAGGAGGGGGACCCTTCCTGTAGATAAAAAAAAATCCATGGCATTTTGTTTTTTCCATGTGTGCAGCATACATGGAAAAAGCAAAAACGAGGAGAAATCATTTCTCCTCATTTCGCCAAGTTAAGACCAAGTTTTCCCTGGTCTTAATTTTGGCGCTGCCTCCTATGCACGCTGCCCTTGTACATAGGTGGCAGAGTCAAATCAATGGCTGTTGCGGTGGAACGTCCACCGCAACACCCAACTGCCCACTCCTTTCATTTTAACCATTGCGTGAAAGGGGGCCTTATTTACAAGGCAGCGTTAAGCCACATTAAGTGGCTTAACGCTGCCTTGTAAATAAGGGGAAGTCCCTATCACCACAGGAACGTTGGAAAAAGTGACGTTGTGGTGGCGATAAGGGCTTGTACATGTGCCCCTTAGTTTGGTGTGCATGCAAATCCTGCATTGTCGATCCTGGTAAGTTGCAGCTACTACTGCTGAAAGAAGGCCAATGGAGGTACCAATGAGTGAGGTAGACTGGCCTCAAGGGCAGGGCCGGCTTTTATCACTGGTGGCGCCCTGTGCAACAATGTTTGTTGGTGCCCCTCAATGACCACCTTCGCCACGGATTCCCTCACAACTGCCCTTTAACAGGGCCCCTCGAGTCTCCATAACCACACTCTCTCTCACATGCATTTAGTTTGATTTACAGTGCCACTGAAACCAGTGTAGGGTGTCAGAGCACTTTACATCACACACATTACGCAGAGACAATCAATCATATGTGTGTAAATCACTGTATAGGAAATTTTACATAAGACAAGGGACTACAAGGTGTAGGAGTCACATGACAACAATCCTAGTAGGCTGTATAGTTTAATAGTGATTGGTCTGGAGAAGAACAAACTCAGAATTTAAAACATAATACCATGGTTGGGGGTTCTCTTTAATAATCAGAATTGATTTATATTCAAATGAACCCTTTTTGCAACATTAGGATAATCAAAGACTGGGGGGAAAAACATAACGCTCTAATTTATACCTTGCGGTTTGCATACAGCTCTTAGATGACCGTTAATAGCTCACTGTTCTCTGCTAGTATTTTAACTTATAAACTGCAAGTAACAAAAGGATCTCTCTGACAAAAGCAGTAACCAACAAACCTATTTACGTTGTGTGCACTTTGTGATTTGAATGTTACTGTCCTTTGCAGCAGACATATTAACCCTCTGTGCCACCTTACCACGAATCAAAACTTCCACTTGACAAAACTGACCTCTCACTAGAAGAACATTAATCACCGGTGTTAACCATGGCATATTTATTGTTGCCGAAAATTGCTGGGGGCAAGGAAGGAGGCAGCAAGTGCATTTAAAACCATAATGTACTTGCAAACATGATGGCCCCACCCGAAGTCAGCGCCCGGTGCGATCGCACTGCCCTAGAGCCGCCCTGCTCAAAGGTCTTGTGACCTCAGTGACAGAGTCACTGTTGCTCTAGGGTCTGCTACTTCGTAGGCCTGCCCGCAAGACTGGAGGTGAACTTCAGTATGGATTGTGGTCGACAGGCCTTCAAGGTTAACCCACACTTGCCACCCCTAGGGACTACCTGCTGGTGCTAAGTCACCTGGGCATCTAAAGTCTTGCGGGCCTTCTAAGGTCTAGCATGGCAATGTGCTCCCTCAGGAGAGTGATCTGGGGTACTGGTCATGAAGGCTGAACCTGGTTCCCCAGTTCCAAATTCTGCAGCTCTGACCATAGTACCACATCCTCCACCCCCCACCCAACAATGAACACCATACTGCCCCACTGAGAGAAACTCGCAATGCCTTCAACTACATCCCAATTGTGCCCTGATATAAACACCTTGAAGCAACTCGATTCAAATTACGCACTGGACAAGAGCAAGATGCTGTCTAAAAAAAAAAACTCTATAAAGTGGTGCTAATGTGTTTAGGTGTGAAGAAGAAAACCAATCTGGCCACTTTGCAACAACTTCGTCTTGCTTTATTTATTTATTTTTCAGATTTTTACCCTTTTATTTCTCTCCACCCAGAGGCTTCACTTTGGAATAGAAACATTTCAGAAAAAGATTACCTTTCCAGCAAAAGTGTTTTTCTTTTTTGGATCCATTTCACAGGGGAACAAATAAACGAGCAGAGGAAAGAGAGGGTGAGAACCGTAGCTTGAAGTCACGGTTTTCAGTAAGTGAGGAGGAGCGAGACCGAAAGAGAGGGAACAAGAGGCAGCTGACCGCGGCAAAGCAGGAGTGGACACTGCCCTTGGCTTCTCTGGGCATGAAGGAAAAGCCAGAGTCCTTCTCCTTCTCTGCTCACCCGCCCAGCCTTATCTGTAGGCTATTTCAGCCGTCCGGGGACACATGTTTTAAACAAAGAAGTAAGGGTACGGAATCGATTGAATTTAAGAAGTACGGGCACGCCGTACCCTGCCGATCCCGCCCCTTCGACCACTGTGTATATCTGATATACATATGAGTGTGTGTGTGTATGTATGTATATAAATATATATATATATATATATATATATATATATCTCCACACTGTTGCCCCAAGCTGTAAGGACGCACTCCACTGCTGTTCGTTTTCAAAACTTTATTTGGAAAACCGGCATTATTGCTGCTTGAACACTCTTCCCCGACGCGTTTCGGAGTTTCCTCTCCTTCTTCATGGGGGTCTCTGGTATGTCGCAAAGCTTTACCAAGCACTTTCTTTTAAGATTACAGCTCCTCCCAGGTGAGTCTAATAACACAGTGGCATGCTGGTCATTGTAGTGCTTGGTAATTAATTTTAACCTTCCAGTAGGTCCCGCTTCATACCAGTTCGATCAATTCATTTCACTGCCCTCCAGTGGGCTACAGGCAGCAGTAAAGTTCGGCACAATTAAAAACAGCAATACCATTCACAGGACTGCATATTTCACTCCCGTGTGGACCATATCAATTTCTCTAGCGGTGCGATCCTCCGCGGCAGGACAGGCCGCGACAAACATCTCCACACTTTTGCCCCAAGCTGTAAGGACGCACTCCACGGCTGTTCGTTTTCAAAACTTTATTTGGAAAACCGGCATTATTGCTGCTTGAACACTCTTCCCCGACGCGTTTCGGAGTTTCCTCTCCTTCTTCATGGGGGGTCTCTGGTATGGCGCAAAGCTTTACCAAGCACTTCCTTTTAAGATTACAGCTCCTCCCAGGTGAGTCTAATAACACAGTGGCATGCTGGTCATTGTAGTGCTTGGTAATTAATTTTAACCTTCCAGTTGGTCCCGCTTCATACCAGTTCGACCAATTCATTGCACCGCCAGAGAAATTGATATGGTCCACACGGGAGTGAAATATGCAGTCCCGTGAATGGTATTGCTGTTTTTAATTGTGCCGAACTTTACTGCTGCCTGTAGCCCACTGGAGGGCAGTGAAATGAATTGATCGAACTGGTATGAAGCGGGACCTACTGGAAGGTTAAAATTAATTACCAAGCACTACAATGACCAGCATGCCACTGTGTTATTAGACTCACCTGGGAGGAGCTGTAATCTTAAAAGGAAGTGCTTGGTAAAGCTTTGCGACATACCAGAGACCCCCATGAAGAAGGAGAAGTTTTGAAAACGAACAGCAGTGGAGTGCGTCCTTACAGCTTGGGGCAACAGTGTGGAGATAGAGATATATACAAATAAACAACAAGAGAGGAAGGGAACAACACGACTACTCCCCTCAGGGAAAGACTATGAAACAACAAAGTCAGTGTGATAAGAAACAGCACTGTGTATCAAGAGAGCACTAGTCCACAGGTTCAGAACAAACAAATATGTTGTTTAGAAAGACGTAGACCTACACAGGTAATACCCGTTATGTATAAAGCCCTCACTCGCCAACCTGGTTGGTGACATGCTTCATCATCGGGCTCCACTTGGTATGACCGAATGTCATCCCAGTGTGCTGCAACGCCAGGTTACTGCGGAGCGGGGTTCATGTGAAGTGACAGTGAATTTAAAATTTCCAATTGAGTCAAAAAATGAAATTTATTAGTTTTGCTAATTGGGAAAATTAAAAGGGAGTGAAGGTCAAAAAATAGAAGACCTGTTTCACTCCGTGGCGGTCAACATGTTTCTGCCTAAATGAATGTTCAGCAGGCATTCGTCAGGACCAGAGTGGTGGTGCAGAGTCCCGGAGGTATGAGCGCGCTAAGGTTCACCCTTCCGTGGACTACTGTGTGAAAAATATTTACAGTGAAAATCCGCCAATTTTTTTTATGGTGGAGAGAAACGAGTTTATTCTCAGTTAGGTAGACACACAAACAAAAGACAAAACATGAAAGAGTTGTAAATGTTGATGGTCAATTCGTAATTGAATGCTGTAAAGTTGGGAACTTTGGTGCTCAAATGAAGGAGTGCTGATAACTTCTACCTCAGGTGCAAAAATGGTGAAAGTAGTGCACCTAGAATTATCTGGATATTGGTGTAGGATAAGGTAGTCCTAAATAGCGTGTCTAGAATGTATAACGGGACACACGTGGAACTCAACACACTGTGTGAGACTTTCAGGATGCATATGAGCTGAGGAATCATGAAGCGTGCCCCTGCATAAGTCGTCTAAGACTTATCATGCAGGAGTAGGAAAAGAAACTCTTACTCAGAGGCAATCCGTTTGAAGCCTCGAGGATCCCGGGAGTGGGTGGGAGCAATATGGCACACCCTACAAACATAAAGACAAAAAGAAAGAACAAAATCACGGTCTCGAGTGGAGGGGCTGTAAGTCCGCTTACCGTGAGAGGAGGGGGGAGGGAGACAGTGGAGATTACTCACGTCCTCGCTGCTCGGCACCCGTTTGGAACCTAAAGCGCCTCTGGCCACCGGGTCCGGAATGAGAGGATCCGTGGCGTGGGGCTTATTATCACAGGTGCTGTCCTGAGCACCGGTGGAGCAGTGGATGAAGAAAGGGCTCACGGGATTGGTCAGATTGGGACCAACTATGCTGTGATTGGTTAAAGTGGTAGCCGTTCGGCCAATGGCGTGCCGTGAAGAAAAAAATCGTTCACGAAATTAGAGTGACGCGTAAGTAAGAAAAAAAGAAAAAAAGGGGGGAGAGAACTTTATTCAGCTTAGGTATGACTCGCAAAGGTGTTAAGTCATAGAACCAGCGCACGGAAAGTATACCAAAGGAACGAAACATAACGCTTATTCTTAGCGTTAAAGATGGAGACCAATACAGAATTAATAAAAATTAATATTAATAAAAATTGAACAAAGTACGAGTCTCATCTATAATGTGTCTGCTGTACAGGGTAATGCAGACTGCCCTGGATGGAAACGGGCACATGTGGTCCAGCCAGGACATGAAGGTATGCAAAATGTGTGCAGTGATACCTCTCTCTGTCTCTCAAAGGGAGATAATGCTAACTCACGTGGAAGCAGAAAGACGGTGGTAGTAGTACCATATTAGAAGCAAATGGGTTACAGTATGGTGGTCCAGGGTATATTGTCATTGGGTTTTCCCAGACGTGGGACCCGTGCTCACTACGCCACTGGAGTCAAGCTATCCTGGCTGATGACGGCTGATAGCCAGAAACCGGTCCTAGGATGCTTGATTCCGGTCCAGGGAAGACATTGCTTGGCAGTTCGGGCTGGACTGTTCCCATGAGGCACAGGGTCAAGACTGATTTGCATATGGCCATGTCTAAACTGGGGTGGTGTAGTGGGCAAAAGAACGATGGATTTAACCCAGATCTCTTGACTGGGGGAGAATGTCTGCATTGTCAGCATTCCGTCCATCATTTGTTTGTTATATTGTCATTCAGGCCACAAAGGTTGGTTCCCAAACGGTAAACCCATCTTTGTTCTTTTTCGAAAAGAATTTTTGGAATGTTTTTGCCTACTGTGATCTCCTCAATGACAGTCCATTTTAAGTCATTTGTTGTATGGTTGGCAGATAAAAAATGCTCACTCAATTTTGTAGTGACCCGCTTACACCTAATGTTGCTCCGGTGTTCACATATCCGGAGTTTGACTTTTCTTGTGGTCATCCCTACGTATCGTAAACCACAAGGACAGGTAATCAGATAGATTACGTTGGGCGTGTTGCAGTTGGTATGCCCTCTTTGGGTCCAGACCCGGCCGGGTTCAAGATTCAGAGTGTTAGTCTGTGAGGTTAAATGGCAAATGCTGCAATCAGAGCAGGGGAAATGTCCAGTAATTTTTGGAAGGCCCCAGGCTTCTGTGATTGACCTTTGAATCGTGTCGGATTGTACAGTGGGACATGTGTGTACAAGGCTGTTGCGCAGACTCTGAGCTCGTTTAAAGGAGAAAAGAGGTTTCTCCCATCTGCAATTATTGCTATTGATAATGCCCCAATGTTTTGTGATGGCTTTCTTCATTTTGTCATATAGGGTACTATAGGTGGTAACACAAGTTAGCGGAATGGGTGCAGCCTCTTTCGCATAGTCCAACAACAGCACTTCCCTGGGTTGATTTCTAGCACGTTTGTAGCTTCTAGATAGGAGAGGGAGAGGATACCCTTTAGCTGTCAGTTTCGTAGTCAAATCATAGGATTGGTTTTTAAAGTCACTCAGAGAGGTGCAATTCCGTCGGAGGCGGAGAAATTGCCCGTAAGGTAGATTCTCCCTCAGAGGACGGGGATGAAAGCTCGTAAAATCAAGAAGGTTATTCCTCGAGGTAGGTTTATAGTATGTCCTGGTATGAAGTGCTCCTTGTTTTTTAGTGATTACAACATCAAGGAATACGACTTCAGAACGGTCGTAGGTATGGGTGAATATCAAATTAGGATCCAAGGTGTTCAACCAAATAAAGAAAGTCTGGAGGGCGTTGATATTGCCTTGCCAAATGAGAAGCACATCATCTATGTATCGTCTCCATAAGCCTATGGAGGATCGATGTGGATTGGTGTCAGGGAGGATGAACTTTTGCTCAAAATTGTACATGTACAATCCTGCCACGCTGGGGCACAAAACATTGGGGCATTATCAATAGCAATAATCGCAGATGGGAGAAACCTCTTTTCTCCTTTAAACGAGCTCAGAGTCTGCGCAACAGCCTTGTACACACACGTCCCACTGTACAATCTGACACGATTCAAAGGTCAATCACAGAAGCCTGGGGCCTTCCAAAAATTACTGGACATTTCCCCTGCTCTGATTGCAGCATTTGCCATTTAACCTCACAGACTAACACTCTGAATCTTGAACCCGGCCGGGTCTGGACCCAAAGAGGGCATACCAACTGCATCACGCCCAACGTAATCTATCTGATTACCTGTCCTTGTGGTCTACGATACGTAGGGATGACCACAAGAAAAGTCAAACTCCGGATATGTGAACACCGGAGCAACATTAGGTGTAAGCGGGTCACTACAAAATTGAGTGAGCATTTTTTATCTGCCAACCATACAACAAATGACTTAAAATGGACTGTCATTGAGGAGATCACAGTAGGCAAAAACATTCCAAAAATTCTTTTCGAAAAAGAACAAAGATGGGTTTACCGTTTGGGAACCAACCTTTGTGGCCTGAATGACAATATACCCTGGACCACCATACTGTAACCCATTTGCTTCTAATATGGTACTACTACCACCGTCTTTCTGCTTCCACGTGAGTTAGCATTATCTCCCTTTGAGAGACAGAGACGGGTATCACTGCACACATTTTGCATACCTTCATGTCCTGGCTGGACCACATGTGCCCGTTTCCATCCAGGGCAGTCTGCATTACCCTGTACAGCAGACACATTATAGATGAGACTCGTACTTTGTTCAATTTTTATTAATATTAATTTTTATTAATTCTGTATTGGTCTCCATCTTTAACGCTAAGAATAAGCGTTATGTTTCGTTCCTTTGGTATACTTTCCGTGCGCTGGTTCTATGACTTAACACCTTTGCGAGTCATACCTAAGCTGAATAAAGTTTTCTCTCCCCCTTTTTTTCTTTTTTTCTTACTTACGCGTCACTCTAATTTCGTGAACGATGTTTTTCTTCACGGCACGCCATTGGCCGAACGGCTACCACTTTAACCAATCACAGCATAGTTGGTCCCAATCTGACCAATCCCGTGAGCCCTTTCTTCATCCACTGCTCCACCGGTGCTCAGGACAGCACCTGTGATAATAAGCCCCACGCCACGGATCCTCTCATTCCGGACCCGGTGGCCAGAGGCGCTTTAGGTTCCAAACGGGTGCCGAGCAGCGAGGACGTGAGTAATCTCCACTGTCTCCCTCCCCCCTCCTCTCACGGTAAGCGGACTTACAGCCCCTCCACTCGAGACCGTGATTTTGTTCTTTCTTTTTGTCTTTATGTTTGTAGGGTGTGCCATATTGCTCCCACCCACTCCCGGGATCCTCGAGGCTTCAAACGGATTGCCTCTGAGTAAGAGTTTCTTTTCCTACTCCTGCATGATAAGTCTTAGACGACTTATGCAGGGGCACGCTTCATGATTCCTCAGCCCATATGCATCCTGAAAGTCTCACACAGTGTGTTGAGTTCTACGTGTGTCCCGTTATACATTCTAGACACGCTATTTAGGACTACCTTATCCTACACCAGTATCCAGATAATTCTAGGTGCACTACTTTCACCATTTTTGCACCTGAGGTAGACATTATCAGCACTCCTTCATTTGAGCACCAAAGTTCCCAACTTTACAGCATTCAATTACGAATTGACCATCAACATTTACAACTCTTTCATGTTTTGTCTTTTGTTTGTGTGTCTACCTAACTGAGAATAAACTTGTTTCTCTCCACCATAAAAAAAATTTTGGCGGATTTTCACTGTAAATATTTTTCACACAGTAGTCCACGGAAGGGTGAACCTTAGCGCGCTCATACCTCCGGGACTCTGCACCTCCACTCTGGTCCTGACGAATGCCTGCTGAACATTCATTTAGGCAGAAACATGTTGACCGCCACGGAGTGAAACAGGTCTTCTATTTTTTGACCTTCACTCCCTTTTAATTTTCCCAATTGGCAAAACTAATACATTTATTTTTTTGACTCAATTGGAAATTTTAAATTCACTGTCACTTCACATGAACCCCGCTCCGCAGTAACCTGGCGTTGCAGCACACTGGGATGACATTCGGTCATACCCAGTGGAGCCCGATGATGAAGCATGTCACCAACCAGGTTGGCGAGTGAGGGCTTTATACATAACGGGTATTACCTGTGTAGGTCTACGTCTTTCTAAACAACATATTTGTTTGTTCTGAACCTGTGGACTAGTGCTCTCTTGATACACAGTGCTGTTTCTTATCACACTGACTTTGTTGTTTCATAGATAGAGAGATATATATACATACACACACATTTACAGCGGTATGCAGAAACTGGGACATGCCTGACAGAAGTAAGTATACAGGCTTTAGTCCTACTTTTATATCTAGCCTGTCCTGGTTTTTGCTTCGCAAAATCTGGTCGGCCTAGTTGTGTGACTTATACCATTTCGTTTGTTGCGTGCAGTAATACTGGCAAACGCACATCATATCAATATTTTTCAGTATTTGGCAGCAACATTTCGTTAGAGTTGTATTTGCTTCCTTTCTCTAGGGCTCCTCGTTATTTTCTTGAGATTGTCTCATTGCGGTTTTATGTTTGTGAGCTACTATCCCCATTACCTTTCCTAGCAGTTGGGACCGTACAAATATCTAATGTGAATTTCTTCTGCTAATGTCCATTCACACACATCTGCTTTTCATTTATCTATTTCTGGGCTTACTCTGTGCGTCCATTGGATGGATATCCAACCCTTTGCTAGGACTAGACCCAAGGACACAAATTTATATTGTAATTTCTTTTTAGAGGGGACTTGCATAGAGACCCAGAAGGCAGTGCTTAGGGTTTGGTTAATTATGTTTCCTACAGATGACTTCAGTCTTCTAACGTTTGTTGTTCCCCAATAGTTCCTTATATTGCAGGAGCAATTCCACGTCTTGTGGATTAACTCTGCAGTGGACCGGTTTCATCTGGCGCCTGTATCTGGTCTGTGTGGGTTTATTTTATGAAGATCTATTGGTCCGTAATATCACAGTTAGTTAGTGTTCTTTAAACAAGTGCTAGTCCATTGTCAGATGAGGAGTTGCGTCTATCCTTGCACTTCACTTATACATAGTCTAATACTGTACTATGTAAACAAACCTTTTGTAAAGGATATTATGATAAGGTCTCAGTTATTGAATCACAAATGTTTAGCGCTGGCTGGCGGAGCTAATGTTTAGGACTTAAAATTGCATTGTTTAAAGAAAAAAAAAAAAACAGGGCCGGTATATGAAACAGGTAAGCAGCATACCTCTGCCAATTATAAATTACCACCTTAAGTTTGTCTCTCCCTGATCTGCTCTATGGTATTTTTAGCACAGAAGATGCAACAAATAGAGCTTTTTGAATTAATCTACACACTGCAGAATTCTGCTTCCATTACAACATACAGGTTAAAGTCCAGAGGGCCAAACTAGTAAATTGAAGGAAATTATGGGCCTTCGGTACAAAGAATCGAGTCACACATTGTGCACCGATGATCTTACAGAATTAATTTTTGGTCTTACCTGAGATAGCACATACACTGACGCTTGTGACACATTTTGTTAGCTTACAGTAGGCTTAGAGCCTGCCCATTGCTTACCATTGCTTGGTTTCATCATCGCTGTCATGTCCTTGCTTCTCCTTGGTCGCATGCCAGCTTCACTTTCTCTTCGTGCATTTTTCTCTCTCCTGGAGCATGGCCCAAGTATTTGTGTCCTTCCACTGCTCATGATTTTGGAGCTACTTTTTTCTTTTAGTTCAAGCACTCCATAAGAGGGCACATGTTTGCAGGCCTATTCGCCGATGTGCTATATTCCCCCTACTGTCCCACTCTGTGTTGTTGCTTGTCCCCACCCACTTTTCCATCCCTATCCTTGTTGTTGCTTGCCCTATCCCTCCCTCTAGTCCCTCTTTGTGGTGTTGCTTTCTACCTCTCAACTGCCAGTCCCTGTTCCTCTCCGCGTTGTTGCTTTACCTCGCCCACCCTCCCGTCCCTTTCCATGTTGTTGCTATCCCTCTCTGTGTTGTTGCTAACACCCCTTCCGCCCCATGTGTGTTGCTTTCCCCCCTCTCTGTCCTGTTGTTTGACCCCACCAGCCTGTCCTTTGTTATGGCTTGCTCCTCCCGCTTGTCCTGCATTGTTTTTTGCTCTCTCCCACCCCCCGTCCTGCCAGAAAAAAACAAGCATCGGAAAAGTTAGGTCTCGCCCATATGATCTATTGGCCTTTTCAGTGTTTTTATCCATGTTGCGCAGCAGCTAGTCTTGCTGGTTGGAGGCATCGACATCCTCTTTGTTGCCCACCTCTGAGATGCCTCCGTCACTGCCCACCTGCCAGCAATTAAAAGCGCTATGATGCGGCCAGCACTGGCAGCACCATAGCGTGCTTTAAAAAAAAAAATAATAATAATTTTACGAATAGTAGGTCACTTCGCAAAATACACAATCATAGTGGGATGTAATTCGACGTACCTACTCAATGTTCATGAGGTAGGTCACAAATTGTGACCCACTATGATTGGCCACAAACACAGCGATAGTGGCCTTCTAGAGTCAGCAGGCCATCAGATCTGACTTCTTTTAAACAAAGCAATATTTTATAAAATGCAGCCCGTTTTTTTCTTTAAAGGATTCATAAAAAAAAAATCTAAAGTTAAACTTATTTGTTTTATGAATAGGCAGTGGTCCTAGGGACCATTGCTTACACAGGGGGAAAAAAAAAAAGGTTTTGTCTACATTCACAAAGGGGCCCCCTTCACGTTTGGTAATGGATTAGCGCCTCCTTTCATTTGGTAATAACATGTTAATGTTTTGACACTCGATTTTGGTTCCGAAACATTAATTCATACCATAAAGAACTGATTCATTTGGAAGGACATCCTAATCACACCCCTTCCAGATACCAATTCCTTATTGCTTCATAAACCCATTTAATGATTTGAAAAACCTTTCCAAAACGTTCATTTGTTTTACACATTTCAAAAAGTGGTTTAGAGGTCACAAATCCTCTATTTACAGAATCTGTGGGGTTGCGACCATTAAAACACTTTGTACATGAGGCCCAAGATTGGGTAACTAAGGCTCGTTGTTTTCCGCACAGCCCTTTTCAGTTTAAGAATTTGGCAGCCAGCAGTTTATATAAAGTTATTACTATACATCATGCAACAGAATTCCCATTTACTACTTGATGGAGCTCTTAATATACAGTACATTTGTTCAAAATCTAAATGAATGTAATGAAAAAAAAATGTAATGCTGGACTGACATAACGAGGATGACATAACCACTTAGTAATTTTGTCCCTAAGGTATTGTATATGTTGAGGAAACCAACCTGACCAATGCTGTTTCTTTTGTCTTTGTATTATGGGGAAGACCTTCTGACTTCTCTTGGTCTCTTCTCTACAGTGCTAAATTTCCCTCTAAATGTCCATCGTTTCTGCATTCTTTCCTCAACTCTCCTCCCCATTTTTCATTCACTTTGTTCTTTATGGGAGCCCCCCCACCTCATTGCCCACCACCCCTTATTGCCCACCACCCCTTGTCCTCAATTCTGTCAGATTTCTCCATTGTTAAACTATTGCTGGCTCTCGTCTATCTATTTTCAGCAAGTTGATCATTCCCCTTTTAAGGGGCATAGAAGCCTTCTACCTCCCTCAGTGCGTGTCCACACCTTTAAATTCTACCTCAACTCTTCCCGTTATCTAATGATTCCCATTACATCACTTAAAAATATTTTACAAAGGTTTTTCTTTACACCCATGTCTTCTTCTCTTGTTCCTTCTTACACTTGTGCTGCTTTTTTCATTAAGCGTAATACTTGTTCTGGCCCTCTTCTCACTCCTCCCTCCCCCCGCCCCCAAAAGATTAATCATCAGGTTTTCCTTATTGTCAAAATGACTCTTTGTGAAGTTGAAGATTAGTTAGGCTTGTATTGTTTAACTGTGATTCTCAATCCTGGCTTGTTGTTAAGTAAGTGTTCCAGGTGTATGCGGAAACCACCTTTCTGACATTTGATACCATGAATGAGTAGTATGTTTCAAACCCTTACTTGCTCACAGGAGTATCAAGTTCTAACTTGACCGAGTATAGTGGCCTTTTGTTGCTGTTGAGTTTTAACATGTGTTCCTTGAGTTGTAATGTATTTTCCTAGCAAAGCATACTCTTACCTTTGAGCAGCTATATTCCCTAAGCTACCAGTAGCAGAGGGAGCCAGCTGCTGACAGTCACAGGGTGATTTACAGTGAATACAGACATTGTATAGTATACAGCCAGTTTCTTAGCTGTGGTAGCCTTGGCCATTCAACAAGAAGGTGCTTGGGTAAGAATAAAACCCAATGCAACCAGTATAGACCTGGGACATAAAATTGCAAACATAAAGGGAAAATATTTGTTTGAATTTTCTGAAAGCCATAAATCCCTGTGAATTTCTTATCCTGTAATGTACTAAGTGTTTTGTGAGGTGAAAATGTAATATTTTCGTGATCGGGTATAAGCAGATGCATAGTTAACTCTGCTCTGCATGCTGCCTCTGGACACTGGTTGCCCATTACAATGAAGATCCTCAGCCTGAAGTTAGAAAATATGCTATTTCAGAATCTTTCTCACAGGAAAACTTCAATAGGCGATGAGTTTAACTCGGTTTGTTAGCTGGGTGAGGCAGGATATTGATAACCCTATTAGTTGGGAGATGATACTGGGTATTAAGTACAGGGATTCATCAGAAGCACATGATGTGTATAATCAAGGTGAGTGTGGATTAGTGAAACCGCCTCAAATTTACAAAATAATGAAGGTTCTTGAAACTTCTTAAACCTGAATTAAGTTTATGCACCAATTGTCAAGCCTAGATTTAATGATGTGAATTTAGTGTCTCATGTCTAACATAAGCCTTCCTTAATTAACACATGGAGTACCTTTAGCAGGTCACCCGACATACACATCCCAGTTATTAAGACAGGAGGTGTAATGGTACCAGCTCATGAGGCCTAACCCGGGGAGAAAGGAGCAGAATTGTGGGAACCATGATTACGCATCTTTTTTGATCTGCAATTATAATACTGGATAGTCACCAGTGAAGACATTGCTGATTTCACAGTGCTTCACATCCAAAAATTAGGCCGTGTTTTTGAGTATTTAATTGTAGGCTGCTGTAGTCATCTAGCTCTACAGCTTGTAGTATGTTTTATATACACATGCTCTTCCTTGGTCATGGACAGGGCCCTCATTTCAGTTCTGTCCCTTGACTTATGAACTAGGCCAAAAGATGGCTAATGGAGTTCAGAGGTCTGTGCATCAATCAATCAATCGGGGGTTGGTAAAGCGCAACTACTCACCTGTGAGTGTCTCAAGGTGTGGGGGGGGGGGGGGTCGGGCAGCTCCGTAGTGTGCTGAGGTTATCCAAAGAGACAGGTCTTGAGGTCCTTCCTGACCTGGGGCAACATGGGAGATTGCCAGAGGTGGATGGATAGCATGTTCCGGGCTTTGGCTGCGAGGTAGGCATTCTAGTCTTGTTGATACGAGGGACAGTGGCCAGAGAGAGATGGACTGATCTCGGGTGTCTTTTGGGTGCGTGGAAGGAGAGTCGACTGTATAGGTATGCGGGTCTGGTGTTAAGGGCCTTGTATGCGTGGGTGAGGAGTTTGAAGGTTATTCTTTCGACTGGCGTTGTGTGATGTGACTGTGACCGTGGATGTCAAGGATCAGTCTGGACAGTCTGGAGTTTGCGAATGATTTTCTTATTGATTCTGGCGTAGAGCATTGCCGTAGTCCAGTCTACTGCTGATGAGTGCTTGAGTGACTGCGTGCATGACAGGTTTTCTGGATTCAATTGAGATCCATCTGAAAGTCTTTTGAAGCATGCGGAGGGTGTTGAAGCAGGTCGAGGATACGGCGTTGATCTGGCGGTGCATTGTGAGTGATAAGTCTAGTATGATACCGAGGTTTCAAGCGTAGTCCGTCGGGGTGGGGGAATTTCCGAGGGCAGAGGGCCACCAGGAGTTGTTCCATGGGGAGTGGGTGGAGCCAAGTATGAGGACTTCTGTCTTTCAGAGTTGAGTTTTACTCCGCTGTTCTTCATCAAGGTGGCAACGGTTTTCATCCCTTCTTGGAAGTTGTGTTTGGTGATGTTGGGTTAATTTTTGAGTGAGATGATCAGCTGGGTGTCGTCGGCGTAAGAGAGGATGTTGAGCCCATGGTTCCTGACGATGGTTCCAAGGGAGGCCATGTAGACGTTGAAGAGTGGGATCTAGGAGGGAGCGAATGTTTTGGATGGCGACGAGTAGGGTGGTCTCGGTGCTGTGGTTGCTTTTGGAATCTGGTTTGGAAGATGACCGGGATGTTGTTAGCTTCAATGAAGTTTCCAGTTGGGTGTTGCTGGCCTTTTCGATGACCTTGGCTGCGAAGGGAAGCAGGGAGATGGGCCTGAATTTCTTGAGGTCTGTCAGGTCCACG
The DNA here is from genome assembly GCF_964204655.1 of Triturus cristatus. NCBI lineage: Eukaryota > Metazoa > Chordata > Amphibia > Caudata > Salamandridae > Triturus > Triturus cristatus. The sequence goes on from NC_140592.1 coordinate 1,212,392,802, forward strand.
CAGGGTTTTTTCAGGAGGATGTTGACTTTGGTGTGTTTCCAGTCTGGGAAGGTGGCAGTCTCGAAGGAGCAGTTGATCGTCCGATGTAGTTCGGGTGCGATGGCAGAGGCGGCTCTAGAAGATGTGGTGTGGACAGGGGTCTGATGGGGCTTTGAAGTGGATGCTTTTCATGGTCTTCAAGGTGTCTTCTGTCACGAGCAGGATCCATGTAAGCAGAGTCTGTTGGGTGACGACGCATGAGGCAGGATCTGGAGTGGTGAGGTGGTCTTGGTTGTCAAAGTTGTTATAGATCATCTGCATAACACACTAACTGCCTTTATCCTTTCCTATCAATCAACTCAGATTTGTAGAGTGCGAATAATCACCTTTGAGGGTATCCAGGCGCTGGGTTCTTGATGGGACCAGTCGACGAGCCAGGTCTTGAGTCCTTTTCTGAATTCAGGGAGAGAGGATGATGTTTGGAGGTGCAGGGGGTTGTTCCAGGATTTGGTGGTGAGGTAGGAGAAGGAGTGTCCTCCGCTGTTGCTCGGTGGATTCGGGGAGTGTGAGCGAGGGAGGTGTAGCGCAGGTGTCTGCTGGGTTGATGGAACTTCAGGCAGTGGTTGATGTATGATGGTCCTTGGTCATGAAGGGCCTTGCAGCCGTGTGTCAACATCTTGAATTGGCATCTTTTCTGGATGGGGAGCCAGTGAATGTTTCTGAGGTGGGGGGAGGGGCGGGAGGGTAATGTGGATCCGTTTGGGAGCTCGAGGCCGAGTCCTGTATTGTCTGGAGTTACTTCAGGAGTTTGGTGGCGAGTTCTGCATAGAGCGCATTGACGTAGTCCAGCCGGCTGGAGACTAAGGCTTGAGTGATGGCTTTCCTGTTGAGCCATCTGAAGATCTTTCATAGCATGCAGATGGTGTGGAAGCAGGCAGAGGAGACTGCATTAATCTGGCGTTTCATGGGGAGTTTTCTGTCCGGGATGAGGCAGAGGTTGCGGGAGTGGTCTGTTGCTGTTTCCTGTATGTTTCTTCCTTTGATAATGTTTCTCAAGAATGCCTGAACCTCCTGTGAACATTTGTTCGCTTTACAGGAGTGCCTGTGGCACACGACTTTAACAATGCCTATTTATCAAAAGTTTCCAACTTAAAACAAAATGTTTCTGCAGTGGAATGGCTAAACCTCCCTACATACTGTTCATTAATAAGGCAATGGGCTGATTCTCTCCAGCCGTTTCTTACAAGCATCACATCGGTATGCCATTTCACCAGCATGGCTATGCCTAGATTAACATCAAGTGCTCCTCTAGTTAAAACAATCTTTTTTATATAGAGTGCAAATAATTGAATAGAGTGTTGGTGGCAGAATAATGTTCTAATTTCATAACCTGTTACCTGTTTTATCGACTTCAAAAGGATACGTTGGCTGTTTGTCGTTTAGCTTCGAGACTTGCAAAGGTGATCTGTTTACATATCGATTTAATCAGCGAAGATTGTCATGTAGCATAGACTTTGCCTCTCGGGTCTCAAAGCGCCTAAAATGGTACAGTGGCAGAGAGAGGGAAAAAAATCTCACTATTGAGAGCACCCATTTCATTGAAGTACGCCTTTAACATTTGCAGTAATTTTCAAATGTTTTGTCCTTAATTTGAATACACATGGAAATATTGAGCTGCGTTGTAAACACATCTTTAGTGCTGCAGTTTCTGTTTGTCACATTATGAGCCCATGTCAATGCTCTTCTTCAATGAACAGTTTTATATCGTCTTTAAAATCTCTCATTTTTAGTAGATCACGTTGCAAATATAAAGCAGATTTGAAGAGTTCGAGGTTACTTTTATTGTTGCAGGCAAAACATATTACACAAATCGGAAGTATTTTTTCGTTTTATCCTTAAAAATATGCTAGGTTCCCAACTTAAATTCATCGCTGGGGTAAAAGTCATCAGTACGAGTTTTAAAATTTGGATTTATATAGCGCTTAGTAGCCCTGACGAGTCTTTGAAGTGCTTTACGGTGAGTAGCACGCTACTCTGGAAACCTAGGTTGGTGGTTATTGTTCGTTATTGCGATTAGTCATGTGCTCTCGAGGGGAAAAAATGCTTGCATTTACTCCAGTTACTTTGTGATATGTTGTGGGGGCTATGTGATTTCTGGTGAATGGTTGGTCGATACATAAGCAGGTGGAGATTAGGTAATGTTAAATTACAGGGATAGAGTTTTAAAGAGGAGAGGTTGTAATATATGAATGAGGTATCTGCTATTTGCTGAATTACAATTAGAAGGATTAAGGCAGGCAGACTTTGGACTGCAAGGAGGCTATACTCCGAAACAGAAGGTATGCAGAGAATTGAAGGTAAAAAGTCACTCTGAAGAAGGAAAGGAGAGGAAACCCGCAGGAGTCGGTCTCTAGTCTATCGGTTTGTAGCTAAACGCATGTTAATATTAACTGTTACAGCAAAAAGCAATCCTGAAATACCCACTGTACAATTTTTAAGTTGCAAGGTTTCACTTCACAACGTTGATGTGATATTATTTTTTCCTTTTTATAAAACCAACATGCGATTAATTTGAAAAGCTTTTTCAAAAGATTCAAACAAAAATCTTATTACGTGCATTGTTTTGCAGGACATTTCCAATTGTGTGTTACACGTCATTTGTGCAGAGAGCCTGTTCTGGGGTTCATGTTTTTGGCACATATGGCAAGTGATGTACATGTAAGCTACCTGGATTCACCCAATCTGGGCAAGAGGAGAAACCAGGATTACAACTAGTTAGCCATGCAACCACTAGACCACGTCTCTCCTGTTGGATGAGCAAAAATCCTGAAACCAGTCTGGTTCTGTAATCACATATTTTATATTTTGTGTACAGCTCCTACAAAATGTTCTCTGTTTCAGACTTTTTTTTGCTGCTGTGAATGTACTTTGTCTTGTTCCTCCATGTTCTTGATATCCCTCGTGCTCATGAGCAAGTGGCATGAGCCAGAGGAATTAGCTACTTGTTGCCAACCCCGCCAAGGCTAGTTGTGTCTGGACCTAGGACAAATGATCTCTCCACTTATATTTATAGAACTCCTAAATTTGGGTGCGGTATCCAATCACTAGCTTGAGGTTAAAAGTAGAACTACTGTGTATAGAGGATGAGGTAAGTGTGTACTATTAGATGAATCCAAGTGTGTGAGGGAGTTTTTTAGATTGAAGCCTACCAGACAGCACAGCTGTTTGTTTTGCTAAAGACATCTTGGGGACATTCAGAAAGCTTCCCTGGGAATGCATTCTGGTCGTTGCTAACCATTGGCTGTGTGGTTTGTAACTCACTTTTCCTGGCTATCTGTTGTGGCTTTATTTGTTTTAGGCTGTCCAGCTTGTGTTCGTCCTTTCAGTTTCTGTTAGACCTGTCAGCCCTTTGGGTGGTCCCTCCTCATCATTATTTATTTTGTCCCACTTTTGCCTCAAACCCTGTTAGTATTTTTTTCCTTTTTGGGAACCACCAGACTTTTTAGTATTGATGCAGATTCAGGGAGCCATTTTATCTGCCCCTGGAACTTCTGTCTGAGGGCCTGGAGCACAAAATGGTGGCCACCTGTGACATCATCAGAACCCACTGGAACCTACCAGCACCTTCCAGAACATTCCAGAACCCTGTGACAGTTGGAGGCGGTTTGGAATGTTGGGAAGCTAAGCCAGAGTTGACAGTTGGAGCGGGCAGTTGGCACCTGACTGGTGAAGAGAGAGCAGCAGAAACCTGAAGGAGGAAGGAGTGAGGCAGCAGGGGTGGAAACTTGTGCCTGGAGTGGGGTCCATAAACCCACCCTTGATACTAGTCCCTACTGACTGAGCCCAGCCTGGAGCCCTGTGTGGGACAAAGCAAGAAAAACCATCTTAAGGACCTGGACAGCAGGAACAGGCCTTAGAAGTAAAGAAAAGCAAGAATCTGACCTGTTTATTGGTTTCCCTGGAATCCGACGTCGAGAAGCCTGAGACCTGGAGCCCGAGGTGGAGAAGCGGCGCTGACTGGAAAGCAGACGTCGTACCCGGAGCCGCCAGAGGTCGAGAGAGGGCGCCGACGGAGGTCGTGAGGAGTACCAGAGGTCGAGGAGGAAGACACCTGAGGTCAAGTGAGCGGCGTCGACGGGGAAGTGAAGTCCGCCCTCCGGAGTCGCCGGAGACCGAGGTGAAGCGTGCCGGAGGTCGGGAGTGGAGGTCGCACTCCGGAGTCGCCGGAACCTGAAGAGAATCGTGCCGGAGGTCGGGAGTGGAGATCGCACTCCGGAGTCGCCGGAACCTGAAGAGAATCGTGCCGGAGGTCGGGAGTGGAGGTCGCACTCCGGAGCTGGCGGAAGTCGACATCGAGCCAAGACAGCCCGACGTCATCGAACCGGAGGTCGACATCGAGCCGAGGCCGCCGACATCGAACCGGAGCTGCCCGAAGTCGACATCGAGCCAAGGCAGCCCGACGTCATCGAACCGGAGGTCGACATCGAGCCGAGGCCGCCGACATCGAACCGGAACCGCCTACCGGCGTCGTCAAGAACTGACATTGTGCCGAGGCCGCCGACATCGAACCGGAACCGCCTCACGGCGTCGACACGACTCCAGCGGCGTCGGAGCTTCATAAAAAGGGCAGTAAGTGGAATAGAGGGCGCCTAAGGCCCTGTGGAGCTCTAAGAGACCATCCTAAGGGATAAAGAGGTGTTAGAACCAGCCTGGAAGTGCCAGGGGTGGACTGAGACTGATACAGTGACCTGTGTGAGGGGTTGTGTAGTTTGGGAGAGCCAGATTCCTAGATTACCCTTGATCTACCTCAGTTTTAGCCTCAGCCTTACCCAAGCTAGGTGAGACACCCACAGGCCATCCACCTAACCACAAGCTGTGACTGGGCCAAATCAGCCCATAGTATTTAGAATGTGATCTGATTTTACAAATGTCATTGTTGGCTGATATTATTTATTGAGGGTACTGTATTTATTGTATTTATCTAAGTTATTCCTGTAATGTATTTATTGTCCTGAGCTAACTTTTTCTGTACAGTATTTATTCCCTCATAGTATTTATTTGACCTGATCCTATTTATTGCACCTGTAAAGTATTACTATTTATTTGACCTGCACTTTTTAAGGAGAAGCTTGTGTACTGTGATTGTATTATTATTTATTCAATCAGCAACTAAGAGAAAAGAAGATAAACACAGAGATATTTCCATAATTTTTAAGGTGTAGTGTCGTTTTTGGAACGGATGCACGCATGGTTATTGTATGGGTATTGCGTATGCTTAACACGGTGCCTGACCCCTGACCACTCGAGCCAAGCTACCACTGTGTATGTCCGGGAAAATCCCGTTACCACCACCCTTTCCGGTGTGGGAGTGGGGTTTTTCTAACAGTTTCCCAAACCCTATTTACTGTATTCTTCCAGCAGTGCTCAATTTCTGTAAACAGGCCTTTAAATATTGTTCTTATCTTGTCACATTTGCTGTGCATTCATAGAGAGAGGTAGAATGTCAGGCTCTGTTTTCTGAGGGAGTTTGGTGTTTACTTTCTTTGACTTCAAAGTGAAAGGATTTATGTGGAAATCTTGCTGTATACTGGGGGTAGTAAACGTTTTTTTTCCCTAGTACACAACATTTAAATAAACTGTGTATTTCAGTATTAGGAATGCACAAACGAAGCACATTTTGTTTTTGTTAATTCTGAAGTGAGTTGAAAACAAATACTTTAATATGACCAAAACAAATCTATACACTTGGTGATGCCATTTCCACACATTATCATTTGTGCAATGTATAGTTTTATTAGTAAAACTGTATGTTTGGAAATGTAATGGTCATTTCAATTGAAAATGTATTGTCTGTGATGGCAGTGTGCTACCACACCATGCATACTCCACAACACTCTGCACCACTGCACTCTACTCTGAACCACTCCACTCATCTGCACCACTGCACTCTACTCAACTCTGCACCTCTCTACTCTATGCCACTGCACTCTATGCCACTTAACATTAAGCCTCTATGCTCTACTCTGCACAACTCTATTCTATGCCAATGCACTCTACGCTACACCACTGCACTCTTCACCACTGCACTCTGCATCACCCCAGTCTAGGCCACTCGAATCTACTCTTCACAATTTCACTTTACGCCACTTCACTATACGTTACTGCAACACTGTACTCTACGCCAATTTTCTGTACGCCACTCTATTCTGCTGTAACACTGCACTCTACACCATCACACTCTACCCCATCGCACTCTACCCTGCACCACTCCACACCACTTCACTCTATTCTGAAGCAATCTACTCTGCTCCACTGCCCTCTGCTCCACTGCCCTCTGCTCCACTACTCTGCCAGGCCACACTTCCTTCCACACCACGCCGCTCTGCACCACTCCACTCTGCCACTCTACTCCACCTCTCTGCCACTCTACTCCACCTCTCTGCCACTCTACTCCACCTCTCTGCCACTCTACTCCACCTCTCTGCCACTCTACTCCACCTCTCTGCCACTCTACTCCACCTCTCTGCCACTCTACTCCACCTCTCTGCCACTCTACTCCACCTCTCTGCCACTCTACTCCACCTCTCTGCCACTCTACTCCACCTCTCTGCCACTCTACTCCACCTCTCTGCCACTCTACTCCACCTCTCTGCCACTCTACTCCACCTCTCTGCCACTCTACTCCACCTCTCTGCCACTCTACTCCACCTCTCTGCCACTCTACTCCACCTCTCTGCCACTCTACTCCACCTCTCTGCCACTCTACTCCACCTCTCTGCCACTCTACTCCACCTCTCTGCCACTCTACTCCACCTCTCTGCCACTCTACTCCACCTCTCTGCCACTCTACTCCACCTCTCTGCCACTCTACTCCACCTCTCTGCCACTCCAGTCCACTCTTCACTACTCCACTCTATCGCACTGCACTCTTACACTCTGCTGTACGCCACACCACTCTACTCTGCACCACTGCTCTCTATGCCTCTGCACTCTACTATGCACCACTCTAGTCTATGCTGCTGCATTCTACAACGCTGAATTCTACGCCGCTTCACTCTACACAACTGCAATCTACAACACTGCACTCTACTCTGTACTTCTGCATTCTATGCCAATCCACTCTATGCCACGCTACTCTGCATGACTCCACTCTATGCCACTGCACTTTACGGCCCTGTATTCTACTCTGTACTACTCTATGCAACTCCGCTTTGCATCACTCTCTGCCACTCTACTCTGCACCACTGCACTCTGCGCCACTGCATTCTACCATGCAACACCCTAATCTATGCCTCTGCATTCTTCAACGCTGCATTGTATGGCGCTGAATTCTATGCCGCTGCACTCTATACCACTGCACAATGAAAAACTCTATGCCAATGCACTGCACACCAGTCCACCTTGCTCTACACCACTCCACTGAACGCCTCTCTACGCAAATCCACTCCAAGCCACTCCAGTACATGACACTGTGCCACTCCATGACACTCTAGTACACTCTTTGCCATTCCACTGTGCGACACTCCACACCACTCTCCCGTACAGCACTAACTTTCAGCCATGCTGTTGTACAACATGGTTAAAACACACTGGCAAAGCCAGTAGCTCTTCCATAGTTGAGACCTATTGGCTGTGCCGATGCTTGTTCTTATGAAGCACTTTGTCCCAATTTGCATGAGTGTGAATAAAGACCGGCTCAGTGGTCTATTCTGGCAGTGGTGGTTTGTGATGTGGAAGACTGGGTGCTATGAGCCATGTGAATGACCTAGACTGTTATGACTGTCAAATTGTGTAGATGCAGACTAGCATCTGCAAGAGAGTGGGGGGTCTTGCTAGGAGTTCCCTGTCTGGAGCGGACCCTCCGTACTCAGCTTCTTCTCGGTCACTTTTGGGCTGATTCTTGAAGGCCACCGTAATCCGATGACAACTTAGTGCCGCAACTTGGAGTACAAGATTAATAGAAATCATGCAGAATCTGTATCCCCGCCCCTGATGGACACTAAGTGAGCTACGCATCACTTTTGCTACATACCCACTGAGTGCGATGTTTAGGGAGCTCTCATTCTTTCTATAATATGTGGTTCCTGGTTAGAGTATTGTGTTAGTAGACTCTCTCACACTGATTAGCAGTCCTCTGAAGGGTGGGCAGTACTGAATTTGAGCTGGTGGTTTCCGGTGCTCCGCATCAGCACTTAATTTTTAACACTGGCACTTGTGACAGTTTGCCACAAGGTGGCGTTGTCTGTCTAATTCAGAGATGAGCACAACAACATTAAATTATTAATTCAGTATACACCTAAACCATTCTTATAGCTTTGAGGGCTTGAAATAGTCTGAATTGTCACACTTGTAGGAGTGTGATGGTTAGTAGTTGGGCTGTTACTATCATTGGCAGCATAGCAGGCACAATGTGTGGTGTAAGCAGCAGTGGCCTCCTGACGAGATCCCTGGCACCTTTTTTTTTTTTTTTTTTTTTTTTTTTTTTTTTTTTTTTTTTTTTCAAATTAAGTACTGTGGTTGGTTTGGATTTTCTGAAATATTGTCGTGCCCTAAATGGTAGAAGTTCTCCATAATAATTTCTCTCATGTCCTTGTTGTTTGAAGATGCTCTAGCAAACCCTCTTTTGGACTGAGGGTGTGTCTTAGTCCAGAGGGTTGTCTCCAGTATTGGGAAATATAGTACATCATTATTATGAGTAAGTGGTAGCTACTAGAGCCAAATGCGAGCAAGATCGGGATTACCCTGGATGTGTGCCAACCATTAATTTTACCTGGCTATCGGAATGTCTGTGCTCACACCATTCCTCCTGCTATTGTTGGATTTTACCAGTAACTAACAAGATGGTATTCATAAACTCCCTGTTGCAAGGGATTGTTTGAACAAAAATGTGTGGTACACAGCCAGGAGAGTAAGGGTATTTGTAAGTCCTGGACCGTATATTGTCAGACACCATTGTAGCTGTGGTTACTATTGTATTGTAGTGCAGCATTTATATAATGCTTACTACCCCCACATGAGCCACTGGAGAGCTTGCCTACACAAGCAGCACGCTATTCCATGTATGGTGTGTGGTTGGAATGGTACTGCCTTTTGACCTTATGTGGGATGTGTTTCCATGTCATGCATGATGACCACCTATGTGTGGATATAGAGTTTTGGGACGCGTCGCTTACCATGGTTGGTCACTTTTATAGTATTTCTAATGAGCATAGTCCACTTAGCTGGTTACTGGAGTGAGTTGTCCAACCTGATATATTTTGGTTACAACCTTTTGGTCCTGAGCAGGGATAGTCTGAGAAAGAAGTGGAGAGTAAGTCTGCTAGGATAAGCTTTGTTATGATCCTCCCATATCTGAATTTCATTGTGAGGGATAATGAAATGGTCATTATGTGTAGCTATTTGGGACCTGCAGTAATAGGCTAGATTACATTTCTCTGATTACCTAGCAGTAGGCGACAGATCTCTTCAGGTATTCCATGCCTGTTGAGTTGGTGATGGCTGCATTACTGGTTGATGGACAAGACCCATAGCCGATTTCTTTTATGTGAGTATTACACTACAGTTGGGTGCCAATTGCTGAGTAAGATGGTATTCGTATTAGTGTGCGGTCGAGGGTTATATATGAATAGACATTATTACATATATCTCTGGCTAACCACAAGTGCGCCCTTCTTAGCTTATCTTGATGTAGAAAGTAGTTTGCTGGTTGGGTTGTTACCTATCTGTGGGCTGTAAACCATAGATTGTATCTTTCCCTGTTCTGTTCCAACCTTGTGGGATGATGTGGTTATCCTGGAACTAGCCATGTTTTCAACTGTCTTCTGAAGTGTAAATGCTCCCGAGTGTTCCTAATCTTGGCTGGTTGAGAGTTCCAGAGCTTGGTGGCTTGTACTAAGAAAGCAGTGTCTCCAATTGATTTCTTATCCAAGGTGTTATTATGATAAGTGGTGGAAGTCTGGAGTGCTGTGTCCTGTTTTGTTTGAATTGCTAGAATTTATCGTGCAGGTATATGTGTTCCGATTGTGTACAAAGTTTGTGATTCAGCCTCCCAAAGGAGAAGGGAATGGTTGTGCACTGACCTTTTGTTGATGGTGGCCCTTGTGTGATATCCGCAATATTGTTGAGGACAACCTCTGCGTTGTCGTGAGAAGAAGGTCGGTCTCGAGGGCTGATAACTATAGTTTCCTCTGTTTTGGAAAAATTGTGGCCTAGTATCCAATGTGAATTGACCAGTAGAATGGCTCCTTATCTGCCGGTCCTGGCAAAAATACGCTGGCCCAACAACTTGTGTAAGACAGCCTGTGCCTTGTCAGTAGAAGTAAAGGCATTGCATATTTTAAAATTTCCTTAATTAAATTATTTGAAAAGTGGCTCTGCGGCAAGGGACCTACTTCCAAAGAAGCCAACTCTGCTATCTTAGGTTCCTGGAAAATGGCTACATAGATATTTCCAATAAAAGAAATGACTTTTTCTATTCAATTGGACAGGTACAAAGAATCAGTAGGAATTGTCCTCTTTGGCTTTTTCTGCCATGTCACAGATTTTGTACACTGGGTCCCATGGTGTCCAGCATTATCTGTCCACCCTTTTTAGAGTATTTACCGTATTTTGTAAAGAAGGCCACAATCCCCAGGTCAGTAGCATGTGTTTGTAGAATCTGATCTGCAATAACAAACCATGGACATTCAGAATGAAGTTTGTTTCCCATTGGTTTCTCTAGGGGGTTCTAATTCGAGCCCTAATTTACTGCATCCGGTGGAGTTGGATTAAAAAGTAAAGAAGGATCCTACAAAAGTTTGTTTGCTGCATCAAAAAGCTCAACATTACTGTGATGGCTCACATTCTAGTAAGTGAATGTGGATTTCAGTGTAACGTGCGCTGATGAGGACCAAACCAATTCAGTCTGCTCCATCATTTGTATCAGAATCTGGAGAGTACACATTCATATCAGAGGTGTCATCGAAAGTCTTGGATTAAGATCGATAAAGGTCCTATTTGACATTTTTACCTATTTATTTGGTCTCATCTTTGGCGGGATGACCGAATCTGTGGAGAGTGGTCAACTCTCACAGAACCGACGACTTCAGAAGTCCAAACAGCAAGTCCCTGCTGTTGTAGAAGGCACACGTTTAGGTGCTAAAGTTCATTTCAATTGTTGCTTGTTGAGAGGTTTGTTAGGAAAATGTGCAGCATAGTCCTCTTGTTCAACCAGAGTCTACCTCCTACCATTAGCAGGATGGGTTTAGGCCTTGAAGTCGCCAACATTCATCCCAATATCATAAACAAATATTCTCCATTGCTAAAGGTACAGAATTTTGTACTGAAGTAGTCATGACATGCCTCAGTTTGCTCTTAAACACCTCTTCACTAGAATTCAAGTACTCTTCAATATCCTTATCAGAGTGTATGTTGCCAGGTGCACTCATATTTCAAGTTAGAAAATGCTCCAGTCGTAATTTAGAATGATACTAAAAGTTCTTTAAAACAAAAGACTGCTGGTTGATAGCTATATTTTTCAGAATTGGAGAGCTTGTTATTCTTTTGTAAGGAAAGACCTTTAGGGTGAACAGAGGAGGGAGCGGGCGCTCAAAGCACTTGAGATGTATGAGACACCACAGGTAAATACCAACATGTGTCAGAGCTTTGCCATTGGTGGGGATACTATGATTATGTAGCATGGAGGACCTAATTGGATGGTAAGCTTCTATAAATTATGTAGCAAAAAAGGCACATTCTGCAACACATCCTGAGACAATATTTCGATCCATTTAAGCTAGAAACAACGTTTTTGGTGAACTCTACAAATTGCATGTGTGGTAAATCCATATTGTGCGATTAACGCTGCTGCCAAAGAATTGCCTGAATCCACTGACCCTCTTCATTGCCCATGTTAGTAACAATTTTTCCAAGAAATGTAATCCAGCTTTGAACATTCTAATTCCAATCAGTGCCCATTGTTAACTGCACTGTGAAGAAAATAACTTTTTCAAACTACCTATCCCTAAAAAGACATGTAGTATTTAAAATATAAAACAAAAACATATTGGGTACCGGGTACAATATGGTTCAATATCCCTGGGCTCTGGTGACATTTAAACCACTGTGCCTTCGGTCTTGTTGCTTATGATGTCACCAGAACCTATCAGTGACCAGACTTGATCGTGTTACGCTGCCTGTACTGTTACTGTAATGTACCTTGGGGGGGACACATGTAGTACTCATTCTGTACATACACGCTGTGCACGAGGCAATGTGCACTTTGGCTGCCTATGTTGTTCCTGGTGTGTATTTGTCTGGGAGGCTTGTAACTTGCTTTAACTGTGTTACTGGAGCCGTATTATGAAGCGCTGCACTGACTGGGTACAGAGCAATGTGCCTCTTTTTTGTGTGCGACATGTCTACAGTTCATACATGCAACTCGAAAAATGTCTGAGATATACCGCATGAAATGCGGACAGCACCAGTCTGAACCAGCGAGCAGAGATTGCCTCTCTCTATTTCTGACTCCTGTCTAAAATTTGTGCATTTGCGGAGAAATTCTGAGTTGTATGTATGAGCATTACACACCACAAATGCAAAAACACAGGCGTCCTGCTCTGAGCCCGCACAGCTCTTCATGATACGCCCTCCCGTGTTCCCACTCGCCTATGAATGACGCTATATTAAATGTTGCTTCTTGAATTGGAATGTAGTCTGACAGTTACAGAGCCACAACTAGACCCCACTCAACTTTGGGGTGGGTGGGTGGATGGAGGAGGGGCTACTACTTAAAGATGTGTGGTAGAGCTATCCTTAGAGCCAATATAAGAAAACTGAGTGATAAATTGTGCATTTTAAACATTGGTCAAACCCTATATGTTTACAGCAAACCTTTTAGTGGATTTGGCAATCTTTATAGGTTACTGGCTGACCTTTTAAAAAGGGGAATTAGTGCTTTGACATGTATAACAAGCATTGGCCTAGCCAATAAGTCCTGCCTTTGGGACCTTATAAGCGTTTAGCTTTACAGCACATTATCCTGGGTGCTGTGCCGCTAGAGATTGAATAGCTATACAATTACAACACAGAGGTTATGCAGTCTGATTCAGGAATGCATGCTTGCCTAATACACAGTGTATCAATTAAAGTGGATAGTCTAAAACATTTTGCAAAGGACCCTTGTTGCCCCCAAGCTTTTCAATGAGGTGGGCGCCGGCAAAAGGCCGCAAGAACTCAGTGTGGTGGGGGCAGTACAGCGCACTGGAAGGAGTTCTAAAAGATGCTACTACCAGCCCTGTTCTATGCAATCAGCCTCCCCAGAACCCCGTAATTAAATTAAACAACAAAAGCAGTCATTTCTGAAATTAGTAGTAAGCAATTTGCTCCTGTTGTGATAGTGTCACTCAAAGTGCCAAATAAAATAATGGTACAAGCACGCCAGAAACATTATTATTATTCTGAAGTTGAAGAACCTTGGACATCTGTAACCCTAGAATATGCAATCACGGACCCAATTCCACACTGTACGGTATTTACAGTTTCTGCCTCCACCTCAGACACCTTTAGGCTATTCATTCCACTTCTGTATAAATTCTTCCCCATCCATACATACCCCTACCTCCATAACCCACTACCCTTGCGCATGCTCGGAAGCGGAGACACTTCCATCGTTGATTCCTGAGCGGCTCAAAGGGCGATTCATTGACAAGAGCTTATCCATGGGGGTAGAAAGAGGACTGGGGACTCGAAGAGGACAGCGAAGAAACCAATTCCCTATAAATAAATTATAAAACAATAAAAAATACAGTACAATCAAGATCATTCTATGATGACCGGGAGGGGAGTGGCATATTGGAGACGAAATGAGCAGCAAGCAATCGGCCTATAAGCACTGTCTAGGGGACGGTAGTGTGCTATAACGAGAGTGGCCATGGGCAAGCAGGAAACGGCGCAGAACCGTTTAAAGCGTGTGCTGCGCTTAGTATTTAAGGGTTAAAGTGGGCGTCGAGCTGAGTCTGTAAAAGGTAAAGCGCGGCGTCCATAAAGGAGGTGCTGCAAAAAACCATGAAAAGACTGGTCTTTGTGCACTACTTTGTTGCACATTGTGGCAAAGGAAAAACACTCCAGCGAAAGTATACAATTATTAGGCCAGTACGCCAGGGGAGGAGTAACACAGCAGAAGCTGGGACAAATAAAGTTGATACATCAAAAGCAAACTTTTTGGAACAACACTCACCTAAACACATCGGCAGTGATGCAAAACCAAAAATGGGAGACCACAGTTCTAGAAGCAAGGAAACAAAAGATTTATTTAGTACAAAGGTTTTGACAATCTCTAGAGATGGAAGAGTGTCCGAGACCCACTGTTTGCGTAGGTGTCAGGAGACTGTTCAATGTGTCATTGGCATGCCGCATCTCTTATAGGATGTGGACACTCCCCTCGTGTGCAGGGGGACGACAGAAAGTCCGTAGGTATGCAGGAATTCAGGTGTTTGGAGCAGAAATTCAGGTGTTGGAGGCAACGGAAAGTCCGGGGTATGCAGAAGATCAGGAGAGCGCTGGACATATTCCTGTTTGGAGGCAGCTTTCATGCCCTGCGGGTAAGAAGGGTTTCGTGACCTGACCAGGTGTTAGGCCGTTGGCAGAGACAGACCGGCTAGGGACAGACCTGTTCTGCTGCCCATACAGGTTCCTGAGACAAATGCGTGGGTGCAGTAGAAACCGGCCCAGGGCACCGACACGGGGTCACGTAGAAGACTATTTTGTGAGAGGTCAAGAAAGGGTTTTGTGAGCAAGATGGAGTTTATTCACTGCAACATTTAGAAGTTTAGTTATTCCAGTCCCTCTTGCCGTGTGCAACATCATTAGTGAATGTGAATTTTACAGAGGTCTTCAAATGCCTGATGATATAGTACTTTGCTGTTTTCAGCCTGATGTGTCATAGGGGTGGATCTGCAAATGGAAGCACACAGAGGACAGAGTGCTGGGCCACAATGAATGCATAGGCAGCAAAAGAAGACGGTACCCAAGGGGATCGTGAGGAACACCAGTATCTTCCATCCCCAAGTGATCAGAATGGTCCAAAAAACAGTTTTCCAGGTCCCATTGTCTGGGCGTATTTCAGTGGCAATCCGGTGTAGTTTGAAATTGCTTCATAGACAGAGGGTGATGAATCGTGAATATTCACACAGCAACTGGCCCCGATGATGCGACAGGCCCCCCCCCCCCCCGATCTGCCAGGATGACGTTGAGCACCATGCGATTCTGAAGGGAAACCATTCGTGTAGCATCGATCTCGGCTGTGTGTTGGGTCAGTATTCCTGCAGTGATGTTGGTAGTAGCTTCCAGGACCCTGGTGAGTTGTCTGGTGTTGACTGTTGGACATGGGACCCCAAAAAGGTAGAAGGCCCTTGAGGGCATCGCTGAATTGCTGGTTGCTGGTGTCGATCTGGTCTATATCTGGTACTTGTCTCCTCTGTCTGTGGTACAAGTTGTTTCTGTTAAATGTAGGTGGTAGCAGGAATGCAATATAGCATGTGCCACTCCAATCAGATGGCAGCCAGGTGTAAGCTTTGTTTCCACATACAAAGTGCAGTCCTGAGGGAAGGCTGAGGTATGGGGTGAAGTTATTGTAAGTTATGGTAGTATTGCATAGACTGGTTCCTATTGGTATTTTCCCTTGACCTTGCAGGCACAGTATACCAGGACGTGGTGTAATTGAAATGGCGACTTCTTTCTCTTGGGTAGGAAAGAAAGTGTAACCCCAGGTGTTCTGCATAGGGGTGAAGTTAATAGCACGCATTTGTGGCGGGTCAGAGGCATTACAGATGGTATTATTTTTTGCATGAAGAGTCCAAAGAAAGGGTTGGAATGTGGTAAGGTTGCCTTTGTCATAACATGATGGAAAAACGTTCGTTAAGTTGTACATCAGAGCACAAGTGTAGGCTGGAGTGGCGGGAAACACTAAGAATGAGATGGTGTGCTGAACTGTGTGAGGTAGGAGTCCACAAACATAAGTCTGTTGCATTGGAAACCTGATTGAACTGGTGCAACATTTGAATAAAAGTATTATTATGAAACTCCAGGTGTCTGTCGAGGTGTGTGTCTGGCCAAGGTACGTGAGAATGTTCAGGTGGCGTTGGTGCAACTGTTATTTGAGGTAATACAGTATGTTTGGCGGGGGCTGTTTCTTCGAGGATCCAAAATGATATACCAGCAATTATTGCAAGTATGGTCAGAATGAACAGTATTCTGGTACGGGTACTGTAAACTCTCATTCTAGCTTTCTTCAGCGTTGGGGTAGTATCACGGATGCATGTGACCTCTGGATTCATACCGTTCCCGTGTCGTTGATGGTTTTCTTTATCGAGGGGGGAACATTGGCAGACCTGGATGATGGCCCTTGTTGGTAATCATTGTTCAAGGGGGTGCGTAGTCTTTGGTACTCATGAATAGGATGGATCGTGACATATCCGGGTTTTGGGGAGATTGATCCCACATTATCGTGACCTCCAGCCATAATAGCTCTACAAGTGTCCCGAGAGTACTGCAATGTCCCTAATAGCTGCCGATAGTTGTTGGTTGCTTCACTGGCCAATATCTGCCCCGGTAAACCACTATTAGGGGTACCTAGGACCCTCTGCCAGATTTTACTACCGGCCTGCAGCAACGGACAATGGAGTACTAATGGCCCTTGGAACTGGGCTTGTTCTTCAGCTTAGTCTTGGATCGGAGGTAGTATCCGTCTGTTCCCTCGTCACAGAGTTCCAACTCCGTGTCTGACTCAAGGTGTGGCGATGCAGGCTTTTCGTGCCCTAGGACTTCCTTTTGGGCTTGTAGCTGTTCCTTGGTGACGGGGTCCACTTTCCTGCAGTGGGAAGCATTCACCCATGATTTTCTCCCTTCCACTCTGACGGCTGTCCTTGTGGCCAGGAGCACCTGCAGAGGGCCCTTCCAGCGTAGTTGTAGGGATTGGGTGCGGGCAAAGTTTTTCACCGGGACAAAGTCGCCAGGGAGGATGTGATGGCCTGGACCCTGGGATCTGTCCTCAGTAGTGGCCCGCACCTGTTCATAGATTAAAGACCTGGTTTCAGTAAGTTCATACAAATAGTCAGTCAAAACTTCCTGCGGTAGGTGAGAAATGGACTTTGGAGAGGGTGCATTCCAAATTTTCATGGGTCGGCCAAAGACTACCTCGTATGGGGTGAGGTGGGATTTAGAATGTGGGACTGATCTAATAGATAGTAGTGCCAATGGAAGAGCATTGACCCAATTCAGTCCTGTTTCTGTTGCTATCTTAGCCAGTTTTTCTTTAAGGATCCGATTGTACCTCTCCACCAGCCCTGCTGCCTCGGGGTGAAAAGCTGCATGAAACTTTTGCTTGACCCCATGCCCTCCCAAGATGTTCTTAACTGTTTGTCCAATAAAATGGGACCCTCTGTCACTTTGCATTAATCTATAAAGGCCATATCTAGGGAAAAACTCTTTCAATTACACCTTAGCTGTAGTGATGGCCATGTTATCCTTTGTGGGGTATGCCTCCACCCATTTGCTAAAGGCACAGACTACCACTAATGCATATTTGTAGCTATTGACTCTGTTTAACTGTATATAGTCCATCTGAAGGACTTCAAACGGTGCAGTAGGCAGAGCGAACCCTGCCATTGGAACTTTAGTTCCCTGACCTATGTTGTGTCGGAGACATGTGAGGCACTGCTTGACAAACCGCTCTGCTGACGGGCGGAGTCGCTGGTAGTCCCATACTTCCTTGAGCATGGTACACATGGCCTGTGAACCAATATGTGCGGGTAAGTGAGTCATAGTGAGTAATGGAATTACGTAAGCCTGTGGTAATTTCCATTTGAGCATATCTTGGGACCTCCAGCACCCCTCTTCATCCATCGTTCCATCGGTTTCCCACTGAGCCATTTCTTCAGGAGTGGCTGAACGCTGTATGTCAATTATCTGCTGTCTAGCGTCATGCCATTTCTCGGTGTGTGACTTAAGGACGTATACTCGAGCTGGTACTTCCCCCAATGCTGTTTGTCTCGCTATCTTATCTGCTAAGGCATTTCCTTGCCCTACTTCATCTGTCACCCTTTTGTGAGCTGCACATTTGATTACTGCCAATTTGGTTGGTAAAGTGATCGCTTCCAAAAGGGCATTGATAAGGTCGCCATGCTGAATAGGGGTGCCATGGGAGGTAAGAAAACCTCGTTCTTTCCATAGCAGGGCAAAATTATGTACCACGCCAAAAGCATATTGGCTGTCGGTATATATATATATATATATCTTTACTGTCATATTGGTACTAAGGATGCATGCTCGTGTAAGTGCTGTTATTTCCGCTGCCTGGGCTTATTTCTGAAGAATTCTAGCTGTTTCTATTACTGTAAGGGCTGTAGTGACTGCATAGGCAGCGGAAGTAGTACCGTCCGGTATTTTTAGACAAGACCCATCCACCCATAAGTGGCCTTCTGCCTCTAGGAAAGCTGTATCTTTCAGATCCACCCGACTTTTTGTTTCAGCTTCAGTATGGAATGCGCAGTCATGGTGGGGTGGCTGTGTGAGGGGATCAGTAGTTGGTAGGGGTAAGAGTGTGGCTGGGTTAAGGGTGGTACAACGTTGTATTGTGATATGGGGGTTAAGAAGGGTGAGTTCATATCCATGTAATCGGGCACTGGTGAGATTTTGTGTCTTGGTTTTGTTGAGCAATATGTCCACCGAGTGGGGGACAAGAACCGTCAAGGGGGATCCCAAAACAATGCCGTCTGTCGCACCGCCACTCCCGTGGCCGCTACAGCGCGTATACAGGTGGGCAAAGCAGAAGCAACAGGATCTAAGACTGCAGGAAAGTACGCACACGGTTGCTTGTGTGTGCCATGTGTCTGACAGAGGAGTGAAAGGCTGCATCCAGATCGTTCGTGTGCAAAAAGGAAAAATTGTTTTTGATAGTCAGGAGTACCTAGCACAGGAGCAGAGCACAGGGCCTGGCGTAGTGTCATGAATGCTTCTGTGTGCTGGGTGGTCCAGGGGACGGGGTCAGATACATCTCTGGTGACTAGAGAAAGAAGTGGTTTAATGATGAGGGAGAAATTAGGGACCCATTGTCTACAAAAGTAGGTCAGTCCTTAAGTGCTCTGACATCTCGTTGGGTGACAGGAGTTGGAAAATTTAGAATAGTTTGAATCCTATCTGGAGTAAGAGTGCGTCCCTCCTCAGACAATAAGTGACCCAAATAGGTCACTTGTTGTTTACAATACTGTAGTTTGTCTTTAGAAACCTTGTGTCCCTTAGCAGCAAGAAACTGGAGGGTGAGCATGGATGCTTTGCGGGCAAGTTGTGTTGTGTCTGCTGCTAAAAGAATGTCATCTACGTATTGAATTAACGCCGCTCCCTGCGGAAGCTGAATCTGATCCAGTTGTGTTTTTAAAGCTTTGCCATAGATGCTGGGACTTTCAGTGTAGCCTTGAGGACCTCTACAGAATCTATATGAGACATTCAATAATGTAAATCCAAAACGAAAACGGGAATCCTTGTGTATAGGAATAGAGAAGAATGCGTTTTTAAGGTCTATAACTGTGAATACTCTAGCTGTTGGTGGGATCATGGTGAGAATGGTGGTAATGTCAGAAACTACAGGGAATTGAGGCTGCACTATTTTGTTAATAGCTCGCAAATCAATCACAAATCTATATATCTTTTGTCCTGTAGAGGAACGTGTAAGAGGGGGAGAATAGGACTGTTACAGACATTTCCTGGTACCTGTTCCACTACACCAGCGAGTATGAGGACCAGAACAATGGTTTGGAGGGCGACCTCTCCCTCTTTAGATATTTTATACTGTGGGATCCTTGGTAGAGTTACTCCTGGTTTTACGGTGATATGCACTGGAGGCATTTGGATGGACCCAACGTCCGTGTCGGAGGTTGCCCATAGACAGGGGGAAATAGTAGCCAAATCATCTTGCATGTGTGATAACTGTAAAAGCTGGGCAGAAGCAGAAGGTGCAATGTTATCGTACAGTATTAGCCGAACGTTGTTCGGTGAACACCGAATGGTAGCTCTATAGTGTTTCAACAGATCCAAGCCTAGCAGGTTCTCTGGGCATTGGGAAGACAGTAAAAAGGTAGCTGAAGTTTGTTCACCCTGTATTGACACTGGTGTTGGGTAGGACAAGGAATTGACAGAGGGCTGACCATCGAATCCAGTCGATGTAATGAGTTTGCCGGATGGAGGAGCCCTCTGGATCAGTGGTGTGGTTAGAGTGCTACGGGATGCTCCTGTGTCTATTAGAAAAGGGCTGACCCTGCAACTGACGCTGTAATGTATGGTCCCTGTTGATCTACAGGTACTTCCACTGGTTCCTTCCCCCATCCTAGACTGTCCTATGCTTCCCAATACAGGGATGACATTTCAATATCATCCTCCGTATAGTCCTGAACAGTAGCTTGAAGTTCTTGCTGTCTTGGACCCTTATCGAATCTATTCTCCCTGTAAAGTGGTGTAGTTTGTGTCGGGGTATTATGTGTTCTGTGTTGCGTTTTCCCTGAAGCGATGTTGGCTGCTAGAATCCTACAATCACCTTTCCAGTGCCCTGGTCTTTTACAATAAGCGCAGATGTCAGTAGGTTGAGGGCCTAGTCTGGGTAGTTGACGTGGGGTACCTGAGGTATGTTGTTTAGGTTGGGGGTATGAGAGCGTTGGTCTGGACATATTGCTGTTGGTGTGACGCGTATCTAATTGACTAAGTAACACTTGTTCTTTTAATTTCTTCTTTTTGTTCTCTCTCATCTTCCGCTGTCTTATACTGTGTCTCGTAATATTGAGCCATAGTCCGAATAGTGGCCGGAGTGGCCGCTGGCCAACTACTTTCACTAGATGTTAGTCTGTTCCCCACTGAAGGTGACAGACCCTTTACAAAAGTTTGAATTAAGAGATGTCTGCCAGTTTCAGTGGTCACATCCTGACCACTGAAGTCAGCGTATGTTGTGAAATAGTCAGAGACTGACTCATCCTGGTTCTGTTTACAGGCAGCAAGTAATGTGCAGTCTATTTTCCTCTCAGGTGCCATTGTTTTCAATTTTGTCAACAATCTTTGGGGCAATTGAAAAATATTATTGCGTGGCTTTTCGCCTGGTTTCCTATTCGTATCTTTGAGTGCCAACTCTTCCCATGTATCCCCAAGGGTTACGTGGTCATCTGTAAACCGTAGGGGTTTCCACAGTTCGGCTGGAAGTATAAGTCCGAAAAACTGTATTATGTCTGTTAAAGTCAGTGTATATGAGCTTAGAATCTGTTGGACGCTTTCATAGAATCCTGTGGGATTCTTTCGGATATCAGGGATGTCCTTCCGCAGCTGCAACATTTCTACTTTGGTCCAGGGGGTGTATACAAAATTGAACAACCATCTAGAACACGCATTGGGATCATTAGGGTTAGTAACATTAGACCCATCGCCCCGAGGTGGGACAAAAACGGGTGCTGCTTCTTTAACAGGCATTTGTTGTATCTTTTCAATAGGTTCTACCTTGTTGGAATGGCTTTCTCTATGTAAAGCGGTTTTAATCATTGTCAATAAAGTATCTCTTTCATCTTTTGTTGACCCACCACTTACCGCACAATAGAGTTTGCGAAACGCCGTAGGTGTATCTATATCTGTATCATCATGTTTAGCCATTAGGTGATAAGCCATCCTCTCTAGTAGGTAGCTTTTCCCTACCACTTGGATCTGTTCATCGATTGCACTGTGTATGTCTGTTGGGGTGGCACCTTTGTATATTAGCTGCTGGGCTCTGTGATTTATTCTTTTCCTGTCGTGGCTTCTTTCGTGTGGGATGGTTTTGTCTATATTCACTAGTATCGGAATCATGACCTAGTACCAGAGATTCCGACTCAGTCTGAATCTTTAGCAGACGGGGGTCGCTTCTTTTGTTTTTTTACTTTTAATTTTACCACTGGTTCAGCAACAGTGAGAAGCGCGGGATCTGGTTCGCTAACCGGAGGAATCGGGGCAGTGGCTTCAAATGGCTGAACAGGTTGATTTTGTGCGTTTGGGAGTACATTAGAAATGACGGGTGGAGGCTGTAGCGGTTGCATTAACGATTGTGGTTGATAAGCGGGGGGGTCTAGAATACAATAGTGCATCCTCTTAGTTTTTAGTTGGTAGTACCGGATATTGACCTGTTAATATTTAACCTATGTTCTCTGTCATGTCTCTCTTTATTACGTTCTATTTCCTTCCTTCTAAGGGCTGCTATGTCTGATTGGGGTGTTCTCTTTTTCTGGTTATTCTCTTTAGACTGGGCTTTCCTAATTCTCTTGTGTATTTCTTTCCTCCAAAGCCCAAAAGAATCAAACATACTTGCTCCAACCTTCCGCCGGTGAAGTTGTTCTTCTAGGTAGGTTATTTGCGGAATTTCAAATGACCCAAACTCTGGCCATTGTAAATCTACATTTGATTTTGTGTATTTCCGCCACGATTTTGTGTAAATAATGCCGGAATTGCCATACTTTATGTACATTTCCTTATTAGGGGTTCCTTCCGGAGGACCCGGCTGACTGTCTTCGAGAGTATCTTGGCCATGAAAACAGCAACATAATTTCCTTAATCTGTTAGAGACAGGCATGTCTATGATATAGGTATCGACAAGGATATTCTTTTATGACTGCAGTTTGTTCAAAATTGAGAACACATTACCTGTCCTTCGGTGTTTGCAAAGACCGAATAATTAATCCGAAATCAGAATAGTCAAAGGCATGCTCAATGTGACTTTTAGGACAGAAAAAACATGTCGCTCAAGGCGACCCTACAAGAATACTGATGTGTCCTGCTCCCAGCCGGTTCTCTTCTTTTTCCAAAACAAATCAGGTGGACCAAAAAAGGATCCCAGTCAGGACCGGGGCTTCTGTTGTAGATGACACCGTTGAGGGAAGGAGATACTGGCGACGTCGGCTACGGGGACTTGAATCTGCTTTTCCGTAGGTGCACTCCTTAGTTACCGATATTCCTTTCCTCTCCGGGTCATCAAGCCTAGACCACCGGATCTCTGATGGCCTGCGTTGATGCGCCAATTTGCAATACCAAAAATGGGAGACCACAGTTCTGGAAGCAAGGAAACAAAAGATTTATTTAGTACAAAGGTTTTGACAATCTCTAGAGATGGAAGAGTGTCCGAGACCCACTGTTTGCGTGGGTGTCAGGAGACTGTTCAATGTGTCATTGGCATGCCGCATCTCTTATAGGATGTGGACACTCCCCTCGTGTGCAGGGGGACGACAGAAAGTCCGTTTGTATGCAGGAATTCAGGTGTTTGGAGCAGAAATTCAGGTGTTGGAGTCAACGGAAAGTCTGGGGTATGCAGAAGTTCAGGAGGGCGCTGGACATATTCCTGTTTGGAGGCAGCTTTCATGCCCTGCGGGTAAGAAGGGTTTCGTGACCTGACCAGGCGTTGGGCCGTTGGCAGAGACAGACCGGCTAGGGACAGACCGGCTAGGGACAGACCGGCTAGGGACAGACCTGTTCTGCTGCCCATACAGGTTCCTGGGACAAATGAGTGGGTGCAGTAGAAACTGGCCCAGGGCACCGACACGGGGTCATGTAGAAGACGATTTTGTGAGAGGTAAAGAAAGGGTTTTGTGAGCAAGATGGAGTTTATACACTGCAACATTTAGAAGTTTAGATATTACAGTGAGGGGCAGAGTGAAACCCCACATACTGAACACAGCATGCCTCGCAGAGCAGTGCATGTGCGCTGCTAGTCTCGACCTAAAAAACAGCTACTATTGATTTAAATACAAATCACTTTAGAACCAGTTTTGCAAAGTTGTTTCAAGACTAGAACTTTTTTTTTTTTTGGCCAATCCTTTAAATTCCTTCTGTGAAATGACAATGGGCTAATAAAACATTTTTTTATTCCATCTTCAGAAAGATGCTGCTCTCTGACTGTTGACCATAGGGATGTTTTCAGTTTGCTCATCGGATGGTGCAGCATAAGTTTCTTTGAGGCCACGCACACGTACAGGTCTCAGGATACTGATCTGAGTGGGTTAACCACCTAACCCATTCCGTGCTTGTGTCGGCCAACGCAAGCACTACCTCGCTGGTGCTGTGCACGTCTGTTGGCCGACGCAGCCCCGCCCACTCGTTAATTCTCCCGCACTGCGGGAGAATTTGCGCCGCGGTTAATTTCAAGATGTGTGGCTGGCAAGTCTCAGGTTTTATTGCTAGTGCATCTTTCATTCCTCCTGCGGTTAAATATACGACTTCCAATCAGTTGACAGTATTACTGCCTGTTACTTACTCTGTCCGGTATCTGCACTATATTAAATCAAAATAAAATCTTTGTTGTTAGCACTGCAATTAGAGCATTTCTTAGATGTATGAAGCCAAAAGGCCTAGAACACTGGCAAAAAAAGGCACTTGCCATGGAATAGCTTACAATGAATGGTGGACTAGCATGCAAAGGATGCAAGTTCCAGAACACACAGAATATGTAGCTAATGGGTAAAGTTCTGCAAAAAAGAGTGCCTCTTTATAGTATATGTTGTAATAACAACACCTATGCTTTCAATTATGTTCTGAAGCCCCCAGCACAAAGTGTGAAAGACACTAAAAATATGAATGTTGTGTGGTTGTGTTTTTTTGTTGTTTTTTAATCTTGCAAGGACAACGTGCGTTATAAAATGCAACATTTGTTATTAATGTCTCCAAAATTCCTTTGAGAAGAAGGTAGTCTCTATAAGAGCTGCTCTTAAATGTCTTTACTAATTATAATAGTTAGCCTGGCCTGGGTAGGGAAATTGACAACCTTGAATGGAGCACAAGACATGGTTACCAGTTTGTCACTGGAACAAGTAGTAAACCAAGTAGTGTTTTCATTGTGCAACATTTTTGCATTGGGACCTATGATGCACTATATCGGAATGATGCTGCTTTTGTGAGACCCAGGCTAACTTTGACAGCAGAATAAGGTTTTCCAAGCATTTTTATGCCAAACTACACTAGAGTGAAGAGGCAGGAAGGACACAGTGATGCAAGGGACGTGCAGGTGTACTACTTCTGCATACACACCATACCGTTAAAAAAAACCCCACACAAGACATACGTTAAAGCAAATTCTACATCTGTCTTACAATGCACTCCAAATACCTGATCATAGAGGCATTTGCTGCTTTAGTTGGAAGAGGTATACCGCTGGTTAGACGTATAATATATGTTCAGGCATCACATAGTTTAACTGTCTCTCCGTCTAGCCACAGGTAAGGTGGCAGACACCTTTGCTAGGCCTCGGGCGATAATGATCCAACACTGAAGGACATGAGCACAGCCCATCATCTCTGCCCAGTTTTCTCTAAAGTTGCCACTGGTTCTGTGTTTAGGGCATAAGGGCAGCCATTAAGTTCATGGGCTCCTACCTACTGCATTTCCAATCGTGAAAATGTATGCACTGTTTATATTACAAATGCCAATAAAAAAAGTTTTCAAAAAAAGATACGGGCAGCAATTACATTTATTGAAAACCTATGCATGCTAGATATAAGTTGTTGTTCTTTATAAAGTGCAATGAGTGCCCTAAGGCGTCTTGGCACTGAACTAACCAACCACATTAGAACAGATATGAAGATAATAAATAAAACATATTCACTTTGGAAGCCTTCCTAAACAAAGAATGTTCCTCTATTTTGCACAGGGCATAATGGAGTATATTCCAAACGGAGGAAGCAACTAAAGAGAAGGAACATCCCACTCTTTCCACGACGACCCTTTCTAAATCGTGGGACTGATAGCAGGAGGGAAGAGTCGTAATAAAGGGATCGCTTAGACTTGGAAGCAAACACATAAACACCATGGGGGTTGTTTCATAATAGGCTATGTGGGCAAAGTAGAGTGCCTATCTACCTGTATGGATACTATTATGATACAAGGAAGCACTAAGACAGGTTTGGAGATGAAGACCATGATTTCAGTTGTTGTAGTATTTGGGCTATAATGAGTGCAAATTGTAATTACCGCTATCCTTGTGTTGGCCATTTAATGGTTGAGGTGGGAAACTCGGGAGAAGTTAATCCTAACAAGTGGAGTCTGTATTTCCACATGGTTTTCGGCATACTTTTTATTTATGGCTCATAGTTTCTTTCTTTGTTCTATATTTCTTCAGTCTTTTTTGGAGGAAATGCATCAGTTGAAAATTGCAGAACTTTGTAACTGATGCTGGACTCAGAATTTTTGTCTTTGTGCAAACATTCATCTGTGCCTGGATCAAAACTTTGAATCCGTGTCTAAGTAAAATATGTATGTTTATAAAAGGGAGGGATAGAGTATGTCAATAGTAATTTGCCTTGCTCTGTATTGCCATTATTAGGGACTCCCACTGCTGTAGGGTTCTAATGTTGTATTTTATTGTACTTGTTAGCAGGATGAAGAACTGTGGAAATACAAGGCGTGAAAGAGAGTTTGGGGACCTGTAGTACTCTACTCTTGGGAGGGCAATAGATGGAACAGTGCTTATTTGTCATGTGGTTTATATGGGGATTTGTTTTATATCGAGACCAGAGTTATGCTCCTAATAGGATTTGTTGCTATGCCTCTGTAGGAAAGTGGGTTTCTGTTGCAGTAACCCCCCACCCCCACACTCACATTTTACCAGAATACTGATGCACTTTTACTTGGTGTGCCCTGGGTCCCTGCCAATCAGGTTCCCAGGGCCTGTGTTCTTTCGCCAAAACTAACCCAATTAGCATCTCTCGCCACAGGTCAGTCCCTGGTAAATGGTACCACAGGTACCCAGGGCACTGTGACCAGAGCAGGCCTCTAAGGGCTGCAGCACTTATTGTGCCGCCCTTAGAGGTCCTGTGCCATTACACTCACACACTACCTTTGCAGGCTGCGTGTTTTGGTGCAGAACAAAAGTGAAGAGCCGACATGGCACACATCCCTGTGTGCCATGCCTACAACCCACTGACTTGGCCTAGATCAGCCACCCCTCCAGCTGAGTGCACTATGCCAGTGGTGAGGGTACATGTGCATGAACTCTGTAACCCTACAGTGCCCAAGTCCGTTCTTGGGCATTGTAAATGCAGTGCTGCCATTAAGAGTATATGGTGCTAAGAGTTTGTCATTACGATCTCCACAGCACCATAATGGCTACACTGAAAACTGAGAAGTTTGGTATCAAACTTGTAAGCGCATTAAACCCACACTGATGCCAGTGTGGGATTTAATGAAAAATGCACACAGAGGGCATCTCAGAGATGCCCCCTGAAAACTAACCCACCTCTAGTGTCCCAACTGAGTGGCTGCTTAGGCTGCCACCACCAGACATGTTTCTGGACCCCTGGGTCGAGAGCCTGCTGCCCTCTGGGGCCTGAAACCATGCACATCCTGGGACGAGGTGCTAAGCCTCCTCCCCCAAGATGGACAGGGTTCACGAAGGGGAAGCTTCAAAGGCATACCACCTTTTGTGAGCTTCCCCAGACCACTTTCTGCTTTCAGCAACTGGTCCCCACTAGTTTTACCCCCCACTTTAGGCGGGGGAACCGGCGGGAAAAACAAGTGAGGGAGAGAGGTGTGCCCACCTCTGCCAACTCCACCCCTCAGGTGGGGGAGGCGAGGTGAAGCACAACTCCGAGTCCCCGCAATCTTGAGGATGTTGGGGGACCCAACCAACCAGGGACAGGCTCCTGCGCCCCTCCCACTGGAGGGTGGCACAATAGGGGGTGTACCCACCCCAGGGAAAAGACCCCTTGGTCCCTGCTCTCCACCTATCTATAACGCCCCTAAATCTAGTATTTAGGGGGCACCCTGAACCGTGCTTCCTCAGATCCAGAAACAACAAGAAGGAAGATGAGAAGAAGGACCGAAGAGCTGTGCAGAGCTAACAAGAGGACAACGCCCACTGACTTGGCCCCAGCCCTACAAGCCTGTCACCCCTGGAACCTGCTCCTGCGAAACCCCGGTGTTTCCTGCAGTCAGTAACCTCAAAAACCCCGGAGGACCTGCCTGCCTTCACTTCCAAAGACTGCTTCTCCCATGAACACCGGATTTGTTCAACTGCAACCTCTGGCAGCAGCTGGAAAACGCTAATCCAGCCCACTCTGCACCCTCCCGAACCCGGCCTGAGCTCGAGTGGAAAACCACCACTAGGAGGTCACCCCAGCGATCCTGAACCGTAATCCGGTGACCCCTGACCTGCCTCAAGCCTCCAGCCAACGCCTGCAGTCTAAATCCAGAAGGCCCCCCTAACCGCGACCAGGAGCTGGTAAGAAGATACGGCCCCAAAAGGCACCCCCGCACCTGCACCCCCCCCCCCCCCCCTCCCCCCCACGGCCCAGTGTGTCCAAACCAACGGTGGCTAACAAACCCTTAACTTCCCAACTTACCTCTCGAAGTGGTGGCCGCACCCAGAAGTCCTTTGTCTCCCTGCCTGCAAGTGCTTTTGCAAACCAGAGGTTCTCCTTTGGAAACCACAGTGCGCCTGACGTCGAAACAGCACTCTGTACCCGGGCGCCTCAATGCCGCTGAGGGTGCACCTTTTGTGCTACTTTGTTTCCCCATTTGCCCTGACCTAAACCCTAGGAGTTTTGCTCCCACAACCCAGTGGTATGCTCGTTAGCAGCCACCAACCGGAGGCCCCCTATGCCCTATTGGATAACATTGGGCCTCAACACTCTGCACCCGGCCACCCTAGTGCCGCTGAGGGTGTAGCAAGAGTGCATCACTGACCCTGGGGGACCCCTGAGTCTAACCCCAGAACCTTAACTCCCACAGTTGATAACTTACCTGTGAACCGATAACCTGTTTTTCCTCCATAGAATAACATTGACAATTTTCTTCCAAAAAGTTTCTTTAAGTGTAGAGTTTTGAAATCTAAAAAAATTCTTTAAAAATCATACGAATAACCAAAACGCATTTACTTACCTGTTTGCAGGAAATGTCCCCGTGCTGAATCTAGGTATCCAGCACCGAGTTAGAAAAGTAACGTGAAAAGTAACTTACCTGTAATTTACTGAAAAAGCCTATTCATTACAATGTACTGTATTTGCTAAGTATTGTAACCGACTGCATCCCTTGTAAATCAAACAAAGTACAATTCCTATTGCATTTCAAACTGGTCTACGTTCAGCAACTTATTACTGTAAAGTATTTAATGCTTACCTGTGCCGCCAGGCTTGCTTGGTTCTAAAATAAAACAGTATATTGTTTATACAAAAACAATTGGCCTAGAGTTCAGTTCTTGAGTGTGTGAATTCATTTGCTGACTGTGTACATCAAATGCTTAACACTTTCCTCTGATACTGCCTTACTGCTCGGCCACTCTACCACAAATGGAGAGTAAGGTTCTATCCAACCTTAACCGCTGCCTACTTCTGGGGTCACCTGGACTCTATACACACTGTACCTCATTATGGTGTAGTATATATAGAGCCAGTTTCCTACAGCCTCTGCATGAATTTGAAAAGAAAATGAGCGAGAGATACGTTGCAGTAATTTTACTTGCTGGATTTTCCAGTTGGTAAAATCTAGTTTGTTGTTCCTGCACCAATGCCAAAGCAGGGACAAGGGCGTCTTAAAATTGTGCAGCACAGAATCCCACACTGGAATTCTGCTCCCCACATTTCCCAATCTGAACCCATGGCCACCTTGCAACTGGACTGATAAGTCAGAAAGAGCGTGACACCATGAGGCACAAGAACCAATGAGTTTCAGGCGGTAGCCCCTTTAGCCTAATGGCTGCTCTTCCGCCTGGAGTCTTGCATGCAACATTTAGGACCAGAGGCTCAGCATGGCACTGCCTCCTGTACCTATCTATGTGCTTGAAACCTGTAGCTACACCTGATGTTTCCTGAATCTACCCTCCTGTTAGTGCTCGCCACAGACACTGCAGGGAGCGAGAGTGCGTCACTCGGATGCAGTGCTCATCTGTACCTGTTCTTTGTGAAGCTTGCAGCGCTGCCCCCAAGCTCTGCTGATGCTGTGCAACCCCACCATACAAAAGCCGACCGACTGGCTTTGGCTTTGTTTTTGTTCTGATACCGTAGCCCGACTGCTGCTGAGACGGGCTCTGGTGACACGGTGACAAGGCAGAGCCTTGTTACCATGGCGTCACCAAGGGATCCCGGCTCTGCTGACCCACAGGTGTCTCCTCGGCGTGTGCCTCCGCCCCCGAGGAGCCTCCTAGGAGGGAGGGCTTGTCCCTGTACTCCTTACTCTGAACCGCTGCTCGTATTCGAAGGCGGGAGGAGCGTGTCTCTGGGTCGCTTTGTTATTTCAGACCCGTGAACTCGTTCTCTGTCTCATCTTGTATCCCTAGGGTGTACCAATGTTGTCGTGGACCCCGGTGCAAACAGAAAATGCACGTTCGGATTTCCTGTTGAGTTAAATACAGCAATCATCGGGGATCAATGGGCCTCCTTGGTCCCCTGTGCCACTGCACGCGCTGAGCCCCGAATAGAGGCCCCTCTTCTCAGGACCGACACACAGGCCCCTTCCTTCATGTGTGCCGCACATATCTCTATGACTTCAGCGCTGCGAGGTCCGTGGACTGAAAACTGTTTCTAAATTTCCTACAGACGTTTTTTTTATACATATTTGTATCTGTCAGTCGGCATTCCCGAGCCGTGGAATGGAAGGCGCAGCCCACACACACGCTGTAAACAAAATAGTGAACTGGTCCGGGGGCGATGGGGCTAAAAGAAAGGCTCTCTTTATCACGGTAGTTGTTGATGGGACGCGCTGTGCTTAGGAGAGCACGTCACCACACGTGGGACGCGCCCCTGCATAGCATGCGCGATGGCGCTAAGAGAGAGAGGCTCTTCAGGGCGTTGGACGAATGGAGAAGGGAGCTGGCACGGTGCCTACACACAGGAAACAGCTAGGCTGCTGCACACAGGGAAAGCTCTCCAGCGCTTACTACTTCTCTGCGCTAGGGAAGGACAGGACATCTGGGGAGATGGAGCTGCCTATGAGGAAAAGCTCTCCATCACTTACTACTTGTGTGCGCTACACTGTGCTAGGAATGGCCCGACATGTGGGTGAGATGAAGCTGCCCAGGAGGGAAAGCTCTCCACCGCTTATTACTTGTGTGCGCTACACTGTGCCAGGAAGGGCCCGCCATCTGGGTGAGATGAAGCTCCTAGGAGGGGAAGCTCTCCAGCTCTTACTACTTGTGTGCGCTACACTGTGCTAGGAATGGCCCGACATGTGGGTGAGATGAAGCTGCCGAGGAGGGAAAGCTCTCCATCACTTATTACTTGTGTGCGCTACACTGTGCAAGGGAAGGACACGACATCTGGGTGAGATGAAGCTCCTAGGAGGGAAAGCTCTCCAGCTCTTACAACTTGTGTGCGTTACTCTGTGCTAGGGAAGGACACGACATGTGGGTGAGATGAAACCACGTAGGAGGGAAAGCTCTCAACCGCTTACTAATTGTGTGCGCTACACTGTGCTAGGAATGGCCCGACATGGGTGAGCTGAAGCTGCCTAGGAGGGAAATCTCTCCACCGCTTATTACTTATGTGCGCTAAACTGTGCTAGGAAGGGCCCGGCATCTGGGTGAGATGAAGCTCCTAGGAGGGAAAGCTCTCCAGCGCTTACTACTTCTGTGTGCTACACTGTGCTAGGAAAGCACACAACATCTGGGTGAGGTGAAGCTGCCTAGGAGGGAAAGCTCTCCAGCACTTACTACTTGTGTGTACTGCAATGTGCTAGGGAAGGATACGACATTGG
Organism: Triturus cristatus; assembly: GCF_964204655.1. Lineage (NCBI taxonomy): Eukaryota > Metazoa > Chordata > Amphibia > Caudata > Salamandridae > Triturus > Triturus cristatus. The sequence goes on from NC_140592.1 coordinate 1,212,424,485, forward strand.
GGTGAGATGAAGCTGCCCAGGAGGGAAAGCTCTCCAGCACTTACTACTTCTGTGCGCTACACTAGGGAAGGATACGACATCTGGGTGAGATGAAGCTCCTAGATGGGAAAGCTGTCCAGCACTTAATACTGCACTGCTAGGGAAGGCCACGACATCTGGGTGAGATGAATCTACCTAGGAGGGAAAGCTCCTCAGCACTTACTACTGTGCGTTACATTGTGCTAGGAAAGCACACAAACATCTGGGTGAAATGAAGCTACCTAGGAGGGAAAGCTCTCCAGCGCATACTACTTGTGTGCGCTACACTGTGCAAGCAAAAGCACATGGCATGTTGGTGAGATGAAGCTTCCTAGGAGGGAAGCTCCTCAGCACTTACTACTTCTGTGCGCGGGAATCGCATGCAATTTGGATGAGATGGAGCTACTTAGGAGGGAAAGCTCTCCCCCCGCTTAATACTTGTGTGTACTGCACTGCTAGGGAAGGACACGACATACGGGTGAGATGAAGCTCCTAGTAGGGAACGCTCTCCAGCACTTACTACTTCTGTGTGCTACATTGTGCTAGAAGGGCCCGTCATGTGGGTTAGATGAAGCTGACTAGGAGGGAAAGCTCTCCACCACTTACTATTTGTGTGTGCTACACTGTGCTAGGGAAGGACACGACATCTGGGTGAGATGAAGCTTCTAGGGGGTAACTCTGTCCAGCACTTACTACGTCTGTGTGTTACATTGTGCTAGGAAGAGCCCAACATCTGGGTGAGATGAAGCTGCCTAGGATGGAGATTTCTCCACCGCTTACTACTTGTGTGCGCTACATTGTGCTAGGGAAGGACACATCAGGTGGGTGAGATGGAGCTCTGTAGGAGGGAAAGCTCTCCAGCACTTACTACTTGGGTGTGTTACACTGTCCTAAGGAAGGGCTCAACGCCTGGTGTGAGATGGAGATACGTAGGTGGGGAAGCTCCCCAGTGCTTACTACTTGTGTACACTACACTGCTAGGGAAAGACACAGCATCTGTGTGGTATGAAGCTGTTTAGGAGGGATAGCTCTGCAGCGCTTTCTACTTGTGTGCGCTAAACTGTGCTAGGGAAGGGCTCAACGCCTGGTATGAGATGGAGCAGTGTAGGAGGGAAAGATTTTTCATGGCACAGGATATACACACCGTAAACTACCAGGTTAAAGCTCATTGTAGCAGTTGAGCTGGGAAAGCTCTCCAGGCAATTCTACTTGTATTAAGTTAGAGGTGGGCAAGCCAACAAATGATTCGAGAGAGCCGAGCTAGAGCTGAGCTAAGGGTCTGGCTCGGATCTTATATCACATGCATGAGCCGAGCCCTGAAAATATTTTCTACATAAATTATACAACTCACGTAAAATATATTAAAGTCTCTTCAAAATTCAAAAAAATGTATTTCTTTAACACATGGAAGCTTAGACACTAATAGGGCACATTACAGCACTGCTCTGAAAACTAGTTATTAAAAGTGATAGTTTTGTACAATTAGAAGTCTGAGCTCACTTATTTGAAAATGCGATAATGTAGAAAAAAGTTTTGATAAAATATTTGCCTAAAATAAGAGTTTGTGAGAGATCTGCGATGTATCCAGGTTTTTTTTTGTTGTACAAATCAGCAAGTAAATGGTTATCTGTGTGTCTTTTCTTATGTTAAGACTTTGTTTTTACCTCTTAGTTTATTTTTCTGCAGTTTTTATGTCGAGCCTAGGCAGCACCTGTGCTGTCTCTTCGAGACATGCTGTATTCACTCTGTGCACTTCCAGCCCGTCCATAGGCTTGCTATTTGCTGGCTCCATTGTCACTCTCCTATTCTTTCTTCCCATTTGTTTATGGCATGCATTAGTCATGCCTCTTTCAGTATATATCCCTCCCCGAGAGCAGGGACCAAGTACAAGATCACTCCACTAGTTAGCATTATCACATGTGTTTTTCTGAACTACTTTTTTTTGGCTGAAAATGAATTAATACAATTGCACGGTGCCTGCTTTAATGTGTCCCCTTCGTGGCCACCCTATTTTTATTTGACCAGCACGGCGCCCGCGTCATTGCTGCCACGCTTCATGGTTCAGCATGGCAGCAGTGCCCCTAACTTTTATCTAAACTGCAGAGAGCCTGCACCAGTTGGTTGCAATTTTGCGTTATATAGGAGGAGGGGAGGCTGGAGGTTGGCAGCTGCAAAAGCAGCACCTTTCGGACAAGCTTTTAATATCACAAGAAGTGACTGACGAGCCGCATCTTTTTTGCAGGAGATAGAGGTTCGGGTCGCCGCCTTCTTTCCTTGGCTACAGCGCCCCCTGTAGGGACGCTGCCATTATCACCCTAACCACCGTGTCTGTCAAGAACGTTAAAAAAATATATTTTGGCTCCTCTCGCAGATGAGCCTTCCAGTGCCTCCACTTGTTTGCAGTGTATTTAAAGCTATCCTGACTGCTGATAGGCGGAATCAAACACATGTGACGCTGACACTGCCCTATACCTACCGTACTTCCACCAGGAGCAATTGTGGACTGCATTCTCCAGATTGCATCAAAGACATGCCTGCTAACATTGTCTCTACCCTGGACCATGCCACAGGCTGTCTTCGTCTTACATTCTTGTGCTTTTAGAATTGGTGCACATTTACTCATTAATTGGAGTCTGAGTGCGCAACAGGCTTCAGTCAGCCACCCTATCCAATGTGTAGCGACAGACTGGGTACAGGGACTCTGGACACCACTTGAGGGGAAGACATTGAGCCTGTCACTTGCAAATCAAGAGATAATAACCCAGTTAGGGACGAGGCACTGTCGTAGTGCACGCTGAGCCTCCTGCAGACACAACAGAAAGTGCTCGCCCTCTGGGGCGTTCAAGTGAGACATGTTCAGACAGTGCCACCACCCACATATACACGCAGGCTGAGGTAAACTCTGGCTTGGCAAACTTCATTTAGAAATATCGATCAAGTTCTTTTATGCTCAGACCTGGTTAGGCCATTGGTTTGTGTTCCATTATGCCATTTTCTGTCATGTTGTTTTATAATATAGATTGTGTTGTGTCATGTTACCTTGTGCTATAGCACTTCACCATGTCATGTTCATCTCATGTTACATCATATTGCAATATGTCACAGTTTATATTGTGTTTTCTCATGGTAGTCTGTTATGACGTATTATGCTATGACATTACTTGTGTTGTGTTATATTGTGCTGTGCTATGTCATGTTGCTTCAGGCCTTATCTTGCCATGTTGTATCATGGCATGTGGTTTTTGTAGAGTGCGACATTCGTTGCTTCTTTGGCTCTGTTGTGATTGTGGGTGTTTTCGCTTTAGCCAAAACTCTTGTTTATGGACAGGCTCCAATGTTTAAGGTGTTTTGGGTCCAAGGAGGGGCAGTCTATGGTCTCAGTATTTACAAACGTGTCGCAGCAACAGGTTCGGACTTTAGCATTAGGAAGGACTGACTGAACGTGCTGTATGGCTCATTTTACTGCAAAAAACGTCCCAATCAATAAAGTGTGATGAAGAAGTACATTTTCCCAACACTATAATTGCACAGTTGGCTGCGTTCCCCGCTGCAGAGATGATATAAATATCCTATCTTTACTAGTTTCACCTTCTGACTGCTCCAGTGTGTCTCTCCCAGGCCTCTGTGGACCCCCTTTCTACCACCATTTCCACCTTATTTAAGCCGTTGGGATTACCAGCTGTCTATTGGCACAAATAGCGCATTTTAGTTTATCTTTTAGGCCATAGGCGAGACCGATTGACAATACCAATGCTTGTTAAAATATACTGCAAACTCGACGCAAAGGTATTGGAGAGCTGTACATGAGCACCAGTTACGTTAGTCAATGTCGCATGCATTGTTTATATGCATGGGAATAAGTGATTCAGCATTTTCGATATTTTGTAGTTATGAAGGCCATTGAGCTAGCCCTTATATTGGGGTTTATGATCAAACAAGGTTTAATCAATATGTTTAGATATTTCAGTTTAGGAAAGTGGTACGACTGTAAAAAAGTTTAAATGTGAACCCTTTGTTTTGATCTATCTTGGAAGAATCATATTGCCAGAAGTAGAGCTGTCCTTGTCTAAACCAGTTAAAATTTTTCCCATCCCTGATTTATCCCATCTTTTAATCTTGGTTTTCAAAAATCTGGGAGAGCGAATCCGCCTTCTTCCAGGGAAAGTTTTAATTTATTAAATACTAAACCTAGGTTGTCTTTTGGCACCGAGGAAACCACTAATCCAGGCTTCTATTTTCTGAAAGTTTCTTGTGTAAGACACATAGTAAAGTATAAAAAAAAAAATTACAAAAAAATAGAAAGTTTTTTTTTTTTTTTTTTTTTTTTTTAGATCGTGATGCTCTGCCAGTTAATGTCATTGAAAGAGAATTCCATATTCCATCGTTCTAATAGACCTTTCACCTTCTGTAAGATTGGTGCATAATTCAGATCATAAAACTTTTCATATATTTTCAGAAATCCATATGCCCAAATCTCTTTTGGAATCTTTACAATATTTGTAAAAAAAAAAAGAAAAAAAAAAGAAAGGATTTGTGGTATTCCATTAAACATTAGTAGCTCTGTTTTATGGTTCTTTTTACCCGCCCAAAGATGTACAATCTTCAATAATATCAAATCCTGTCTTTATCTTTAATTCATTTAGTATTACAAATATATCCTCTGCCTAAAGCTTTAACTTGGAGACCCAAAGAGTGCAGTTTTAATAGGATATTTTGTTCTTAAAGCAATTACTAAGGGTTAATTGAACTAACTAAAGAGTATAGGAAACAAGGGGCATCCTGCTTTTTCCCTCGTGTAATAATTAGATCCTTAACTAGCTTATGATTCGGGACCAACGCAGCCAAAGCTTTAGCAGAAAGAAAGGCGATCAGTCTTGTGAGCTGGGAAGGAAAACCCATTACTTGTGGGACCTCAGACAAAAATTTCCTGCTCACAAGATTAAAATACTTTTCTGCATCTGGAAGTATAATTGCCAGTGGGCTATTATTGATAGAGAGATGGGTGATGGCGTTTACCACAAAATTAATATTTCTATATATCTGCCAAGAAGGAGTAAACCCATTTTGGTCTTGGTGCATTAAGGAACAAACTTCGGCTATTATTCAAGAAGGTAGACGTTTAGCCAGTATTTTATAGTCCTTGGTCACCAATTGGTTATTTTGAACCAAGATCGAGGGTGGGGGGGGGGGGGCTTTTTCTTCTTTTAGTAAACAGAGTAGTGTACCTTTATAAAATGTTAGTGGAATGTTTGCACCTGATAAAATGTAATTGAAAAACTCGATGAGTGTGCTTCTAAAGTCATTTATGAAGGCTGTATAGTAGGCTGATTTGCAGTTGGTCAAATTATTGGCCATCCTTTTCCTGAAATGATGTGGATAAGGTAGTTGGCACCTCACTCGTAGTGTGGGGATTGAGTTTTTAATATTGGTGGTTTAAGCTCACGAAGAAACGATGTTTCTGTGATATTTTTTTTTTTTTTTTTTTTTTTTTTTTTTTTTTCCTTTTTTTTTTTCTCCCCCTCCCCATTTGTAAGTCTGCTCACCTACTGTATGCAAGTTCAATATTTATTTTTCCAGTAAGAATACTAAGTGTGGATTTGTTTTTGTTTTGTGCCTCTTGCCAGAGTTGAAAATATGATCTTGAATTATGCATGTTTAGAACTGATTCTGCGTCTTCTTATTTGGCTTAAACTATTCTCTAGCGCTGGCCTTTGTTTAAATAGATGAGTTGTTTTTTTTCCCTCCTGTCAGGGTTCCTTTAAAAGCATCCCAAACCATATCTGGCGAAGAGCAATCCAGATTTTTTTTGTCTTTTTTTTTTTTTTTATGCCCACCTAGGAGATGCCCTTTCTACAGTTAACATGTTTATCCTAAGGCTCAAACCCGTATGGTCCGAGAAGCAGTTTGGTATAAAACTGATTTCAGTTCTAGTTTGGACTTTAAAAAGAAATCTAGCATGTAACCACTGTGAAAACATATAAATAAGTTGTTAACTTTGCTTGAGGGTATTGAGCTCTCCAAGGATCTGTCAAACTCGGCTCCCTTTTGAAAATTCCCGTTCTCCTAACAAATCTAGGTTTTCTCTGAGTTGAAGGTAGATAAGAAGTACCTAGCGCAGAGGATTGTAGAAAATTCAGAAATTAGATGACTATATCTGTTATGGCATGCAGATGAATGAATGAATGAATGAATGAAAGGAGATTTGTAAACGCGCTACTTAGGGATTGGGATCATCTTCAAGATGGCCATAGTAATATACTAAAGAAAACAAGCATTGAAAATGTAATAGGTCTCGCCTTTGATTAAGTTAAAGCCATTTGCTTTGCTAATGCTATTGTATAGCAAAGCAAATGGCTTTAACTTAATAAAAGGCGAGACCTATTGCATTTTCAATGCTTGTTTTAAATTTAATGGCAAAGTATGCAAGTTACCCCTGTCAGCCGCAGACAGGGCAAAAGATGTAAGATTGTATTCTATTACATTACAGTACGTTCTGGTGTCTTGTAATATCGTATCTGGTTTTGTTTTAAAATATACTGTTTTGATGTAAAAATGGTGCAAATATCGTTCTGCTCTAGTACAAAGTTCAGTAACACAGTTATGGGACCTTAAAACGGAATAAACTGAGCCACGTACAGCAGAAGTGATGCGTTCCTTATTTCACCCCACACACCCTCATACATAGCAAAAGCAGAATCCTGCAGAGTAGATCAAATGTACTGCTTTGCAAGTTAGTATAAGCTTCCCAAAATAATGAATTTTGAGCAAGGTACAAAAAAAGAAAGGAGAGTTGAAGGGATGTTTGCATTGTGTTCAGACATACTGAAGAAGTTTATTGGGGAATGCCATCTGCGGATGCAGCATTTAAGCTAAATTACACATTATTCGCCGGAGAATGGAGTCAACATATTCAAGAGCTATAGGAAGTACATAGATTGGATTCATTGCTTAGTCAGGATCTGGGCACACTGGGCGTATACTCTCAATGGTATTGTAGTGAAGATCCCGATTTGGAACATCCCCGAAATAATCTAGGAGGTAATCCTATACACACCGCACTATTGCTCATGTCAAGCTTTCAACATGTAAACAACATTGAGTTACTGGGAGCATCCAGGCAGTGCTTTAAGTTGGATGAAAAAACTGGGGGGTAGTCTCTCAGAGGGGTGTGGCCAATGTAATTAAGGGCGTGGCTTAAAAACACATAAGCTAAAACATCTGTGTTTAGTATAGTGTGTCACCCAACTTGTATTTGCAGGTTCTTTATTGCATCCACCTATAGAATACAAGTAAGATTACACCTACAACAAGCCGGGACTATTGGTTTTGTCAATGGTTGTTAGTTACATAAGGTAAATAAGCAACAACTATTGCTTCGTTCTGACATGATGAGGCTGTGAAGTTGCATCAAATGCAGTGAAGGGGGGTACTGCTGCAGAGTTAAGTTTTTTTTTTTTTTTTTCTTCCCCCTGATGGTGAGGGCAAAAAGGGAGAGCCCGATAGGGAACCGTTTCAGCGCCTGCTTTTTAGAACTGCCCGTGCTCAGCACCAGCTGGACCCGGCACACTTAAAGCCCTGCATCCGGGGCTGAAAATAGGCTATATGAACTCCTGCACTCACCAATCGATCCGCAAGTACATACCACTGACTCGTAGCAGGAATGCAAATATTTACAAATGTAATATAACTCCACCATTTGTACTTCATTAACACAGAGATGTATTACAATAAATAAATATGCAAGCATGCTACATTTTACCACTCGAACATATTCACAATGCAGAAACGTCTTACTCTGTCAATGATTTTTGTCCCCACCAAGTTCTTTTTACTGTGACAAAAACAAATATAGGCCATCTTAATAAAGTGAGCAGATAGTCGGAGTATCGTGGCTTCTTCCAAGCAACTGTACAGACTACGAGGCTGCATGGACTCCACATACAAAACAGACCACCAAAAGGACAGTATGCAAACAAAACTACCCGCTTAGGTAACTATGCACCTACAGCACAATCGCCTTACAAAGATGGATATACTTAAAAATATTATCAGATTTCTGTTCTTGGTCTCGGTGCTTTTTGAGGAATAACCCAAAGATACAATGTAAACAAAAACGATCTGTGATGGTAATATTTCATACAGGCTGTTGGCTTTGGCAACAGGAATTTTGTGAAATCTTCAATGTACAGAACGATGTTGAGGGCTTGGGCCAGGGAAATGACACTAACAGTCCTCGAGAAGACGGCAAAAAAAACTTTACTTAAGGAAGCAAAAATGAAGGAATTAAGGAAGCCCTTGTGACAACTTCGTCAGTCAATTGGAGATTAATTAAGCGTTGTGCTACGTTCCAGGTTGAGACTCTTGGGACCCAGAGAGGCCTTACGTGCACAAATGATCGCCAAACATCTAGTGGGAAACATTAGATGTCGGTTGATACATTTGTATATCAGCTCAGAAAAGCAGCAACGGTTGAAGCCCAATCCAGGCATGTGACACGTGTCACTGTTTAAAAGTGCAGCTCCTCCAAACTGTACCTGTGCACACGTCGCTCTGCCAGTCCATTTGCCTGGCCTTTTAAGCTCCTTCCCTGTAGTTTAAATATATCTGTGGTAGATGAGACGAGTGATATTAGTTAAGGGCAGGAGAGACTGCGCAATTAGTGTAGCGGATGTGGGAAACCGACTGAAAGCAGCACCAAGAACCGCCAGCCCCTCTTCCCTCGCCCCAATGTGCTGAGAGGAGCATGACAGAAGCCTGCCAGGATCCCAAAACTGGACCAATGGTGAGTCGGAGAGAACCAGACCGAGGACCGATGGGTAGATTCAGTCAGAGCCACCTGCCCCAATTAGTGTTGTCCAAGTGTACCCGACTGCACACCATCAGCAACAAGTAAAAACCCAGGGGAGGGAGGGGCACCGGGGTGTCACCGATGTGGTAGGGGCGTGCAAAGGGCAAGAAGGGTAAACCTCCCACCTTCCACCCCCACCCACAAAAGCGACAGCAGCAGAAAGAAAAGTGTTACCACCACCTAGCTGCCATACCTAGGCTGTAGGTACACCCTGCCCCTTACACCTAGACCCCACTCACCTCTCAGTGTTGCTGAAATCAAAGAAAACGAAGTTGCACTTAGTGCAGGTCAGCCTCCACGGGCTGCTGTTGCAGAGCGGGCATCTCCACAGTTGCGTACAGTCCCTCGACATAGTCTACCGTCTCCAGCAGCGCGGTGCAGCACCGCACCTCCCCGGGGATCTCAGCCAGCCTAGGACGGTTTAAGTTGCAGGCAAGTGCGAAGAAAATACCAGTGGAAAGGGTTCTCCTAGACTGCTGGTGATTTGATTGTATTGTAGAGGCTTTTGTTTTCAAAGCAGGGCATTACGGTTCCAGCTGATGCCGACAACATTTCACTTAATTTATTTAAAAACGCATCTATATAAAACAAAAGAGTTAACAAGCTAAACAAGCGCCACCAGCAGCTGCGGAATTCTAAAGGCACACGAGTGGTGTGCGCGTGCGCCACAGCGAGCGATCGGTTTTCAATTATCGTGCCCGGGCACGATAATGTTTTTTTTTTTTTTTTTTTTTTTTTAAAAACCTTTATTCGTGCATCTTAAAAGAACAAATACGGGCCTACAACCGTCAGGCCGGCCACGATACAGTAAAGCACTGATACCCACATTACATCCCCCGTGCGTCAACGGTCAAGATTAGCAACGAGTTATGAGTTACATACTGGAGATATCTTTGACACCCGGGGAAGGAGAAGTGAAGGTTAATTTTAAGTTTTTAAGATAATTTTATCAGGGAAAAAAAGGTCAGTGAAGGATAAGAACAAAGGAGATTCGAGTCCGCAAGATAGCTTCACCACACGGGAGAGCAGCAACATCAGTAAAAACAACAATGGAAGTAAAATCTCAAGCAGTGAGGCGGTGCAGAGATATAACCGGATAGTCACATGAGCAAGTACGCACCCCTCCAGAGCCGCCCCCACTCGATCCACCCCACACCCGGACCCCGAATCGAGGCAAGTAGAGCACAGAGACATAAAAGAAAAAGGCCCATAGAACTAATTAAGAACAGAGTATTACCCCCCCACCCTACCCGGGCACGATAATTGAAAACAGATGTGGCCTGTGCGGGTAACCGCAAGCAATAGGCTGTGGGTGGAGCAAAGGTGGGACATGCACCCGCCTTTCCCCAATTGCGTGCTGTCTTTATTTGAAAGACTCACGCAAAGCCCATTAACCTGTGAGGAAGAAAAAAAACGCACGAGCGTGTGGTGAGCTTTCTGAAGCCCCTTACTAAAAGTCGAGCAAGCAGCGCATGCGCGCTGCTCTAGACTCAACCTAATAATAATTTTAGTAGTGGCAAGAGCAACCCAACGGCCTATGCCATCATTTGCCTTCTTAACCACTTGGCCAGAAACAATTACTAGCTAATAAAATGAACACTGCTTCGTGCAAAGCTTGAGCTGATGAATACTAAGTTTGTTTGAACCCTGGTAAAGATTGTATGGCTTCGGATTGTTTAAGTGTAACAGTATCTGACCAGGAGAATGTAGCTTTTTAATTTTTTTTTTTTAATTTTAAAGAATATTCAGACATTTGAAATTAATGAAAGTTACTTTTAGATCACCCTTGGGGGATTGTGAATTATTGTCTTAATTCATTTTGAGCCAAAAATGATTACACTGAAATCCTGCTGTCTCCAACATCTACTCTCCTTCATACCTACCTTACTGCCTTATTTTCCGCTCCATCCTATTGCTTCTTTTCTCCCTTGCACCGTGCGTTCCCTCATCCTGTGCCTCGGAACAACTCCACCCTCTCCCTGTAGAACCTCTAGAGTGTTTGACCACCTGTTCCTCTCGGAGGTATCCATCCCTCACCATTGGTGCTCTTAATTTCCATCCTTTCAGGGTTCCCAAACCACCCACTCCCCCTCCAGCAGCACTCCACCAATGCAAATTCAAATTCAGACTAAAGTAATGTTTATCATTCATTAGGTCTCGTGCCTAGCGATGCAGTGCGCAGCACTGCTCGCGCAGGCGAGAGTCCTTTTGTAGAGGGTTCCGAAACAGACCCTGAACGAGCTTGTGCGATTCCTTTTGGTCCACGGTATTGAAAGTTGCGGTCGTCTTTTTCAAAAAGACAGCACGCAATAGGCCAAAGGCGGTCGCGTTGCTCCGCCCATGGCCTATTGGCGTCTGTTACCCGCACGCCGACATCTGTTTTCAATTATCGTGCCCAGACACGGGCACGATAATTGAAAACAGATCGCTCGCTGGGGCGCGCGCACATTTCACAATGAAGTCATCCCTGTCAAAACTGATGGAGTCGAAATTATTTATACACACTGGCAAATATAACAATGCTAAGCTAACATGCGTTCATTTAATTAATAACCGAGCATACCAAAAAGCTCTTTGTTTCGTCCCTGTTGCATCTTTAGGGTTCAATCGTAGAATTCGAGCACAGCATGTGCATCGGAAACAGATGGATCCTTCAGCTGTGCAAAAGTGTGGAGGCCATATTGGAATGGGCTCACCCTAAAGAAATCTTTCGTCTTTCTCTGGTAGTTTCCCATTCTCCTTCCATGCTTCGAAGTTACGCCGGAAGTGCTTCAGTGGTTACTCTGGTTGCTAGGTTACAGGCCATGCTTGCAACAAACCGAGTTGAAGCTTGCGATTGCATAGTAATATAGAAACCCCCTTGTTTTAACCAAGCTTCAGTAACAAAAAAACACCTGTCTGAAGCAGGGTAGATTTAACCAAGATAAAAGCCAGGTAGCGGCAGGGCACCATTCCCTCACACACACACACCAGGCTTCCCACAGAGAGGAGAGATATGGAATGCACAACAGCGGTGCAGGTTGCACACACACAATGAACACAATCCTATCAGAAGTACAGCAAGTTTCCAGTACTGATACTTAACTTCTAAAGCAAATGCAACATCACTACTTCCCACAAATGCAGAGAAACTCCTTTCCGAGCAGGGCACGATGAAGCACTTTTACGTGCCCTTCAGCCTTCCGAGCTACAATGAACAGTGTCCACTCCTCCCAGAAGTGTGCCCTGAAGCCCCTTCACCAGAAATGACAATGCATGGCATTCACCCTGTTCCCAGCAGGACACAACGAGGCGCCTTCACTCTTCACGGCACTATAGAAGGGAGCTGAGGGAGGCAGCTCACAGTATGATCATGTCCACTGGAGACGCATCTCAATAGAAAGGCCACAGTGTGGTTCAAGCCTCACGGGAGGAGCACTGAGCTCTCACACCAATCGGGACGAACAGCGACTTCTTTCAGCCCCTCATCCAAAAGCAGCAGAGTTCATTCTTCCTCAATCTGTGGTACCCTAAACTTTAGCTCTCACTCCCACTCTCTTTGACGGGAAATATGCGCTGATTTTCTTATCCCTTGCTCGCTTCCCCCTCGAATCAGCTTTTCATCACAGTTTAAGTGGTAGCTGCTGAAAATCAATTTGTATTTTTCAAAACTCACGAAGAATTTCAGTCCATTTCAATGGAATTATCCGGCTTTCCTCTTGCGGATGAAAACCAGATGTCCCACTGCGGGCTGGTTACGTCAGGCCACGGAACTGCAACTCAAAAGCTGGGACCGTCACGTCCCACCCAGACTGAATATGTAGATACACGCCTCAACAAACCACACTGCTATTCATACAGTGTAGAGGCTTGGCAGGCGGCCACTCCCAACACGACACTCGAGTAACTAGTAAACAAGCATTTGCAATGCAATAGATCTCGCATTTGCGAGAGTTTAACCTATTGGCATTGTAAATGACAATGCCTTTTATTTGCGTTTTAAAAACCAACACCTAAATAAAAGGCATTGCTATTTAAAATGCCAATGGCTCAAACTCTAACAACTGCGAGACCTATTGCATTGCAAATGCTTGTTTTTGTTTTGAGTTCAGACAAAAATCCTTTGCCGAGTGGCTGCCAGTGAAACCTCAAAGCTGCTCATGTGCTAGAATTGACATTTTTGGCAACTACACCATCATGGCTTGTGCACTTTATGGCCAAAAGATTCATATGATTTTGTTTAAATTCCCATAGTCGTTTTGAAGACACAAAAGATTTGTCTGGAAAAATCCTTACATAAAACTCCTCTGTTCTGAGGGATTTGAGTTGCATGGGTTTGGCATAGATATTCTCTTTCATCCTAAAATCACCAACTGTGACAGAATAATTTGGGGACAAGAACCCCATTCAGCAGGAGTGAAGGGGCAAATGGAAAGATCTTCACCAGTTTTATTGAAAATGTGTACCCAGGTATTTTTAGGTTTTGCCTGAGCCAGCGCATGCGCTGCTCTGGCGAGACATTTAGTGTGGGCTTTTAAAAGTGCTACCACAGCTTTTTGGCTGGTATAGAGTGTGCGGTTACGCGCACAATGACGAGCAGAGGCGCCATCTGGCTTTCCTCTCTCATCATGGTGCGTGCACATCGCACACCACTTGCCACCCTGCTTTTCACTTTTGCTTTTTAACGCGCGCGCCCACACAACTCCCGGGCTTGTTATAGTCTGGCTGCCCGCCGCAGCCCCAGGCATCTGGGAACCCTTCGCTGCTCCTCCCTTGTGGCCCGCTCCAGCGGGTCCCTGCTTCTGTTGGGAAACAGTGGTTTCATGCCGCCACAGGCCACTGAAGCGCAAAGCCCCCCGCAGTGGACCTCGCTCCGTTCTCTAGGGTGGTTGCTTTATACCTTTCATACCCCCTAGCTCAGCCTAATCTCATCCTCAAGAGCCTGAGAGGCCTCCGGTGGCACTCTTCACCCTCAATCGATGTTGCCCGTGCAACCGCAGAGTCTCTGGCCACCCAGCTCTACTCCTTCCGTTTTTTAGGGTCCGCTGCCGGCCCTGCCGCTGCAGTCTATGCGTGGGAGGGCTTTCGCCCCATGCACTCTCTTCGGGGGATACGCTTCTGAAGCACATCAAAGCACCGTCCGTTTCTCCACCGTAAGCTGTTCCCACCACTGCAGCGTATCATCTACACCGCCTTTTCATCTCTGAGCGTCTGTGGTCAATCAGACCCCCGAGACCATCTCATGCCGTCCTCCACATACTGAGTAAGATGGCGCCACCGGTCTGCTGGGCCACAACTTTCCAGGAGCTCGTTTTTTTTTTTTTTGTATCTAGCGCTCGTGTTCATCGTTTACAATTTGCAGTGCTATTAGTACGTGCACTGTGCAGTATGGAAGCGTACATATAGAGTATGTCAGTGTGCATTTTTCTAATAGCGCACATTGACATGAACCCCATTCAGGCACTTTACCCTTCTTGCCAGTGAAAACTGACGGAATGGGGATATCGTGTCTCGGTGCTAAATGGAATTCCTGTTATTACCCATTGGAGTGGTCCGCCTTTTATCAAGAGACCTTTGAAAGTCTGAGTCTTCAGAGCGTGACCTTCAGGTTACACACAGTTCTGAGTGGGGGCGTGAGGAGATGGTGGAAGTTATGAATGACATTGCAACATCCACATAAGTGCACCTGCCAAGTGTAACCTTGCGAATACCATGAATTTGGTTAATAGGAGCACTTTTCGGTTATTTAAAGCGCTTAGAAGCGACAGCAGTGCGGCAAGAGGCGCCATATAAAATATTTATTAATATTGTTAGTAGGACTACTAGTAGTAATAGTAGCAGTTGTATAGTAGGAGTAGTAGCAGTACTAGTAGGAGGAGGCGTAAGCCACTGCCTCCCATGACGTGTTACAACAAGCCAACAAGCACCTTACGCGCGGAGCGAGAAATTGTCACATTTCGTCAGTTACTAGGTGCCAGATTTTTTAAATGTTGGAGGATGGCAGTTATGGGCTCAAGTAAGTCCAGACTCACGCTTTCGGCGTGATTCATGCGTGACAGTGTACAGTATCAACTACGCTCGGTAACCAGGGGCAGGCGGCCTAGTCGAAAGTGAGCGGCGCTACCAGATATACGGAATACAGCGCTATGAACTTTGCATACCAAGTAAATAAAATGCCTTGGCTGACTGTGTACTGTGCTCATACAGCACACCCACCTTCTATCCCTGAGCGCCTAGAAACGATGGGAGGATAACAGAGTGGCGCCATGGAAACCACACTTTAGAAATAAATGCACATACTGAGGAATTCTTTCTTGCTTTGTTTTCGAGGCGCCCCTGCACAACGTGCACATGTCTCAGCACATATACGAGCTATTTGCACGTATGTGCTAAGTGAACGATTAACTAGAGTTTAAATAATGTTTACACTCAGGGCTTTAAGTGGGATGAAAAAACTTGGGGGTCTCTCATAGGGGCGTAACCTATGTGATTAAGGGCGTGGCTTAAAACATTTACGTTAAAAATCTGTACTTAGTGTGCTGCCTCACTGGTATTTTGCTGCTTCTGTCCATATATTCAAATATATAACACAACAAGTAACATTACACCTACAAGCAATGACTATTGGCTTTGCCAATGGTTGTTGGGTGCGTTAGAGAAACAACAACTATGACTTCCTTGTATATAATAATGAAAATGCTTCGGTTCTTGTGGGCAGGTCTGTGGTGTAAGGCTAGACTTTCGAGCTAAGAAAGCAGGTTAGAGCCTGACCTGAGCTCAACATTCTGAGATTAAAAAAATAAATATGTCCTTGTGTAATGGAACTCTTGCCCAGGTAAAGCGCTTCAATACCTTCAGCCGACTTTGCGCTATATAAAACCTACCAAAAAGTATATTTGAAGTTACATACAAGTAGTGAAGGGTGGTACTACTGCAGAGTTATGTTGTTTTTTTAAATTTTTTTACCCTGAAGGCAAAAATGGACAGCCCGAGAGGGAGCTGTCTCAGCACCTGCTTTTAAGAACTGCCGGTGCTGAGCACCTGCAGGACCTGGCCCACTCAATGTCCTGTTTACACTCTTTCTCTCATTCTCACAGTCTGCAGGTGTTATTGAGTTATACGATTTTGTTCACTCGGTATTAAAATGCACGCTCGAATTAGCATTGGTATTTATTTACCACCAGTCACAGCTTGTTGGTATTTTTCTGTGTAAATCTAGGCTCGAGTGAAAAAACCTCTTCTGATTGGCACAAAGGCTTAAACAGGAGTGTGTTGAATTATAACCGGACGCCAGTAATAATGAACAAGCATTGGCATAGCCAATAGGTCTCACCTTTGGGACCTTATAAGTGTTTAACCATTCAACAGTTGATGTTGTTGCACCAAGTACAGTGTGCTGCATAACTAAATACTTATAAGGTCCAAAAAGCGAGACCTATTGGCTATGCCAATGCTTGTTTTTTTAAATCACTTGTTGTACAGATAAGTCGTTTTCTCTGTTCTTGGAAGCCAATAAATCTCAAATTAGATCTCTGCATTCGGTTCTCATATGTCTCCTTTTAAGGCTTCAATAATTCAAGTTCTTTTGAAAATGTTGCTACTTAATTTAGTACAGTGGATTTTTGGGCTTCAGTATCTGAAATCCACTCTTCCATTTCTTGTATTTAATCCTCAGAAATCTTGTATTTGTTGTCCTAATGTTTTTGCAATTTAATATTGATGTATCTTGATCGATATGATGTTTGATTAATTATTCTTTAGTAAAATGACCATTGTAGCCTCTAGGATCTGTTGCTTTTTTGAAGACCCATTGACATAAAATGCATGGAATTGTTCTCTTATTTATTCTCATTGTCTTCAGGGAAACCGTCAGTAGCTTCATACTCTTTAGTTGTGATTAATGATTATCTTTGATTGATAACCCGAAATGTTCTTGATTTGATTTTTTATTTGCCCCTTGTTCAAAATTTTGAAACTGTAAACTTTGAAGGGAAATTTTCTTTAAGTCTGAATTACTTTCAGACATTTTGTGAGGCATTTGGGGCTTTAAATTTTGTTGCTTAGGTATGCCTCAAGTGATAAACTGTTGCAAATTGGAGGAAACGGAAAATACGAGCTATTTATTCTTCCCAATTATTACTATCTTGCAACATCAATTTTTATAGTTTTTGTTGTGCTCTTGGGTTTATGTTCATATCTTCTGTCCATATCTTGGTGTAGCATTTGATGGAAAAGAGCAGTTAGACGTTTGCAAAATGTCTTGAGTTTTTTTCTCATGAGAGCCTTTATGACCAAAACCCATTGGGCTGTTATGATCACAGCTATGACCATTCACCCCCTCCCTTTGCAGAGATAGGCCCTTAGCAGAGTCTTTGCTTCCATAGTCTCTGTAATCCCACTTCTGGATTGGGAATGAGTCTCTGGGCCTATATTTCCCCCTTCTGGAACTGGTTGTAGTTTAGTAACCTCAGACTTGGTGGCTTCCAAAATAAAGTTTAATTTTGGCTCTTTTTTAACAGTGCAGTGTAAGCTCCACAAATATTGCTTGATGTGTCTGTAAAATGTCCCAGTAATAATTTTGATTTAAAGTGGTTATCTGCCCAGAAAAGCTTAAAATGCTTAAACAGTTATGGTGTTGACCGTAGCCATTCATTATTCTACATCAAAGCAACAAGAAACACCATAAGCTATGTGCAAGGAAGTAACCCTCCCCCCCCCCCCCCCCCTTGTGCCTTTTGCTTCTTCCCGATCCAAACCACACCCTCTTTCTGTTGCTGTCCACCTTGTCGTGCTCCTCCCTCCTCATACTTCCCTCTTTTTGCTTTCCCTATACCCCACACCCCATCCTCCCAATGTCTGTTATTGCTGCGCCGCAGTGCCTCCCCCGTGTTGCCTCCCCCCCCCCCCCTCGCTGTCCATTGTTGCTGCTCTTCCCCCCTCCTCCGCTGCACCTACTGTATGTGGCTTGCTCCCCTCGTGCTTATTTTAATATATTGAACAGCAGCGTATGATGTACGGGCAAGTAACGAAAAATGGGGTTAGCAACACAGAGAAGAGGTGGGTGGAAGTAGAAAGAAGCACCGTACAGAAGGGGGAGGGGGAGATTAGACATAGTACCTTAATCACGGCGTGAGCAGCGCGCGGGCACTAATGAAGTTGAATCAATCTATGCTTGGTTCCGATTTCACAGAGCAGAAAGAAAATGACGCTTGGCTTGCGCTGGCCAGTTTAAGGCAGCACAGAAGAGTTTCGTAAAGTCATTTCCATGTTTTATGAGTGCAAATTTACATTTGCCTTTCACCGAACTCGAATTTGCAGCTTTATCTCTTTTCTCAAATGTAATATTGCACCGGTATTGTAGCAAATGGAGAAAAAACTGCTTCTAAGCGTGCAGATTGGGTGTTGTAAGACAGGGGTTTCAGGGAAGTTTGTGCATTGTGAATTTGTGGATATATGCAAACTCTTCTTTAAGCTAGTTACCTCCCTGAAAACTGTCAGAGGTTTACTCCAGTCGGCTGTAGGAGTAATTCAGTGTCCAGTTTGAGTAGGGTCAGAGAGCAATCCCAAATTAGTGGAGGGGAGGTTAAGGAGTTTTCCTAATGGAAGAAATTACAAATGCAATTTTGCTGTCTACTATAGTTGTAAACTATGTATTTTCACACAGGTGCACATGTGAGTATAGCTTGAGAAGTGGAACTCTTGTAGCATCTGTCAGAGTACTTCTGAAACTCTTAAAGAATTCCAAACCTTTGTAAATCTTCACCCAAAGGTTGTCTGGCACTGCATGTCTGATTTGTCACTGATTACAAGGATGGTACTCTGGCTAACGTACACGTTCCGCAATTCTGTTGTAGCACATCGAATCCTTTTCCACATCCCTACGTTTCCCTTGTAGCTATGTGCAACAGTGTGATGACCTTCTCATTGTCACCCCCCCCCCCCCCCTGTTAGGTAGGTCGTATGTTTCTGTTGCTATTTTTGATTTGTTGAGTATGCAAAGCTTGCTCTTGAGATGGGCTTTGTTAACTTGGAAATCTTTTAATGATCTGCAGAGGGATTCTTGAAACATTTTAATGAGGCACTTGGGAGCTTATACAGAAACCCTTGACTATTTCTTTTGCGATTGAGTAGTGCTTATATTTAAGCAAAATAATGTTTTTATTTTTGCTTGGGAGTTCATTTATTGAGGTAAGGTTAATTAATGTCTTTAAAGTAATGGCCAAGATGTTTATTGCTGGGCCAGGATGAAAATTAGCCAATGCCTTCATAATCCTTGTGCACTCTGAATCTGGTTTACTTGAAATGCCTGAAGGAAACCTTCACCTGGTTCCCAGACAAGCTTTTAAGGACCTTATTTGAAGAGCTTCTATGAGGACGAATAAGAAATGGAGTGTAATCATTCAAGGCAGGTGATTCAAGGTATTAAGAAGAGCTCCTACACTTGTTATTTTGTTGTGGTATTACACACCTTACTGCATTGTGTGGATTTTGCAAGGAGCCTGCAGAAAGAGCCCAGTTACATCCATGAACTTCAGTTGGAACTTTCTAACTCGGTCTCACCCTTAGCACCACTGCCTGTGCTGCTCTTTACCGCAGGGGATCATAAACGAAGTGGCAGAAACAGAAAGTCATCAGGGCTATAATAGGGGTTATTTCCCTGGTCCGTCTGCAGCAAATAGAATTGTTTTTAGGGGCAAACAAGTTGCCCATTGATGATGATGGTGTTAGAGGATGATGCAGTTTCTTCCACTCATGGCATTCTAGTGAATGGATGTCCAGTATGCCATCCTCTGACTTTGAATGTTTTGGCCAACATAAATCTTTGGCTATGGTGGGCCTACCAACAGTCCCAGTCTTGGCTGAGCTGCCCCTTCTGCATTGACTCTAATCTTGAGTTCTGTTTTAAGTCTTGTTTAACAGCCTAATGTGATAGCAGATACGACCTTATGTGATCAATAGAAAAAAACATTCAGGAGCACTATTGAGACAGGGGCTTTGGCTTGCTTCACCCACATGTTCAACACTTTGAGCTTTAGTAAGCATTTGATTAGTCTGAAGTTGTGTGCTTCCACTGAGAAAAGTGGTTGTATTGCACTTTTTGTCTTGTGGGAAAGCGTATGCCCCATACAGCAGGAGTGAGTTGTCTATGGTGATAATTAAATGATCAAGGCTGTAGCCCCAATTAATTTTTTATTTAAAAGTTATGGCCAATAGACATTTTAAGTTGGGTTGTTTTTGCACTGTGTTAAAGCCTGTAGAGTGGCATTTTGTTACATGGAGCCTCACAGAATACCCTAGCAGGCAAGTATTTTAGTGTTGGGTACCCACTGGAACAGGCCCTAGGTGTAGACAATTTGCACTGCGGTAAGCCTTATTTGACCCTCTTAGAAGGGTTGTATTTTGTTTTGTTGACTAACTTTGTATATATACATCTGTATCCTGATATTTTCCTTGTGGAAGTGTTTATGCGCAGTACAGTAGGTCTGAGGTTGTTATGATGACCAGCAATGATAAGGTCTATTTTCTTGATTGGTTCACTAGGGAAAATGTGTCTAATGCCATAGGTCTGATCTATTTATTATGAAAAGTTATGGTAACAGCAGGAGACCTGACCTATTTGTTATGTAAAGTACATGTTATGGCAATACACTTTTAATAGTGGATTTTTATTCCATTGTTTTTACAGCTCTAGCCAAAACGTTTGCCGCATGGAATCTCGTAGATTACTGTACGAGGCGTGGGTTTTGGTGTTGGTCACCCCTTCTGACAAACCCAAGGGTTTGAAGGTTTGCAGTGTGATAATTCTTGCTGTGCCTTAGTGAGCTCGGTTGGACATAGTCTTGCCAACTGTAATTTTAAACATATTTGTAATTTTATTTCTTGGTGCCTGATGATTGCTAGTTAATGCATATACTACTGTAGGCCTGAACAGCTTATGTTGTCAAGTCAATCATAAAGGGTAAATGCCTGAGTTGATTCATTGGTAAAAGTGATGTCATAGGTCTGAATAGTTTATTATGAAAAGTGATGTCATAGGTCTGAATAGTTTATTATGAAAAGTTTTGACAAAGACAGTAAGCCTTATTTAATTTTTGTGAAAAGCATTTGTTAAAACCTATTAAGGAGTGAAATAGTATTACACTGTGTTTAAAAAAACATAGACCAGTATTTTGTTAAATGAATGATCACCGTACAAGTTAAAGATGCTTTTGTTGGTAACACTGTTTAACAAATCACTGCAGTAGAAGATTTGCACTCTTAGATTCTAAGTTAGGCCTTCGTAAGAGGGGTTATATATTGTTTTGCCAACTGTAACACATACTAATAGTCTTATGCATGTATGTGGGAAAGTTTGTTCAATATAGCAGACCCGGATTATTTATAGTCACAAGCCAAATGTAAAGGATTTATACCTGTTTTTGTTCAGTGGGAAAAGTTACAGGTTTGATTTGCAATTAAAAGTTGCATAAAGGGCAGTAGGCCTGACTTGTTTATTATGGAGAACATTTGTTGAAAATAGTAGGCCTTAACAGCGGATTATTACACTCTGTTAAAACCTATAGAAAGGCATTTTGTTACATTGACCATCAGTATTTACCTTAGTAGGCAAGGGTTTTGGTGCCAGTTAAATCCTTTGACAATATGGAGAAGGGAGTGCGGGTTGAATTTGCAATATGATAATCCTAGCCAGACCCCCTCTTAAGAGGACCTGAAAGGTTTACTTGGCTGTCAGGCTCCTGTAATAAAAAATAAAAAAATCTATAAAACATAGATGTAAATACATACATATAAATGCTTGAAGGGGCTTTTGATCAGTCCTCTTGATCAGTCCGAGTGCCATTCTCACTCTGCTTTCATCCATGATAGCATACAGCATTGGGGCAACGGGCCAGCCCATTTCAGCTATGACATCTGTTCCCCTACGAGTAAAGCCATGTTGGCTGATCACATCTTCCTGAAAATGTTTGCTTCGGTTTTCCATTCATTCAGACCCCCATTCCTTTCTTTCTTTCTTTCTCTTCTTTTTTTCATTCTACTATAGATTTTAGAGCATATGACAGCTTCCTAGTTAGTGCCTTTGGGCCCCTCGCTCCCTGTTCATTATATCTGTAGTGTGCCGAATGCCGTACGGGCACTGTAGCTAAACTGGGCAGCCATCTTGAAATTATATTGTACATAGCATACCATTGTTTGCTCTGAAATGGCCAGCGCATTGCTTCTAAATGTGGTGGTCACGTTGGAACTTTAAAACAGTGATACATTATGTACAATCTCAGACCAGCAGACTGGACTCTCCCCTAAAGCCTGTGACACCCCATCCCTGCACATTAGAGCCTCTGCCTTTAGTACTCTAGTTCTATAAGAAACTGAAGACCTGGCTCTTCACCTAGGCTGGGCACTGACAGCCTGCGTAGCACCTGTTTGACAGCGTCAGGATACCTTCCTGCTGTGTGAGCCATGTGGTCTGCAAATGCTCATAACATAATAGGCTGCATGAACTAGATGCGTTGTGACCTGTGACAAGCAGGCTGTACGCATCAGGACTGGATTAAACTCCCTTCCTACCTTAGGATTGAATTATTCAATCAAAGCTTGAAATCCCCTCTAGGTTTACGAACAACCGTGGGAATGAGTACCTAGAAGAGGTTCTTCTGAAGTCTTCATTTTAACCTGATAACCTCAACTGTTTGCTCCCATCCCCTATGTTTCCCTTTCTACCATTTTGTATGTCTTTCTCTGCCACTTCTATACCCCCTCACCATTTCCTATGTCTCCTTCTTCAACTCCTTGTACAGGTTATTTTTCTATCTTCCCTTCCTCCTTTCTTTATTTGTTTTCCCCTCCCTCTGTGAGTCTATGTAAAAAAGATGTCCCTCTGCAGGGCTACACAGCCTTTTTCTTTTCTCCCTGTGTCTCCTTTCCCTTATTCATCTTCTTTATCTTCCTCATTTTGGCCCTCTCAGTCGCCCTTTATTTTTTTTTTTTTACCACTCTCTTTGGCAGCCGATTTCTCTTTCTCAGTCTTCTCTTCTTTCCGCTCACTCTGTTATCTTCTTCCTCTCACATTTCCATCCTTTTGTTACGGCACCTCCGCCAGTCTCCCTATCCTCAGTCTACACTCCTTTGTGCTATTATTCTCTTTCCTTCGATCCTTTCTCATTCTTCCTCTCGCTCCCTTTTGTACCATCTTCCATCTTTGTGTTCTGCGCATTTGCCCCTCCGAGCCTACCCGTCTAACCCTCTCTGCTTTCCCCCTTACATCTCCCTAGCTCTGTCTCTCTCGCCTCCATTTCCATTGTTGCCCAAAGTCCGAGGCTGTCTGCCATCTTTACTGTGTGAAGAAGAGGTCTGTGCAGCTAAATGCAAGGGAAAAATGATGAGAATGGAAACCAGGTCATATCAGTAAATATGAGTTCTTGCTCTGTTCGTTCAAACAGGCAGTTGCCTTGTACATGGCTCTTCTATTGAATAGCCTTACTACTCCACGGTAGGGGAACAGTGCCTGACTAGAACAAAGACGGGAACTCACTTGTGTCTTCCAGGCTTATCTATTTGTGCCATTTGGAAATTAGATCGCAGAAAGCACTCCTCCTACTTGATTATCTACAGCTGTTAGAAGCTTGCAGTTGGCAATTCAGATCTCAGCTCTTGCCAGGGCTTTGTTGATGATTCCCATTCACACTGACATTTTTGGAGGGACTGCTTCTCTCTGGATCTTGCGTAAACGCTTCTTGTGTATACTCTATCACCGCTGGCCTGTGACCCTTCTGTAAAGTTGAATGGCTTGGACAAAATAACTCAATGTAGTGAGCTATCAAGACAAATCGGTCTATTTTACTAACAACATTTTCTCAGCCCCCAATATATGACTGCACCGATTTTTGTCTCTAGAAATGAAATCGGAAATCTTCCAAGACGGGATGATCTTCCACATCCTCATAGAAAATGTATATTTGCTCGTGTAATGCCTCTGCTAAAGAAAGTGTCCCCGCAAACCCAAATTGGCACAGTTCTGGCTTACTTCTCAGCTTCCTTATTTGGCTAAACTTCTGAAAAGAACTCCTGCTTCATTTAAATCATACTTGCTAGGCTGTCTGATTGGGGTGTGAAAGATGTATAGAGTAATCCTGGTTTGTCAACTTTTTAGCAGGCAGAACCCAAAATGTTGGCCCTCAACTCATTAGTGTCCTCGGTCAGAGTAGTGAAATGTGGGTTACTGCAGAGTTTGATGTTATTTCACCTGCTCTTCTATCAGTGTATGATTTTTCTCTCTAAGTCTCTGAAGATTTTACCACGGTGCTTGTTTCTAATGTGGATGCTCGTCCAGGGTTGAGATGTGGATGTGATAATGTGGAAATTCTGTGCCTGTTGATTTTGAGACATTCACCGTTTTGGCAATTGTTTATGGCCGTCTTCCCTAGGAACAAAACCTGTACCAGTGCTTTGTGTGAAAAACTTGCAGTAAAAATTGACTTGGCATTGTCCATGAACGCCTAAAGTAACATGGTGGTCAAATTTTGTTTATTTCAGCTGTGGACGTTAAAGCCAATATTTTATTGGTTTACTTTTTTTTACGCAAAACCCAAATAATAAATGCCTAATTTTTTTCCCAGACTATTGCAACTTTGTTTATTTAGACCTTCCTTTAGGTTTGATCCGTAAGCTGCTGTTAGTTAAAATTTTTGAGACCAGGCTAGTTCTAGGCTTTAAATTATGAGACTGTGTTTCCCCTGCCCCGGCCTCTGCATTGGTTGACAGTCAAAGAACGGGTGGTCTTCAAAATCTTATGTCTGGTTCCTAAAGCTGTTCATGCCACAGGGCCTCTATTCGTGGCCTGCCTACTCATCTTTACAAGTCAGATTGCTGCTTTAGATCTGAAGACTGGCTTCTTTATACGATTCACAAGGTCAAGCGACAATCAATAGGTAATTGCTCTTTTTCTGTGGTGGTATCAACCAAATGGAATACGTTCCCTCTTGCCCTCTGTCAGGACCATCATTTTCTCAAAATTTGAAAAGCTCTGAAAACGTGGCTATTTCGTCGAACCTCTGACGAGACTGGTGATGGAAGGGGTATTTTGACACCTGGTTAGTGAAGTGATTGATATTTCAGAGCCACAATACCTTGTCAGGTGAACAATGCACTTTATAATACCCAGCAAAGTGATGTAGCCACAGGGAGGGGTCACTAACTCAGACTTATGACCTTTTAGGTTGAGCATTAATAGCCCCTAAAAACACCATCCATGCTTCGTAATAGCGCACATATGTGAGTGATGTGATCTGTCATGAATTTGATGAGGGCAATGACCCTAAGAATTTAAGGATAGAAGCATAAAATTGGCATTTAATTCCTTGGGCATCTTACTGCCATTAGAAGCTTTAAATACTATCTCCTTTCATGGAACACATTTTGTTTGTTGTGTAGTTATTCAATAGCTCCTTTCACCAACACACAATGCGAATCTACATAAGGTATGAATGTATGAAAGGAGTGTCGGTTCAGTTCTTAGGGCCGATGGATGCGACACCCAGTGGTTGCTGTTGCGTCTGCGAAACTTTGTTTTAATGCTTATTGGGGTCTTGAAGTTTGGTGTGCTAGCCATGAGGACCTTGTACTCCTGAAACCTTTTTGACTGCCTGAAATATTGAGAATGTTCGCTAAGTTGGGGCTTAATTTAGATGGGTGACTTCATTTTTTTTCCTCCTCCAGATCTTATATGGGGCTCAGAACTGTTCAGAGATTGTGGATGTACTGCTGACTTCAAAACGATTTCTCTTTGGCAATTATACCTCCAGTTGCATATTACTAGATCACATAAAATAGCCACATACTCAAAGCAGTTTCTTCTTTTCAAAGGAAAGGCACAGACCGTTTGATATGGGAGAATGCCTTCGAGCTTTAGATGAAAAGGAAGTACAAAGATTTTACTTTTCTTAGATCCCTGGCTACATACATCCAAGAAATGTGTGAAAGAGGGCTAATCTTGTTATGATGTGAGGACTGTCATGTTTTGTGAACAACATAATTCTCTTCTGGAAGCTACACCTGATGCTCAGTTTTTCAGAAAGGAAGAGCAGACAAGAGCACCTACCAAATCTAAGATAATCTAATGGTTCTTCTTTGCTGTATGCCTTAAGCCTGACCTCATACCTCCAACTATTTGGTTACCACCTACTTGTTATGGAAAAAACGGATTAAAAAATGAATGGTTTGAGCCAAGGGTTGGCTGGTGGATAAATGAAACTATCATGGTGCCTTCCCATCTTTTTCCAAATCCTCTATAAAGGTGATCAACTTTGGCACATATCCTCTGCTGTCATCCCTGCACCTCCTCTGTTGCACTTGTAAAACATGTGGCCACTCTTACATCTTACACTGTCTTTGCAGACATTGGAACAGTTAGAATAATGACCTTGGACACTGCGTGGGTTGGCAGAATTGTAGTTATGCCAGAGATATGTTGGGCCCTTGCTGTGTGTTGTAGCCCTGTGAGTTGCAACGAACTCTCACCTTGACTGACTGAGTAGATGACCAGTGGTCTGGTAAATGTGGATTCCACAGCATTAGCTTACAAATGACACATACAGCTTGATTTTTACACCATTAAACCAAGTAATTGCTTAACATGGCACCCCAGAAAGAGGACATTGCACTAATCAGTCGAGACCCAACCATGGCCCTAATTGGGACCACTTTACAATGATCATTCCAGAAGGGTGGAATATTGTCTACCAAGATATTTCTGTTCACAGACCTTCTCACACAACCCCCCTCTTACCTGATCCACCCTTTCCTTTACTCCTCTGGTGCGGTCCTGTTGTTTTTTTTTTTTTGTTTTTTTTTACAAGCAAGCAATGTAAAATTAAATTATCTGGAATACTGACTGATTTTGTTCTTTCATCACTGACTGAATTGCTGAAGGTTCATTGCCGGCTAATGTGACTCATTCACCCCCAGAGGCTGCTCTCCAAAATTCAGGAGAGACCTCTGCAGCTTCTTCTTGCAAGTCTAAATTCTGTAACTCGAGCAGAAATGTTTCATCAAAGTTGGCTTCTTCCTGGACAGGCACAGTATATGGTTAAATGTTTAATGAAATAGTCAATAGAAGACGAGGTACAGATGCAGTTAGAGGTAAAGATCTGAGTACCCCATTTATAATGTAGCCATGCTTGCTACATTGCTTTTGAATTGATAATATTTCGGATGGTTACCCAGTGATGCTACCCAGTGAAAGGCATTCACACTAATTCGTTTGTGGGCTTTTATTAGAAACGTATCTTTTCTGCTGCGTGTTGAAATGGAGCAGAATCTTTCTTGCTCTTTGTGATTAATATGAATAGTGTTTAATAATAGAAGCCATTACCACTTTATCTGAAGGCTCATTTATAGAGTGCAGTATGGAGGTGTTCCTTACCACTTTGGTGTAGATGAAGACTCTGGGTGACTTTAGTGTTCGGAGAAGACCTGAATGTGCATGTAATTGGCTTAAAATTTGTAATTTTGAACAATTCTACTTTAATATATTTCCAGAAGCATAGGTCATTTTTAACCTGTCCTATTTTTCCTGGTTCGGTAGTCCACATTGTGAACTCTTTTGACTTTAGATCCCACATCTCCCTTACTCTTCAGGAGCACCTGTATTCATTGAATCTGAACAGCCTTTTTTGGCTCATCATACCATTTAAATGTCCACAGGCTATAAACCTAATGGTGAATCTCTCTTCTACTCTCAGCCAATGCTCAACTTTGAGTAATGTTTTTCCAATCGCAGCTGGGCCTTCACAGCCAACATGCAACATTTTGGTGCAGTCAGAAGTGGAGTTTGCATCATCCACACTACTGTTTGTTTAAAGTTATTGCATTTTAGGTTCTTTGAGGTGACTATTTTGAAAGAGTTCTTGACCCTGACTAACTGTTCCGTCTTATTGGTGTTTAAGCCTCTTCTAATTAATTGATTTTGGCCTAACTGGTTATTGTTTAAAAATAAACTGATCGTGGTACTACTGCAAGAGATGCACTTGGTTGGGCATAAAAGCAAAGCCCTTACTAGATGGGGGTACAAACTCCTAGTACATGCAGATTACACCACAGGCTCCAGGGGAACGGGTATCCTGGTTAAAAAGAACATACCTCTTATTGTGCACCGTACGTGGGCAGACCCTGGGGGACGATTTGCCGTTTTGGAGGCCCAGTGGGAGGGGAGAACGCTTCACGTGATCTCACTGTACCTGCCGCCAGCATTAGGTAAGGAGGCTCTGGCAGACCTTGGTAACATACTTACCGACCTTCCTGTGGGTATCTTAATCCTGGGAGGAGATTATAATATGACAATGGATGATACAATTGATAGACACCCACAACGGCCGGGAGCAAGACCGAATGTGCTTATGGCAGAATTCACTACAGCTATGGGTCTAACTGATGTGGGACGCGCATTACAACCAACAGACATGCAATATACTTACTTCTCCAACACACACACAAGAGCCTCTCTTGTATCGACTATTTTCTAACACACACAGCCTCAGTAGGTAACTTTAGGCATCCCTAAGTCTTGCCGAGAGGCATTTTGGATCATTCTCCTGTCTAGATCGAATACACACACTGGGAACGGCAGCCACGTACCACTATTGTTATCAACCCGTGGTTGCTGAAAATTCCTGACATAAAAGATGAACTATGCACGCAAAAACCAGTTACTATTTCAAAGAAAATCTGGGCTCGGTTGATTCGGCGCAAACTATATGGGAGGCATATAAAGTGGTTTTGAAGGGGCAAGCCCTGTCCTTAAAAACTGGGTATATTCAAAAGAAGCGCCGATTTATTAGTTCAGGTGGAAGAAGAACTCCAACAACTGGAATTAGACCACG
Organism: Triturus cristatus; assembly: GCF_964204655.1. Classification (NCBI taxonomy): domain Eukaryota; kingdom Metazoa; phylum Chordata; class Amphibia; order Caudata; family Salamandridae; genus Triturus; species Triturus cristatus. The sequence continues at coordinate 1,212,453,204 of NC_140592.1, forward strand.
CAAATAGTCCATCGGAAGACACTCAGCATCGCCTAGCACTCAAGCAAGAAGAATACAGAATCAAATCTAGAGAGCATATGAGGGCCAAACCCCTCAATACCCAACATAGACTGTACGAATTGGGGGATAGGGCCGGTAAAACCCTGGCATGGTTAGAGAGGCGTGAACAGGGAGATAGGTGGGTGCCCAGGCTAACACTGCGAAGTGGCAAGACACTTACCGCCCCAGGAGCTGAGTCCAAATATGAATAGCCTTGGTCTGGAAACATTGCTGTATTCACGCATTACTGTTCACAGCCATGAAGAGGCGTACTAAACACTTTCACTCTGGCCCTCAATTGGAGATGACAGAATGCGCGGGCTGTAGGAGCCCAAGGCGACTTACAAACGCATGAGTAACCTTACACCGCAGACACGAATGACACTGAAACTGTGGGAAGGGAATACCCTGATTTACATACATAGTGGTATAGAACAAGTGATGTTGTCGCCAACGTGAAATGTAACGATGCTTGTAAACTACTGTACCGGGAAACAATAAAATGTAATAAAGATATTTAAAAAAAAAAAGACACCCACCCAAGGGACATAGCGGAGGCATTCGCAGACCACTTAGAGAAGATCTACTTCCCCACTACCACATAAACAGCAGAAGACTCCCGTCAACTTCTCTCAGACAGTGCCTTGCCGACACTCTCGGACTCCGATAGGGACACCCTCGATGGCGACCTGACAGATGAAGAAATTTAGAGGGCCGTTGGCCAAATCCACTCGGGAAAAGCGATGGGGCCAAATGGCACTCCCATAGAGTTTCTAAAAGTAATGGCCTCACAAGTAGCCCCACACCTGCGAGCTATGTAAAATAAAAGTTACGAGAGGGGAAAGCTGCCTAAGGACCAGCGTCTGGCCACCATGGTGGTTATTCGTAAGCCAGGGAAGCCTGGGGACTACTGTGGCTCGTACAGGCCTATCTCGCTAATTAATGTAGAGGCTAAAATCCTAGCGAAAGTCCTGGCAATAGACTTGTTGCAGTTATCTCCTCCCTAGTCAATCACAATCAATTTGGCTTTATGCCAGGGAGAAACACAGCACTCAATATCCGTCGTCTCCATAACGTGCTCACGCGCAAAGAATTTCTGGAAGAGGGCGCAGTGGTGCTGTCGTTGTATGCCTCCATGGCATTCGACTCTATAGAATGGCCATACTTATTCGAAGTTCTAAGCAGGGTGGGATTTGGCCCAAAGTTTCTGGGCTGGGTGAAATTGCTATATACAGACATACAAGGGCAAGTGAGAGTCCATAACTACACATCTCGCGCATTCACACTCCAGAGGGGCACCCGGCAGGGGCTGTCCTCTATCGCCACTGATATTTTATCTAATATTAGAACCACTCACTGCATGGGTACGTCGAGACGTAATGGTAAGGGGGCTGAAATGGGCACAAGACCAGGAAGACCGCATATCCTTGTATGCTGATGGTATACTATTGTACCTTGCCTCCCCCTATAAATCCATACACGCTGTCTTAAACATATTCACAAATTTCGCAAAATACTATGGATATGCAATCAATTGGAGTAAGTCGGTATTGTTTATGCTTCAGAGGCAGGTCCCTCGTCTCCCAGTGAATTGTACGATAGAAGTGACTAGAGAGGGATTCCGGTACTTGGGAATACTTGTAACATCACCGGCTCTCTTTCACGACCGTAACTTAGCACCTTCACTAGCCATGCTATGAGCGGATGTAAAGCACTGGCGGTCCCTACCCTTGTCCCTAGTGGGCCGCGCCGCCCTCTTCAAGAGGCTGGCTCTCCCGCGCTTTCTCTATATTCTTCAGAACTGCCCCAACCGTGTCCTGGATGCATATTTCAAAGCAGTGGAAAGTGAGGTCCGTATGCTGTTGTGGGATTGCAAAGCCCCTCGGGTGGCAATGAAAAAGCTAACGAAAAGTTGGTATGACAAGGGCATAGCTTTACCCGACCTTAAACTCTATTATTTGGCCTCACAATTCGTAGTGGTAAACCACTGGATGTACCACATCCCTAGTGATCCGGCATATGTTCTGGACAGATACCAAACAGACCGCTTGTGTTATCTAAGAGCCCTATATTCAAAAAACAGAAAACCTAGATATTTTGGACCCACCTCTCACACAAATGGGATCTTGCACCAGGTGAATTCTTGTCTGGGCTGGACTAACACCCTCACAAAAGCGACGCCATTGTGGAACGCCCAGAAACTTGGCATGCTATGCTATCAACCAGGGTTAGATAGGTGGGACATGATTGGAATTTCGTGGTTGGAGATTTGATTAAAAAGGGTTCTATCCTTAGTTTTGAGGAACTCCGGGGACACTACCAAATGGCTCAGGGGGAACTGTTCAGGTACCTACAAATACGACCGGCCCTACAGACTGCTTTTCCAAACCTCAAAGATATACCAGAATCATCACCACTAGAAGACCGATTGCTAGATGGGCCATTACAATCGAAAGCCATATCTTTATCTTATAAAAAACTGTGTAACAACCTGCCCGATACTTTTAGTTAACTTAGAGAGCAGTGGCAAAGAGACTTGGGGTCTATTGATGACGAGGACTGGCAAACGGCTCTAATGTCCCCCAGAGAAGCAGCCGTAACACTCCGCTTCTGACTGATACAGCTTAGGATTTAACACCGGTCCTATATGACAGTGACCACCTTGGCCAAAATGGGTACAAGAACAGATGACCTTTGTCTTAGGGGTTGCCAACAACCATCCACCTTCTATCACACTATCTGGGATTGCCCTGCTATACGGCATATATGGGAGGGAGCCACAACTCACATGCAGACCACACTGGGGAAGGAGGTAGCTCTTACACCACAACTGGGTCTGCTAAACATCTGGGCAGCGACGGACCTTACTGAAATTGAGCAACAGCTGGTAACGTTAGGATATACTCTGGTCAAGCGGGAACTGGGGAGAGGGTGGGTGAGGGGGGCAACCCCACCATCCACTCTGGTATGGGCGAAAGAATTAGACCAGTGCATGATAGCGGAAAAGGAAGTATTTATAACTCGGGGTGCCCTAAAAAATGGGACAGGAAATGGAACAAATGGAATGTCTATCGTGGAGACATATGTATATCCCCAATGGAGGAATTGGAAATGCGCAGAAGTGGGAACAGAGATGTAACCAATTAGTGTCTGTGCCTTGTTGAGCCCCGAATGCTGTACAAAGTATGGATAACTGTAATGTATGCTAACCGGTACTGTATGTATGATTACTATTGAATTTAATAAACCGATTATTAAAACAAAGAAAATAAATAAATAAACTGATCACTTCCTCAAACAGTGGAGGAATTGGCTCTTTGAGATGGGCAATATGGAACCTTACATGAGAAATGGGGCCCTTTGGTGGAGTATGTAAGCAGGAAACATTTTTGAAGGGGCTACATATCCCAACATTTTGTCTTGGTCTGATTGTCAAATTCTTTTTTTCTCAAACTTGTTTTTATTTAGTTTAACTGATGGGTTATCATAGCATATAGCAATACATATAATCGTTCAACCTGTAAACAGCTGACGTAATGCTATTTCTGTGTACAGAGTGTTGCGGTTGTTACAGGTCATAGTTGCCTCCGAGAGGCTTATAAGCATAATCAATGCAATGCAAGTATCACATTCTTCTTAGAATAACCCCACCCTTGAAACCCTGACCCACTCCCCCACCCCAAAACCCAGTCCCCTTGTCAACAAAGCACTTGTACAGTCGCATAACATGGACGTATAAGGGTATCTGGGGTTGAACGCCCAACTGTTTGTGAACATATCACAAGAGAAAAAAAAACAAAAGAAAAAGGGAGATACATGAACAAGAAAAAAAAAAAGTGTGTGGGGTAGTGTAGCCCAAACTAAGGAAGTCCCTGGGTGACTAGAAAGGGTGGAGAGAGGTCCCTAAGGCGCCCTGAGTTGTGACGTGACGTTAATCAGAGCTGGAACAAATGGAGTGCTCGGACCCTCGGGAGCATGTAGTCATCGGTAGACCAGTGGAGAGATACTTCACTAAGGATCCCCAGGTGTATTCAAATTTTTTATATGTATATATATGCATATATATATATATATATATATATATATATATATATATATATATATATATATATATATATATATATATATATATATATATATATATATATATATATATATATATATATATATATACACACATATACATCTCATTCTTTTCATGGCTAGTGCTCTCCAAAGGCGTGCCTGCCATTGCGTCATGGCCGGGGCCTCCTTCGTCTTCCAAGCTGCGGCTAAGGCTGTTTTGGCCGCCCCTAGCCAAAGCCACATGATGGCCTGGTCTGCTGTGGTTTGATACTTCAATCCTGGGTTCCTAAGTCCCAGAAGAACAAATTCAGGGGGGACCGAAATGGGGTATCCTAGTATGTCTTGGATATGGGCTAAAATTGCATTCCAGAAAGGCCGGATGATTGGACAGTCCCACCATATGTGCCGAAAATCACCTGGAAGGCCGCATCCCCCCCAGCATAGCTCTGAAGTGTTAGGGAAGATCTTCTTACGTTTTGTGGGATATAGGTACCAGTTTTCGAGTACTCTAAAATGGGCCTCTCGTTGTGTCCCTGATTGTGTCGCTGTATGTCCTTCTATAGAGCCTTCCATTGAGGATCTGTGATATCATAACCAAGTGTTCTTTCCCAAAAGTCAAGATATCGGGGGCGAGGGGATGGTAGGGTGTGTAATAGTGCGCCAAGGGAAGAGATGGCCCCTTTCATCGTGCCCGAAATCTTCAAGTAACGTTCTAGTGAGTTCCCTAGTTGCCCCTTCTCGGATCTTAGGTTGCAGGGCCCAGTGGGGTAATTGGAGATAGTGAAAGAATTCTGATTTAGGCAGATTACATTCGCGCTGACAGTTTTCGAATGTTAGTATGTCCCAGTTATGGAACAGGTGTGTACGCGTCAGACATCCCCCCCTCCCTCCACACATGGAAAGGCGCGGCTCTAGTGTGGGTGGAAACGCTGGGTTGTAGTGTTTAGGGGATGGGAACGTCGTCCAGTCAGTTTGTCGTAGTACCTAATCCCATGTATACAGTGTTGTTTTGGTAGGGGTGCTAATGTACGCGTTGGGTGGGCGATCTGATTTCGATTTCCAGAGAAGGTCCCAGATCACCCGGCCAGCTATCACTCAGTCCATATGTAGCCAGTGTTTGTCCGATTCTCGATGGGACCACTCTACTATGAGTTGTGCTGCTTTGTAATAGTGTCAGATCAGGCATCGCTAGCCCCCTTCGCCTGTGGGTTTTCTTAGAAGATGGAACGGTAGTCTCGGTCTCTTGTTCTGCCAGACTAATCTTTTAAGCAGTGTGTGTGCTCTGTGCAAAAAGTGTTTCTCAAGGCTCATGGGTAGGCTCTGAAACAAGTGTAAAGATTTTGGCAGAACCACCATCTTAGTGGCATGGATTCTGCCGATCCATGATAAGTAAAGAGGTGACCAGCGTTTGAGATCAGCCTGCAGTTGGGTGAGAATTGGGGGATAATTGGCAGTCAATAGGTCCGATATTTCGGGGGTTAATTTAATCCCTAGGTAGGTCCGGTCTTTCTTGGCACGCTGAAACAGTGTGGTTGCTTCCAGGTTTCTCATGTCCCTTTCTGGCAGTGTTGGGTTTTGGAGGAAGGATTTGGGAAGGTTGATTTTTAGGCCTGCTACTTGTTCAAATCGAATTAGCTCCTCTTGTTTTGCAGTCAGTGAGCGTGGGTGTCTGACAACGTCAACAAGATGTCGTCAGCGAACATGGATATCTTGTGTTCCTCAGATCCAAAGGCCACCCCTCTTAATTTCTTGGAATTCCCCAATAGTTGCTGCCAGTGGTTCAATGCTGAGCGCGAAGAGGAGCAGTGACAGGGGGGCACCCCTGCCTCGTCCCTCTCCCTAACAAAAAAAGATTAAATGTTACCCCATTTACTGAGCTCTTGGCACTTGGAGCTGTGAAGTTAGCACGTATTATGTTAAAGAAAGTGTCGCAGAAGCCAAAACGTTGCAGGGTCGGAAAGAGAAGTGACCAGTCCACCCGGTCAAACGCCTTCTCGGCATCTAAACCCAGTAGAACTGCCAGAATCTGTTTTTTATGCGTTTTTCTCTATTAAGTGGATCACCCTGCGTACATTATTGAGTGTTTGTCTGCCCCTAATGAAGCCGGATTGATCCGGGTGAATGAGATCGGGCATCAACTTGTCTAACTGGGAGGCCAGTATCTTTGAATATAGATTGGCGTCCAAATTAAGAAGTGCTATGGGGCGTTAGGAACCACAGAATTGGGGGTCGAGCCTAGCGCAGCGCGCATGCGTTGCTCTGGGAAAACAACCTCTTGGAATCACTCTGGACTTTACACACGCTCGTGCGTATTTTTTTTATTTAGCATTTTTGTATATTGGGCTTTGCATGTGTCTTTCTAAAATGACAGCACGCAATTGGGCAAAGGCGGGTGCATGTCTCACCCTTTCCCCATAAATGTATCCGCCTACGGCTTGGGGTTTCAAGCAGGCTCGCCATCTGTTCGGGGTCATGTCACAATCTGTTTTTAATTAGCGCGTTTGCCGCGCTGCCTTGCTCACTTGCCCCCGCTTCTCTCTCGTGCCATTCTTTTTAACCAACCCTCCCTTCACATGCACAGCCCTGCCAATGCTCTGTTTGCAATGAGAATCTTGTGCATTTGCTGTCATGCTAGGCCCTTTGCTGTTGACTTGTAGAATGAGAAAGGCAGCAGAATCGTGTTTTGACAGTGGCGGCCGAGGTAGCGAGGCCTCTGCTTGCACACATGGCTCCTGATTTTCTATACTGTGCTCGCTTTCTGATTTGGTACTGGCATTATATAATGCAATCTAAACTTTAAGGCAAGCACCCTATTAATCTTATGTTTGTTCTCACAACCGCATGTTCGAACCCTAGCGTGTCTGCTCAGCCTTTCATCCTACTAGAGGCCGACAGACTAATTAACATTCATTTGGTTGGCAATAAACATTTGTTACTCGGCACCATTATGCAGCATACTCCTGCCCTGCCTTCACTTGCACACTGGGATAACTCACTTTCGCCTCCTTTCAATTCGGCTCCTGATTTTCTATACTGTGCTCGCTTTCTGATTTGGTACTGATATTATATAATAGGAGCCAGCAGCGGCGGCGCGCAGGCTGCCATCTGTTTTGGGTCAGGTTTCATTTCCAGACCTTGCTGCCTTTTATAAGGCGCATCCCCCCCACTCCACCTCCACAAGAGTGCACTTTCATTTTCTCTAAAACACAAAGGAACAGAAACTAAATTGATTACGGTGGTATCTTACTTTCCAGTGGAATCGTCAGCACCGTCTAATGAGCGGGCCTTGGCCAAGAAGCCTACCCTGGAAGGCAACAAGCAGCTGCTACAGTAGTTAAAGCTCCTCAAAGACCACTCATGTCTTGGGGAGGAAGAGAACGATCCTCGTGGGGTTTCAGTCAATAGTTACATTGTGATGCTTAACCATTTGTTGACCGGATGATCATGCTTTTGGTTAATCAAAACAGAAGAACGTTCGCAATCAGCATTTTACCCTAACTGTTGTGGAGAAAAACCAACCATCTATAGCATGTAGGCACAGCGTAACTCTACAGAGTGCATCTTTTCGTTCCCCCACCTCAGAAATCTGCAAGCACTTCTCCTTTCATTCCTTTTTATTTTTTGTATTATGTAGCGTAAATGAAGGTATCAAAGCATTTACATAAGTACTAGTTCCATTACAGGAATCTGCCTGGTGGGTGATAATGTGCTGCATGGCTAATCACTTATAAGTTCCCAAAGGCGAGACCTATTGGGTATGCCAATGCTTGTTACTCGGAGTTGTCGCGCCAGGTGCGAGCCTATTTTGTTTCCCTGTGCATATGATGTCTGCTGAAGGCGGAGCAACGTCGGTTCTGCCCAATTCGAATATATTGCGTTAAATTTCCCTTTCAGGGCCGTGACTTTTCTCAGAAGTGTGAGAGTGGTGTTAGCTTTATGATCGCGCTCTGCAGTCTTTAATTCCCCCTCTAGAAGTAGCCTCTCAGCCGCCCTTTCTTTATTAAGAGCAAACATAAGGGACAGACATTGTCCCTGGATGACGGCTTTAAATGTGTCCCAGTTATTAGCCACCGAAGTATCTTGTGGATCGTTTATTTGGAAGAAGTCTCTAATGAAGGTCCCCCATGAGTATTCTATCTCCCGACGCAAAGCCCCCCAGCAAAGATTGCGTGGAGTGAAGGAATTTTGCCTGATTAGTATTGGGTGCGTATATTGTCGCCCCCGTAGGCACCCCTTCACCATTAGGACCCTCCCCTCCTTGTCTGTTTTATAGTCTTCAGGTTGGAATTTAAGTGAAGAATGAAAGAGTAGGGCCATCCCGTTGGGTTTAGTTTTGGAGGAGGATTTGTAGGTAAGCGGATAAGCCTTGTGTTTCAACCTATGGTCTTCGGATCTTTTGAGGTGGGTTTCTTGGAGAGCCACTACGTCATAGTGTTGGTCCGTGAGGTATTTACATACCTTTTGACGTTTAGAGGGTGCATTCATACCTCCTACATTCCACGATAGTGTGGTGATCACCATGTTAATGGTCGTGGGGGGGTCATTCTCATGAGATTAGGTCTTACTTCATGCCCTTTTGTGCATCCCTCCCCATCCCATCCCTCCCGTCCCTCCCTTCATCCCATCAAGTCGCTGTACTTTGCATTGCCTCCCTCTCTCCCTCCCCTCAAAAACCTCTGTATCATCACTATCACCTAGGGTCAGAAACAAAAATACCACTAAAAAAAATAAAAAACTGGTAAACTTGAAGAGTGTCAACTTTGGGATTGTCGGTTCTGAGTCCCACTTACCAAAGTCCACTGCCAAACGTTCTGCATTGCAGCTGATTATAAAGACAATCATCATCCCACTGTGACTGGGGTCGGGCTCTTCCAGCCTCAGCCCGAAAAGGGATAAAAAGCACAGTGTTATTGGTGCGCAGTCAGGGCAAAGGGGTAGATGGCGCCGGTGTCAGTAGCGTCTGGCTCCGAAAATTACCGATACTAAAGAAGGAGGCTTTGTCGTGGCTGTCCACTTCCTAGTTGTGATGAACCTCCGTGCCCCGAGCCATAGCAGCCCTGAAGTTGAGAGTCTGTATAGTGTATCACGTATTTGACTCAACCTTCTGTTCCAGGAGGTTCTTGTGTCTTCTTTGTTCTGGGAAGTCGGCAGATGCGCCACGAGTTTGTCTCGCTGTCACCCGACATGTCCTTACCTTGAAGAGCATGGGGATTCTCCCCAGGGTCGTTAACTGGCGTTGGGATACCTAGAACGCGGCATGCCTCCAGGAGCTCAATGACATGATGTGCCTTGTTTTTGTGTTCAAAGCCGAGACCGACGGGGTAGGTCCATCGGTATTGAATACTGTCCTGCCAAAGTTTGTCTGTTACCGGTCTGAATTGCTGGCGGCGTGCTAGGGTTGCTGGGGCGATGTCTTGGTACAGCTCACATGGGTATCCTTGGAACTTCACCACAGCTACTTTCCTGGCAGCTTGTAGTATAGCTTCTTTAGTTTTAAGAGTGGAGCTTGGCTCTATGGACTCTCTCCAGCTTCACCTTGGTCGACGCCTCACCCAATATCTCAAAGAACAGTCCCGTGATAAAAACCTTGAGATCCGGACCTTCAGCTCCTTCTTCCAGGTTGCGGATTCTGATATTATCCCGCCGGGAGCGGTTCTCCAAATCCTCTTGTTTGAGTTGTGTTGCTGTGAGCTGTCTGAAGTTCCCTCACTAATGCCGTGACCTGCTCCGTTCTTTGTTCGAGGTCCGCTGCTTTGGCCTCCGTGTCCAAAACCATGGGGCCCACCGAGTCGACGTCTTGCTGTAGTGAGGTGAGCCTACCACTTAGATCCGGCTTCAATGCGTCCAAGGATTGGATCATGCCTGTCTTCAGTTCGTCCCGCAGCTCCTGCTTAAATGCTTTCAACGAAGCGAGTATGTCCTCCTTAGACAGCTCCATTCTGGTCTCTTCCCTTATGTCCTGATGTGATTCTGTATTGGTGGCTGGGGTGAAGTAAGTAGATGCCCTATTGCTCTGAGTTTTTTTTTTAGGTGGCATTGAGAGGTAGTCGATATTACCTGTGGTAGGTGTCTTTAGTGCAGGTCTGCAAAGTCTCAATGCCAGAGATGTACGTTGCCTCCTCTCCCACGCTGTGATACTCTGCACATGGCCAGGATACAGGTGCACTTCAAACCCCAACACGTTGCTGAAGTCCTGTTCCCAGACCTCCTCACTGTGGGGTCAGCAGGTCGCCCCCTGCTCTACCCACAGTAAGTAGCTCCTCGCTCAGCACCCTCCTGCTCGCGCAGGTTCTTCAGCAGAAGATGACTTCCACTCTCCTCCCATATGTGCTCCTGGCACGTTGCCGGTATGGGAGTATATAAGGATTTATGCAAAGTTTTTCCTGTAGTCTATCAGAGCTGTGGACTGCTGAATGCTTTAATGAATCACCCGTCGGGGGAAAAGGAGATGCCTCCCGCTGCTAGTGAAGAGGAACGGTCTGTTGTGCGGGCCCAGCAGTACCATGAGGCAGTGTGTCCTCTGCAGGCGCCATTTTAAGGTCTGGCACTGCCGATTCTCCAGTCATGTCTTGGTCTGATGCTGGATTGAAATAACCACTTTCCTGGCAAGTAACGCTCATGGTTGCGACCTCCGCTGCCACTAGACAGCCGTTTCAGGTCTTTCCTGGATGCTTTTCGCTTCTCTCCCTGTATGCCAAATCGGAGGGAAATTGCAGCCGGTGCGGCTCCCACCTCGCGCTGGGTACACTCACTGGGTTGCTGGAGACCACTTGCTACTCTGCATCCCCGGGAGAGAGTTGCTGCGGATTAGGTTCTCTCTTGGCTGGTCTCGGCAGATCCGCTCTCCGCCTCCCACTCTCCTCCGCTCGTGCACGGGCTTGACTCTGGCCGGGTTGTGCACTTCCCCGTCTTCCTGCAATCACTCTCTATCGGGAGGTCTCTACGCAGTTCTGGGCGCCCTAAGCTAGTCCGGAGTCATCTCAGCGCTACTCCAGGTATTTCCCACATTTTTTGGGTAACAAAGCGCGGTGTTCTCTTTGATTATTTCCTTGTCAGCAGCAGTGCTGTTATCGATTATGTTCGCACGACAATCTTGGTTGGCCACGCCCCCGTCAAATTCTTTTAATATACATAAGTCTATTTTATTATTCTTAATATATTCTGCAAAAGAAGTAGAAATGGCTTTATCAATTTTAGTATTGACCAAGAGCATCTTCTTTCAGTGTTTCAAGTTTAAATCATGCTTATTAAGAAATAAAATAGGTGACACAAATGCTGTGCAAGACTGTAGATTTTACTCCACTGTGACAACTGCCAGCCAATAAGCCCATGGTCCGTGTGGTCAGTCTAAACAAAAAGACCTATATAACATCCGGGAACGCATGATGTTTCCAAATTCAGTATCTCTGTAACACATATTTTTCTCCAGGAGGGGTTAAAATAGGAAAAGTAGAAGGGAGAGGGGGGTAAAATTAGACTGGGAAGGCAGGGAGGGGAATGTAGCAGGTGCAACGGCTTCACCGATTTAAAAAAAAAAAAAAAAAAAAAAAATCAAAAATACATAATAAAAAACTGGGTGATGCTCCCTTTAACTATTCCATTCATCAATATCTGTCAGCTGCAAATGGGTAGCAAATCGAGGTCATTATGTCAACATTCAGCAGTTGTTTCCTCACTGGAGTTCTTTCCTCCAATCCAGAGTGCCAGCACAAAGGTAAGCGAAGACGCAAATCCACTGATCTTTCCACCCTCTGATCCAGCTTTAGAGGCGCGGTTTTCTTCAGTATCTGATATCGCAACTCCGGATCAGAGATGTCCTCAATAAATGTACCACCTTATCCCTTTCTAGGTGTTGACCTATTTGTTTTTTGTACCAGATTCATCATTCCACAGCTGTTTGGCACAAACTGGCCCTAAATAATTAATCTCATCACCTCCACCACTGTGTTAGTAAGGGAACACCAGGACTCTGATATTGGTGGCTCCCTACACATTTTCCAGCCCTTCGATCCAGTTTTCCAAACCCAGCAATGTAGGTCTAGAGTAGACATATCCTGAAAGTCAGCCTGATTACTTGCATCCTCTTCCATCTAGTCGATCCTTCCTCCCCATCGCTTGCTTCTTTGAATCCATAGCTGCTTTCCCAACATCTATCACTAAAATGTTTCTTGATCCCTTCCAGCCAAGCCTCCTAATCATAGTAGCCTTTTCCACCCTCTTTAACTTATGTACGATTGTCTCGAAGTTCGCCATCATTGATCTCTGTGCCTCCTTCCCCTTGAATCATCTTTTGTGTCCTTCTGACGTGCATTTAGCTGCAGGAAGTCATGTCTTTTTTTTTTACCAGGCTTCTTTCACATAGTACCATCCAGAACCAGGATATTGAAGTCTCTCTGTGACCTGGTCCCAGAAGGGACAGTTGTCCCTTGGTACGCCTCCTCAAGAGCATCTTCTCTGCCACCCAATTGTGTATTGAAATCCCTTGCTACCTCTTACCGTATTGAGGTGCACACAGTAGATTTTAAAAAGACTGAGCCATAAGAACCAAGCAACATGTGTTTTATATATATATAAAATGGTCGTATATATATATATATATATATGGTCGTTCCTTTTTTTGCATCTGATGCACGATGCACTTTGCTTTTTACTATTAAAGAAAAAGAAGAAAATAAAATGAATTGAGCAAACCTCAGTAATGACGTGGACTCGCTTGTTGATGTGCTGCCTTTCTGTGACCCTTTGAAATCCGGTGGATAACTCTTTGGGGGTACAATACAGGAAAATCCTTTCCCATATATATATATATATATATATACACTTAAAAAACCATAGGTTTCACACACGTTATAGTTAGGAATTAGCATTTAAAAAACCTTGCAAATTCACTTAAAAAACCATAGGTTTCACACACGTTATAGTTAGGAATTAGCATTTAAAAAACCTTGCAAATTCACTTAAAAAACCAGAGGTTTCAAACATGTTCTAGTTAGCTGGACATTTCACTCGTAAAAAACCATTGAAATTCCCCCGTTATAGTTAGTTCAGAGAACTATAACTCGCGCGACCACAATCCACTGCTGATGACATCACATATTACATCACTCATGACATGGTCAGTGACATCACTCATGACATCATCCTTGTGATAGAGTGGCGGTCGCGCGAGTTTCCTGTTTTTCGCGTTTCTTTTTCTGTTTTCAAAAGATGGCTGCCAACACTTCCTGGTTTGGAGGGTTGACAGCAAATTAGCAAGAAGCTTGTGATAGGGAGGGTGCGCGGATCCAACGCGGCCATAGGTATCACTATCTTTATTTCTTAATTTATCAAAAACTACTGAACAGATTTACACCATTTTTTTAAAAGGTCGTTTTCTGAGCCAAACAGTACCTTTTTGCCAAATTTGGTGTCTAAAGTTTCCAATTGGTAATTGATTTTTTTGACCTCCCTATTTTTAGGTCTCGGCTGTCGGTAGCAGCGCGCATGTGCTGCTCTCGGCATCTAAGAATCTTCTTGAAATCGATACGGTCGAGGAAGGGGACTTGAAGCCCCGCCCCCTCTTCCCATTGGCTCGCGTCATAGCTTAGGCTAAACGCAGGCCTCTCATTGTAAAGGCGGCTTCTTAGTCCCTCCTTGTTGCCGCCCTGTCCTCTTTTTGGCCCTGCCCACCGGGATTTGATCTTTTACTGGCGGCGTTAGACTATATGGTTTAATTATTGGGACAGCACTATTTGTGTCTCCTTCCCTCTGCCTCTCTCCCCGAGCAGACCCTTCCCTCCGTCTCTCTGAGACACAGCTGCTAGTTTTTAACTTTGAAAAACACAGCGCTTGGATTATTTATATATTTCATAACTTTAACACTGAGCGCGGCGCCCACTTTAAGGACAGCGCGCTCAGTGTTAAAGTTAAGAAATATATATATAAAGCAACCGCGGTGTCCGTGAAGCGGCGCAACGCTTGGCTTTAAACGTAAGCATTTGCAATGCAATCGGACCGATTACATTGCAAATGCTTGTTTTAGCGTGCCAGAGCCGATTTTAAATCCCAATCCAACCCTGGAGGGAAGCTGATGGCGCTGCCGTCCGTGATGCACCATTCCATCCCTGCTGGTTCTACGTGCTAGTCTAGTTGTAGGTGCTCCGTAAAGTCAGGTAGTCGTGGAAGGGCCGCTATGTATATCCATTGTTTTAGGCTTGTGGACTCTCCTCTTTTGTCAATTGTCACATGAACACTTGTTTGGTACGTGCATGGGTTGGTGTCAGGATGATTAAACATCTTGTGTTGACCCTTTGCTCCTCCTTTGGTTCAGCCGTCAGTGTGAGGCGCTGCAGATCTTGTTATGTCACCATAAACCATGTGAGTTCCTCCCTTCCTGAATAAACACGGCCCGTGCAAGCACTCCTGCCCATTGTGCTAATTGTAGGGCATGAAGTGGCAGTGAAGCGAAGCCCGTGTTGTGTTGTAGGATGCGCCATGTGCAGCCTGCTCTTTATTGCCCCTGTTTACAGGAGGAATGGAGAGGGCCGTGGCCGGGGCATGGTGTCGAGTAGGTCAGAATTCCCTTCTTTGCAGTCAGCCGTACTGCATTTACGGTTTATTTTTTTTCATGTGTGGAAGTCATAAATAAAGTATGCATTCAGAACCATAGTACAAGGGGTTAAACCAGCGTAAAGATGTGTTTATTAGCTCAGCAAAACATGTCTTTACTAAAACCCATCCAAATGAATAATTTTTTTCCGCTTAACTAACCCTTTAAAAAAGATGGTCTTTTGGGGGGGAGGCGGGGGAACTCTTAAGCTCTGGTGACATTTTCAAGCCACCTTCAGCATTATGGCCCTTTGTCCCCATAAAATATAACTGGACAATAATACAGACTTACCTGTTTATCGTGTGAGTGTACACTACTACTCAGTAGGTGTAATTACTATTGTGAAAACCAAATATTTGTCTTCTAAGGAATTTAGTATGGCATACATGTCCAAAAATTGATGATTCTGGTTGAAAACAAAAAAAGTAGATTGAACGCCATCCATGATGCACAACATCTTAGGGTAGCTAAACTTGGCCACGTGGATTGCTGATCAAAAAGATGGAATGAAGAGGCAAGGCAGGGCTGGGATCTTCATTTTGCCTAATACCCTACCCATATCGCCTAAATCCCATATTCCTTATTACAGTTATGACAGTAGTATTCCAGCTTGCGCTGGTTATCGGATGCACTTATCGCATCTAAACTTTGTTAAGCTTATTGCCTTCAGCACAACTCTGAAATTCCTGGATGCCTTTTTGCCCCTCTTTCCATCCTCTGGAACTGGTTTGTAAACTTTAGCTTTACTATGTATTTCCTGAATGTTTGCATAGCGCTGGTAATTCCAAACCCAGGATGGATGGATGGATGGATGGATTTAAACCCGTTCTCCCAAGCTATCATTCTGTTTACAGTCCTCATTGGGTTATGGTGATCCATAAGGGCTACAAGAAGCAATGACGACCCCTCCCCCGACGAATTCTTCTTAATTTCTTATCTCTTTTGTCTTTCTTTTTTTGAGGAGGTTTTAGTAAATCTATCCGGCATTTTCGCTTTAGCAAGAACAAATTACCATAGCTGCAATACTGCACCCTGTTGCTGCTATGTAACCATCCAAGAGCCTTATCTTTGTCATCTGTTGAGTCTTCCTCACTTTACAGAGTCTATTAAAGCATTCATGGATGAGGAAGGCCCAGTCTCCTTCTCTGCTATAAGTCTTCCTCATACCGCCCTATTGTACCACTTACTTTGCAGCTTGTGCGAACCAAGCATTGTTTTGCACTCTAGTCTCCCTTCTCCTTTGTCCTCCAACTGAAGGCTCTAGAGACGGTTCTCTAACAGCTAAGCCATCAACATATTGTAGCCTTCATTCTCCACGAGGTGACCATGCCCTGTGAAAGCTCACTTTTCCTTCAACCCAGCTATCTCCGCAGTTAGCTGTAGCATATGTGTATCCTATCCTCAGCATGGCTCATGAAAGCCTTTTACTTTGGTCCCTGCCTAAAGAACTATCTAAAGAAGGGCACCATTTCTGGAGCTCAATTCCCAAATGGTCATGACCAACCGTGACTAGCTCCTTCACCACCACACTCCCTTTAAAAACGTGACTTAAACATTTCTTCACTAGGATGAAACTGACATTTATTTCACAGAAGCATTTTGTGTCTGAATTAAAACTATAGCAGCAAAAGTTCTAAATATCTCAGTCTGCAATTATCTTTCTGGGTGTTTGGCTATTTCAGTTAATCGCATCTTCAAAGGAATTGGCCTTCCAATGAAGTAGTGGTTCTGTTGGATAGTTTTTATTTACCAATTTGTTGATGTGGGTATTGCATTTTGCAGTTTGTTATTATATCAATACGACTATACAGTAAGATAGTTTCAAGTGTGAAGGTTTCAGAAACTGCAGAGCATATATATTCAACCTGCTAGGATGATCCTTAATCAAGAAATGAATGCAACCATGACCCAATCCTTTAAAGCTAGCTCCTGTTGGACCACAGGGTAATATTTAAAGTTCTGCCTTTTAGCGATTATTCCAAACCGGTTCTGAACATGCAGTAAGCCAAAAAGGAAGTACTTTGAGAGTAGTCTTGCAAACAATTTGAGAAAGTGGGTACTATCAGGACCAGTGCAAATGTCCTATCATGGTTGCTCCCTTTCCCCATAGGATGCTCTCGCTGCACATATTGAGTGCTAATATATTGAGTCATTGTATCATTCCATGCAGTCAGCCACATCTGATTCTTGGTATTAAATATCTGAAAATGCTCCAGAATATGTCCCAATATATGTTATGTCCAAACTTATATCAATGATTCACTTCTACTTTTTCAAACCACAAGCGTTCATTCTTAGTTTCATTTCCAGTAATCTCCTCATCAACACGTTCTGTGGTCGTCCCTCTTCACAGCTAAATATAATCAAGCATAAAACTATTGTAAGTTACTCACCAAAGAGTATAATCCTTTATGGGATCCGGAGTAGTTTGCTACTCGCCAAAAAAGCACTTCAAAACCCTATCAGGGGTAACAGACGCTATATAAATGCAAACCTTTTTTCCCTGTTCTATCCTTCCGCTACCCTTTTGAATCCAAATAATTGACTAACGTATCCACCACTCAAATTACTTTCATATTTCACTATACTAATTCAACACTAATCCTTTATGGGTTCTGAAGTAACGTGCTACTCACCGAAAAAGCGCTTCAAGGCCTCGTCAGGGGTCGTAAGCGCTATATAAATGCAATTACAATGTAATTCATTTTATTTAAAAAAAAAAAAATAATAATTCATCACCATTCTATAGGTCTGTTATTGTTATCACATTTTCAATATTATCATATGTTCTAACCAATTACTTATTATTTTTTATAAGTGTCAGCCATTTGTATTTTATCAATTTTCTTCCAAGTTCATTAGTCACTAGATATCACAACATCCAGTATAGTCTGTACAATGTCTCCTATTCCTAATTGTATATGCGTATGATTTAGACAGTGATTTTTTAAAATTGGCATGTTTTTTGGCTCCCAGGTACTAGTTGTAATTTATAGAGGTTGTGATCATAAAATGTGGTGTTGCCTATGTTATTTAATGGTATAATTGCTTTTTCCATATCCTAAGCATTGAGTATTTTACATCTATACCTTATTTAAGCTAAACTTAATCTTTAATATTACCTTGTAATATGATTGTTGTACATCTGATCAATATATGAAATAGATCTTAACTTTAATGTTTCCTATTAAATGTAGTCATTTGGTTTCTTCTATTATGCACGTGTTTAGCTCATTTTCCTATTGTGATTACCTTTCTTATGTTACATATAATAGTCCACCCGGACTCTTTCTTGTAAGATCATCAAATCGGTTATGATCAGTATAAGTGTATTCATAAAGTCTATTTCCATGAATTTTTCAAAGCGTGCCACGTGACCATTAGAATACCTATTCCATTATACGGCTCTCCAGAGTCAATTGTTGTCATATAATATACTGTGCTTTACACTAGAGTGTCAGTCTAATTCCCATTTTTAGCGAGTAACCTTTTCTGGCTTTTTGGCCAACAAAACTAGTTTCTATAATGGTGTTGTATAATGATGCCTTTCTGTGAGTGTCTTTCATATCACACTTGTTCCCATTTCATTGGCATAAAAGATCACAAAATGGCATTACCTGGAAGTGGAAATCTGCAATATTTGTAGTTCTCGATTCTTTCTTGTTCCCAGATTTCAATCTTACTTCTGCTTTTTCATATACATCTAATAGAGAAAGAAAACACTTTTTACATCTAAATTTGTACCTGTATTTATATGAGACTAGTCTGTAATTCTGCAAGGTACAAATTGTACGACAAGTTTTTTTGATAAAGCTTCCATCAGCAGATTCTTCACCTTGTGAATTTCCCCAGACATCGGACTGGACCCAGAAACATTGGAGCAATGTCCTTGTGCGTCATTAGGTGGCATTGTGAACCTTGCCTTAGAAGTGCTGACATGGCCACTATATCAGCGCCACCTCTACTCACTGAAGTCAGTTTTTTTTCTTTCTGCACCTCCCAACACAGATTTGGAGCTTCTCTAATCCTACCATTTTTAAAGCGATTTTCCCCTAAAAATCTTTGAAGTGCACATACAATGTCAAACCCTAGACAACAGGGTATAAGCCATTTCATGACGATAACAGGTACTGTGGGTGTTTATCACCAACATCTGGCAGTCTGTCGTGCCTCTGTTCCAAACACAACTCAGTGTTGTGTTTGTGCTAAGCTAAACTGAACAAAATGGCCATCTGCAACTACAAAGCAAAATACGCCGTCACCTTACTCTACAGGTCAAAGAAGTGCTTGCGGTCTAAGTTGAAGGAGCAGCAGTCCAGTCGAGGGCATGGACATGCGTCCACTCCCATGTTCGGGTATGTCTAGGAAGACCCATAAAAACATAAGAAATCAAAGCATGGGTCTCAGTCCTGCTACTTCCACCACTCAGATTCATGTGATGCCCTGGGCACCTCTAGGCCATAAAGCCCCCCCCCTCCCCCCATTGTAAAACAGATTCTCACGCTAGTTCCACTTTCTTAGACCGTGACATCACAATGGCTCCCTCAGCTCAGTGTGGCCTTGGACCACATCTTTGGTGCCACACTGAATCCCTCTGGAGCACCTTCAGGCCTCACGTAACCAAAGAGCCTCCAGTCGATCTACCGTCAGGGGATCCGTCCTTGATGGCAACTGTGCCCCTCAAACTCAAGAGGGCCTGGTTTAACCTCAGTCCAGGATCCAATGACATTGCCCCTGGTGCCACATCTGGCTTCTTCCTCGACATTCTGACCGACACTGCCCTCAGTGCCACATCTGACTCCACTGATCCAGGAACCAGCTACGGTACAGACTACGCCAGAGCCAACTGTACTCTCTGATTCTGAGACCAATGCCCTTCTTCCAAGTCTGAGACAATATGCCAATTCAGAGCCAGATATGGTTGACCCACACTTCAGATACGGGCACGACGATGACGACGACGATGATGATGATGGTGGTTGTTCTATGGAAAAGCAAATCTTTGATTATGGCGGTGTCTTCGACTTTCAAGATGCTAGTGGCCTGGATAGATCCCCGGATGTTGGCCTCTCATCCCCTTTCCAGCGAAGGCGACAGAAGAATCTGCCTCCTTTGCCACAGTCATTAGGAGTGCAGTGTTGATTGTTGTGTTGCTGAAACTTTTCCAGATACCACAAGTCAGTGTTTGGGTCTCCCATCAAGTGAAAATAATAGTCTGCTTAGATTCACCATGCCGTGTACTTACACTAACACAATAATGCAGAGATATTTGATGCACTACAGGCATGCGAGAACCCTTTGGCATGAGTAAGTAATTGGCAGAGAATTTTCTCTGGGTGAGATTTCTATCACAGATGCAATTGCATGACACTTTCTCTAGGGTTGTCCATGGTTTTCAGTAAGCGGGAGGGGCACTGGTTCGATCTGTTTGCCACCACTTGACGGCCTTCGCTGTCCCTCCCGAAGTGATTGGTGCCATCTTGGCAGCCAGGAGTACATCCACCAAATCTGTCTGTGGAGTATGCTGGGAGGAGTTGGTTAATTGGTGTTCCTCCCAAAGCATCCAAGCCCCTTCATGCATAGTTATCAGATATTCTTCTGTTTAATGTGTCCTTAGCCCAGCAAAGCCTTACTATGGCAATAGTTAAAGGTTACCTTTCTGCCCTTTTGGCCTACCTGCGTACTGTTTAACCATCCCTTTTCAAGTCACCTCTTGTGATGAGTTTTCTGATGCGAACACTTCTTTCTGATGCCACAATGCTACCTAAATTAGCTGCTTATTCATCTGATGTGCCCACCTTTTGAACTTATGCATAATTGTCCTCTTTGCCATCTACCTATAAAGACTTAATTTCTCATTGCCATAACATTGGCCAGGTGAGTTAGTAAACTTCGGGCTTAGTGAGTGGTGCCAGCATATACACCTTTCTTCCCAGACAAATTAGCACTACAGACAAAAGTGGCATTCCTGCCAAGATTAGTCACTCCCTTCGACATAGAGCAGTCCATCAGCTTCACAAGACCCAGGGACCACGCACGCAACCTGGGGGTCATCCTCGACTCCACTCTCTCCACGACCAGGCAAGTCAACGCTGTCTCCGCGTCCTGCTTCAACACCCTCCGTATGCTCGGCAGGATCTTCAAATGGATCCCCCTCGACACGAGAAAAACCGTTACCCAGGCCCTCATCACCAACAGACTCGACTAGGGGAACGCCCTCTACTCAGGAACTACAAACAAGCTCCTGAGACGACTCCAACGCATCCAGAACGCCTCGGCCCGACTCATCCTCGACGTCCCCCGCCGCAGCCACATCACACTCCACCCGAGAGGCCTGCACTGGCTCCCCGTCAACAAAAGGATCACCTTCAAGCTCCTGATCCACGCACACAAAGCACTGCACAACATCGGACCCATCTACCTCAACAACAGACTCTGCTTCCACACCCCCACCCGAATCCTCCGCTCAGCCAACCTCGCTCGCGACAGTCCCTCGCATCCGAAAAACCACCGCCGGCGGCAGATCCTTCTCCTACCTCGCCGCCAAGACCTGGAACACTCTCCCCACCATCCTACGACAGACCCAGGACCTGCTGGCCTTCAGAAGACTCCTCAAGACCTGGCTCTTCGACCAGTAGCACACCCCCTCCCCAGCGCCTTGAGACCCTCTCGGGTATGTAGCTCGCTTTACAAATGCATTGATTGATTGATTGATTGATTGATTGATTCTGCTTTTTATGCAAGTCCTCACCCCTCTAAGGGGGACGAAAGGCTTAATCGCCTCGACCCTTAAAGGTCTCGAGGGGCAATGTTTCGTCCGCTTCTCTGGAGCTAAGAAAGGCAAAGCAGTACAAAAGAGAGCCATCTCATGATAGATTGTTTTATGTATCAAAATCTGCTAGGGGCTGGCCAAGAAACAGCCCCAGAAGCATTGTGCTCTAACTCCACCAGAGTAAAGGCTTTTACCGCTGCTCCAGCATGTGGTGTGCCAGTCATGGACATTTGCCAGGTTGCTACATGGGCGTTCCTGCACATGTTCGCAAAGTACTAATGCCTGGAATTCCAGGTCTGGCTGGAGGGGTACTTTTCCCTATCCGTCTCACTGGATTTCCTGGTCAGAGTCAATCCACAAATCCACCACCAGAGGAGGTATGCTGCTTTGATATTTATCAACAAGGTGAGAAATCTATGGGTAGAAGTCTCTAGTAGAAGAACAAATTACTTACTTTTGGTAACGTAACCCCTTTTCTGATAGAGACTCTATTTAACTACAGATACCTCACAGACCCACCCTCTTCCCCGTTCTGTTGAGTAGACTTATACAGGTCATTAATAAGATGCCAATCCAACAGACTTTACACTACCATATTCTGATTTAAATGGCTCTTCGTTTGTGGGCATCAATGTGAATCAGAAAGAAATGGACTGCAGCGTGCAGAGGTGTGCTGATATAGTGGCCCTGTCATCACTTTTGAGGCGGGACGGATCCGTTGAAGAGCCGCACACCGCCGCTTACCGTTCTGTGAGGGAATTGCAAAAATGTTTCCGGATCTAGTCTGACACTTAGGGTAATTCGCAAGGTGAGGAATCTGCAGTTAGTCTCTACCAGAAAAAGCGTTACCGAAGGTAAATAACTTGTTCAATGCAAACACCCTTTTCTTGAGGAGTTCAACCATATCTTCTGACATATGTGTGTTTGTAGTTCCATAGACTTTTAATCCCCATTAGGTCTAGCTGCTTCATCCCTATAGGTATGGAAATTATTTTTGTCAGATACCGTAATTCCAACATTTTCTTATTAACTGGAAATCCAGCCTTCGTGGGTATCCAAAATATTTTAATAATGTCATCTTCTATACATTGGAACTGAACCCAAAGAGTCAGTGTTTTTTTTGGTGCCACATTTTCTTTTGTTATAACTCTCCCTCTAGTTTAAATTGAGGCAAACTTTTCTCTTTCTGTAACTTACAAAATGGAATGTTATCAAACGTTAAAAAATTGTCAAGTGTCCCAATTATAGTAGTGTGTGTATATGTATATACACTCCCATCTTGTTCCATACTCTCAAATTTGCTATTACTCCATTCCGATACTCAATATACAATTTTGTTTATCTAAATTCTTTAATTAGTGAGCTAGACACAGTACTATTTAGAAGATTTCAATACATTTTTCTCTCAATCATATAATTACCCATTGTTAATTATTTGGTTTTAATCCTTGGTTATGAGTTCCATAATTGGCTACTCCTTACAAACAAATACATTAATGAATATATTTCCCTATCCATATTCAGCCTAATTCTGACCTTATCCAAAATATTGATCCCTTTTGTCTTTTGTTCCCTCAGTCTCTATTCCCTACCTGCTCCTTTTCTTTGCACGGGTACATGCCCAGTATTCAACAGTTTATTCGTCTCTTTCACCAATTTTGTGTTCTAAGTTAGAATTCATAAGTATTGTTTTTCTGTTTTATTTTATGTGGCGCAAACTTGGACGAAGGGCTTTAAAGCACTTTACATGAGAACTAGATGTTGCAATTTTTTTTAAGGCATGGATAGGTTCAGTTATTTGCCTAGAATTGCTGTTGGATGTTGAACTGAAGCCCAAATTTGAACCTGATTTCCGACTTCGAAAGTCATCCACTGTAGCTGCTAAGCTCTGTTATTCACATTGTGTTCCCTTATTGTTCTCAGGTGTGTGCCCTATCTTTATTTTTACCTTCTTCTCATAGAGCTTATAAATTGTTTTCCACACTGTTTTCCAGACTGTCTGTTATACTGCATTTTATGAAGGCTCTAATTTTAAAATCTTTTGTACTTCTGAACATATTTACATTTTTTGATATGTATTTTGAACTGCAACATTTTCCACTCTTAAATATGCAAGATGGTAAAACTACATCACCTTTTGATCTTTATTCCAATACCTTATTGTGTCACTGGGAATTCCTGTCCTAGTCTTAAGAATTTGATCAGGCTTCTGAAATAACAATTAAATGTTCCAATTTCTTCTCAAAATATTTAATGTTTTCTGATTTTCTGCAGTGAGTTTATTAATAAAACTGATAGTGATGTCATCTTTGCTTTTTAGGGATCGCGCCCTGCGTTGCAGAGCGTAGCATTGCTCGCGCAGACGAGAGCCCTTTTGTCCGGGGTTTGAAAACGGACCCTGGAATCGCACACGCTCCTGCGTGTGCTTTTCCTTTTGGGTTCCGCTATTGGGCTTTGAGTGCGTGTGTTTTTTTTTTTTTTTTTTAAACGGAGCACGCAATAGGCCAAAGACGGGCACATTGCTCCGCCCATGGCTTATTGGTGTCTGTTACGCGCACCAAAGCCTATGTGGTTTCAATTATCGTGCCCAGACACGGGCGCGATAATTGAAAACATATGGCTCGCTGTGGCGCACGCGCACCACTAGCGGGCGTGTTTTTTTAATTTATTTAAATAGCGATCGCTTTCGCGATTGCTTTCAGTGCTGCTTGTTTTTTTAAAAGAGATTAGCGTTTAATACAACAGAACATGATCATGAACAGCAACAGCCTGCAGCTGCTCATGCTTTTTAAAATCATGCTCCCTTGCCCAATTTACTCATAATCACGAGAATGAGCATCATTGTGTAATTTTCGAAAATTTCGCATCAAAAGAATGACGCAAAATTACTCCGATTACTCTAGTGTAATTAGAATGACGCCCAAGATTAATATATAAGCGTGGGATAACACAATAATAAAATGGCTTGCGTGTATGTACTAACAGCAAGAATGTTCATGTCAGAAGCCTGTGCTGCGCAGGGAACAAAAACTCTGCCTGCAAACAGACCGGTTTGTTTTAACCGGCAAGGTCGACAACAAAACGACCACGAAGAGAAATCGCTGCCGTTACGAATCCGCCGCGATCTTGTATCAATTATTCCGTGCCTGGCTCTCTCTTCCCGGGGCTGAAGCAAACACGGACTAATCTTTTTTACATCTCCGTTTAATTTTATTGGAAGGCGAGTCGGGAATGCATCATGGGGCAGCGTGTGACACGAAAGGTGACCCTTGCCAACAATGACACAATGCATAATCCTTAATGAAGTCAGCATCTTGTTGTCTTCGCTGTCGCGGCCATGTGATTTATGACGACGTCCCTTTCGCTGTGCCCTCTTTTCATTCTAGCTTGACAAAGTGGATGAAACAATTATCTTTGTCATTAGCCACAGCAGTGGAAATGTGATAGCCGAGCTTTCTGCAGGTGGCGGGGCCTTGGCTATGGATCAAAACTAATGGCGAAATGTGCTTAGGGATAGCCTTTTGTTTACCCTTCTTCCATTCCTTGCGACTCTGGACTCCTGAAGATGGATGGCGTATCCCAAGCAGCACTGCAGATCCTATATCATTATGGCAAGAAGTAATTTCAGGAGAAGGGGGTCTGTGCAGCTGTAGAGAAAAGCAGTGGAGTTTACATTTTGGGCCCATCCTTGCCCGGTGAGCAGCATTTCACCCACGTGCACAAATACAGCCTTGATGTAGGGGCGTTGATAAACAGAAACTGGTGACTGTATCTGTGTTTGGCCCCATGACCAAAGCGTATGGTCGAATCCCAGAAGAAACACTCAGACTTTTATTTTTCCGAGATCGATAAAATGAGTACCAGTAAACTTCGGTTGCCCGTCAATAGCGCCATCCTAACGGGATAACTGTGAGCGCTGCAAATAGTATGTTTTCGTGCGAGGCACTACCTGTTTTTTCGGTACGTGTCTCTTCACACTAAAGAGAGGGCTGGGGGGCTTTTATTTATTCATTGATACATTTGTTTTTGGGGTCTCACATGCAGAATTAGCAGGGGCGTAGTTTTCCCCCCCACCCTAATAAATGTATTTTGTGATAAATAGCAGGGTACAGGTGCTTACAGTCTGGTATGGTGAGGCGTTTGTCAGATTTCACCAGGAAGTTTTACACAGACAAGCATTTGCAATGCAATAGGTCTTGCATTTGCAGAGTTTAAGCTGTTGGCATTGTAAATGACAATGGATTTTATTTATCTGTTTAAAAACAACACATAACTAAATGGCATTGTCATTTGCAATGCCAATAGCTCCAACTCTCGTAAATACGAGTCCTATTGCATTTCAAATGCTTGTTTCCCCTTGATCTCATTACTAAGCAACTCCTGTCTATTTTTTAGGTCTCGCCTGGCGAACGCAGCGCGAAGCGCTGCTGTCGCCAGCGAGATCTATTGATGCTGATTTGCCTCGGAAGTGGGACAAGAGATGGGCACGCGCAGGCTGTTGGCGGATTTGAGTTGGTGTACGCGCTTACAGCCACGCGGCGTGCACATCTCCTGTCCCCCTTCCCTCGCAAGTCAGCATGCAGTTTCACTTTCGTGAACATTCACTCGTTAAAAACGCAGCATTTGTTGGTGGACGCATGATTTACTGGCTTTCTCGTTGACGAACAACAACAGTATGCACACGTAAAATATGCGCGCAGTAGCTTTTCCTATGCGTGTACGACTAGCTTTCTCAGTACAAATAGCGATGATGTAATATTAGCATGCGGTAGGCTATGGCGCGTTCGTAAACATGTGCTACTGGCTTTCTCTGTAAACAAACACCAAAGATACCACGCGCCAGTTTTGTTAAATAAACTTCGCAAAAAAGCACGCAGTACCTTAATGCCCTTTAAGTTTGCAAACAAGGTGCTCCAAGTATATTCGCGCAGAATTATTTACTATTTACAAAAGTTGCCTACTAATCTATTTCTCCCTCTTTATAAACAATCACAATGCTACTTCGGTACAGTTTATCACATGTAACATTTCACTTTTGCAGGAAAAACACCATATTTATATAATGCTCTACTACTACTTATCAGTTCCAGCCCAAGTATTAGAAACTCATACTATCGCAATAGATTACAAAAGGAAATACAGGCAGACCGTATTTTCGTATCCTTGCCTACCAACAGTCACTCTTCTACAACTAGAGATATTATCCAACCATCACAACCATATACAAAACAATACAATACTTAGTTAAAGCATACCACACATTGCATGCTGTTTATTATATATTTTAAAATAATCCGCTATTAAGCCTGTTCGCAATACATAAAATACCTTTTTAGACTTTACAGACTAAAAAAAGACTAACACTGTTTACACCGTTGCTACACTAAATGTCACTATTAATTATACTGAATATGTCGCCTCTAAAACGTCCTAATAAAAATACGCTAGGAATTTATAACAATTAAATGCCACAAACTAGACGTTCATACATTAATATTGAAAAGCTTACACTTTTGGCGCCATTAAAATATTAATCTCCCAGCTGCTCTGCTCCTCGCAGACTGGTAACATACCACATTGTGCACGTGTATGGCATCGTTAGCAAAACGCCATGACCAGAACTGTGAACGAGCACGGAAGCCAAGTACTAGAACGTTCGTTTTTTTTTTCCGCAGCATGCGTCTAGCAGTGTTGCGCAACTTTATCAGTAGACGATAACACACACATACTGCATTGGCATAACACATCTTAGCAGCCATCACAGTAAGATGGGGCACTTACGCTATAGAAATTTGTTGTGGGAGCAAAAAATAAGGCTGCGCCTACAAAGGCGCGTCAACAGTATTTGCTGATTAAAAAATTGCTCCTATACGTACAGTCTCACCAAGTTTCCGTTTAAATAAATTATGTACACACGCCAAAGAACATCTAAAAGCCTACACGGCTTCTGTACCTTTATGTGTCACCCCTACAATAGTGCACTTCAACATCCCTCGCAGCTGTCACACTACGAAGAAGCACTGTTGCTATTGCTACCTATTACTTTAAGTCCAGGGAGACAAGCCATACCTTTTGTTAATGAAATGTTGCTCCCATGCGCACAGTCTCTCCAACTGCCGTTTAATTAAATAATGCCCACACAACAAAAACCCTTTCAGCCATCACAGTAGGAGGGGATACTTACACTATAGAAACCCGTTCTCAAAGCCGGAAAAAAAACCTGCGCCTACGAAGGAGCGTCGTTAGTTTTATAAGATGCCCTAATAAATCAAAAGTAATTCATGGCATTTAATTGGACACCGTGAATAAACAGAGCACATTCTATTTTATTTAATAAGCCGCTGTAAAAAATATTGCCGTGGCTCAAGCAGCTTGAGGAGTGACTCCTTTACAAAATATTAAAAGAGCGTACAGGTTGCTTTAGAGACCCTGAACCTCTTTCAAAGCTACATTAAGGAGAGATAACCAATATGCAGCATAAAAGCTGCAAGTGGGGGGCTCTCTCCACTAACCTTTAACCAGTCAGACATAAAACTGCAAAGTTTCACTAACCTCACAGAAGAAGCGCCCTCTAGTCTGTGTCAAAGCCAAGCTCCGTATTACTGACTTCTTTATCTCTGTGAGCTACAGTTACATATTTACAATTAAATCTAGGGGGTAATACTTTGCTAGCACCCCGCGCGATTGGCCGAGCAGAGCCGATGCAAGCACGCGGCCGGCGCCATAATTATAAGCAGTGCTCAGCCTCCCGTGGCAGCCTCCTTTGCAATGCAATAGGTCTTGCATTTGCGAGAGTTGGAGCTATTGGCATTGTAAATGACAATGCCTTTTATTTATGCGTTTGAAAACCTGCAAGCGGTGCCTAAACAAGCACTTCTAGTCCTTGCTTATGAGAAGCAAGGCTGGCAGTCTCCTTTACTGCAAGCCTTGCTTCTCGTAAGCAAGGACTATGCATACAAAGTGCATGTTTATGC
Organism: Triturus cristatus; assembly: GCF_964204655.1. NCBI lineage: Eukaryota > Metazoa > Chordata > Amphibia > Caudata > Salamandridae > Triturus > Triturus cristatus. The sequence goes on from NC_140592.1 coordinate 1,212,481,642, forward strand.
GCCGCTTGCAGGTTTTCAAACGCATAAATAAAAGGCATTGTCATTTACAATGCCAATAGCTCCAACTCTCGCAAATGCGAGACCTATTGCATTGCAAATGCTTGGTTTTTTTTGCTTTGATGTTCAAAGTGGTTTTTAATAGTTGGTCATCATACCTCTTTGCTTTGAACCTGCCTAAGACTTTATATTCCATTATGCATTCTACTTCAGATGGAATATTGTTGATTTGTTTGGCAGAATGGTAGGATCCTGCATGAAGTATGCCGTTAGCTGCAGTTTTCTTCTGGTATGTTACTGTGGAGTATATTGTCCTTTACATAATCGAATTTGGAAAATGTACATGTTTGACTAAGTTTGGACACGGATGAAAGGAGACAAACCACCAAAAACAAGGTGTTGTAAGTATATTATTAGATAGGATCTAAGGGTAAACTCATGTGGTTTGAAAAGGTGGAAGTTATTCACTGATTTACCCTTGAGATTAGTGTTTTATTTGAATATAAACTTCCCGAAATCAAAACCGTGGTCAAGGATACCAACGTTGAACTGTTAAGGCTAGACTGCTTTCAGCTGAATAAAACAATCAGCCTTAACATCCTGTATTCCAGGTAAACTGCAGCATGAAATACAAGTCTCTGCACCAGGTTTCCTGTTGCAGAGGCCCGAATAAATGCAAAGGTTGGATCCCTCTATATACTAATGAGTGAATAATGATCTGGTAGCACTCTGAAGATCAGACGTAGTTAAGAAGTTCAAGTCACAGGGATGTATGGCCTTAGCAGAGGGAGAACCTGGGTCTATAGTTGAAAGAGGAGGGTTCACTAACCTGAAGTTCACCAGAGACACTTCAAAGTAAACAAGCAGTAAAAACCATCCAAAGAGCCATAGGGGAAAGGTTACTCGCAGTACATTTGCCCCCTTCTAGCTGACACCTGGTATGATCTGCAGGTTATATGTTTGAATACTGTCAAGGCCGACTTTGCCTTATCTTTCTCAGATTGGGTAAATTGAGTAGCATTAATTTGGGTAATGTTAACGTCTGTTATGTTCCATACATAGGAATGAGAGTGATGTTATTAAACGAGTTTATTATTAATATTGTTATTATACATCTTGATGGTTTAACTGCATTTGACTTTTAATATTGCTGCTATGCACATTGGAGTTGGTTTTTAGTTGGGAATATTCAGTTTAATCATTGTAATCCTACAGCTTTTCAAGTTCATATTAATATTCCACTGACCCAGGGCTCACTATTAAGACATCACATTAACTCGACCCTCTGAACTAATTATTAATTCACAGGAACACCAAACGGCTCTGTACTGAAGGACCCATTCCTTCCCTGTAATACACTATTTTATATCTGTTTTGAAAGTGTGTGCTCTGCCTAGTATGTTTAGTAAATGTTATACTTCTCATTTTTATATTTAACATATTTCATTTGTTTGTACTTCATAATATGGCATCTGTAAGCATTGATATATAGGTAAAAGTTTAATATTGGTAGTTGTGAATATGCAATCCATGGAATCACTAGATAATGTGAAAACACATTTTTCAGATTACCCTAATATCTGTGCTTATGTGAACGGTTCTGAAAGGGACCCAAGCTAAGTGTTGTGTACAGAAACAGAATGTAAATATAGCAGTAAAACCAAAACAGACCATCCTATGAAGTTTTTTACTGCTGGAGTAAGAGAAACTTTAGGTTAGATTCACAAAATTTAGTCTGAAACTGAAGTGTGTTTCTTCATGTGTTTACTATAAATTTCTGGTTAGCATGGAATTAACCGCAGCTTCTTTTCTGAAGTTAAGGTTATTCACATGTATTAACATTAAGGCATGTGTAAACCTAGATGATGTACGCTTGTGTAAATTTAATGCTGAATTTCAAGTTTATCAATTTAAAAAGTTCTCAGCATAGGAAAACCCATTCATCTGTATTCCCCGCTAATTTCTGAGGTGTTCCCTCCAGATTCCTACACTGAATACACATGTACTTGTACTCTTGGCTGAAGTGCATTTAGATGGGTATTGGGGGTATTAAGCTCCTTGCTAACGTTTCTTGAAAAAATGAAATGAGAAAACATTTATACAATGCGCATATACCTAAAGACGCGCCAAGGTGCTCATGCCGCGGAACTAACTTAAGTTTGAAACCTAAAAGCAAAAACACTCAAGCGCTAGGATTGAACTAACGGGAGAAAAGCCACGTTTTTTCCCTGAATAAAAGATAGTGGTCTAATTCGGATATAGGCGGCGAAATTCCAGAATTTAGCTTCGGCATAGACAAGGGACCTCCTCCCCATCTAGCCCTCCGAAATCTAGGGACTGTAAATCAACAGTTCTGAGCCAAATCCAGCAACCAAGTAGGGGGATACCATTGAAACTTAGACCTGAAGAAATGGATGGGCTCATAATTTACAGCTTGGTGCACAATGCAGAGGGCCGTAACAGAAATTCTCTTCCTCACTGGGAGCCAGTGCCATGTTTCTTAAGCTCCTCCAATGCTGAACGATAAAGTGGAATATCCAGAATAAGTCGAGCTACAGCGTTTTGCAGTTTGGTTAAAGATCCTTGATTAATATCGCGATAAAGTGCATTGCTATAGTCCAGGTTGGAGGAAATCAGTGCTATGATGACTGTTTTCCTAGCTGCCTCCGGGATGAAAGAGAATGAAGCAGTCCGGTTCGCTTGGATGTCAAAAGCAAGATTTTCATCAAATGTCATCCCCAAGTTTTTTGCTGATTTAACTGGAACTGGAGGAAAGCCCAGAATGGGTGGCTACCAGTTATTAGATCAAAATTAACAGTGACACTAAAAATAAGGACCTCTGTTTTGTCAGCATTTAGTTTTAGGAAATGCTCCTTTATCCAGTTGCTGATCGCCAACATACAGTTCTTAAAATTCTGGGTGACTGAATAAATATAATTTGTCACAGCACTCTACGAGTCGCGCACGGGCAAAAACGCCACCATGTGGTGGCTGGTGGAATTTGGCCAGAACTCCACCTTGCAAGCGAAACGCGGAGCAGCCAAAATTCTACCAATTCTGCCAGCGGAGCGGAACATATCGCCCACCCATAGTTTTCATATGTGAAAGTTCAGAATCCTACTACCCTAAATAAAGGTGTCCCCTGTTCTTAAGTGTGGCCAGTCCACCTGAACAAGGAGAATATTGTTTCAGATTCATGCATTGTAATCCAAAAACTTTGTTATGGCTGGCTTCAGCACAGCATTGTCACAATGTATTTCAGATCCAAAGATTTTGGCCAACAAAGTTGTTTCACATAACTCCAGTTCTCGACATTGATGTAAAATCAAAACTCTTCTTCGTGAATGAGGCTGTCAGTCTAATCTATTTATTTTGATAGTGGGCATTTGAATACTGTTCTTGGAAAATTGTACTGTTGAAAATATGATTTTAGTTCCTTCATTTAAGGTGTCAAATCAAGCTGTGCCTGCAGATCACAGGGAGCATACAATGGTACATTGAAATTGGGACACTGGCACTAGGACTGTAGACCATGATCATGATTCAGTATCAAGAACCACTGGACATTTCAACTGGCTGTATGTACTTTAGCTGTCCCAATGTAAACGTAATGCTATCAATGTACTGCGTTGATATTGGTATTTAATGGCAAAAACTCAATAAAAAAAAACATTGAACCAGTTTGTCAAATCCTCATTTGTCTAGATGCTATGCTCATCAAAATTCAGTTTCTGACTTTGATTTTGTTCCAGGAGCTGTGAGCAACTTCATAGGGAGGCCCATTAGTCCTTTCCCTTATGAACACTATTTCTGGTCCTAGACTTTCATGTGACAAACTAATGCATTCTGGGTGTTGAAGTCCTGCTTTTTTCCATTGAACTAATAAGACCAAAAAAAGTAAGAAAGGTCGACTTTGCCCATGGCGTGATGTGGCTTCGTGCAAAGCCTTCCATGCCTACCCAGAGGACATTTCTGCAGGGCAATTAGATGACTGGGGATGCTGATCTACTTGCCTAAGCAATTACATTAATAAAAATATATTTTGGTTCGAAACCAGACATTGGTGTCTGTGGATTTTGATTGACTTGATCCAACCAGTGAAGTGTTTCTTCCAGAAGACGAATGTGGCAAAGATTAACATGCTATTTCTGCTAGAAATTTAGCATGGAATCTGGCAGTTTTGTAAGTTTCTAGCCAATCAACATTTCCCAGTCTGGACACCTAAAACTTAGTTTAAAACGCCTGTATTGATAAATTTGACATCTGAAGATACAGATTGTTTACTGTGTGAAAAGCATACCTTGCGATGGAGACATTTTATTTATGAATAGATCTATTTTATTGAAAACCGTTGTTATTGATAAGAATTCAACTGCGGAAGGTGTAGAATCTTTAAAGAATTGATGATGGTCTTAACGGAAGCCACATCAATATCCCAGCGCAGGCATTAAGGGAATGATTGGCATCTTTGTGATGAATTCAGAGGTAATCTATGTTATGCCCTGCATAGTATTTTCATATCTTGCAGTTTCCCAGTTCTCCTGCTGTTCAGCCACAGCGTGTGTTTGGAGTAGAATGTTGAGAATGCTGTGATGCATAGAACGTTGGGAGTCTGACTGGGTGACAGATGACAGTTACAGATGGGCTGAGCAGCAGGCAGGCTGCTCCTGGTGGGGTTTGATACATCAAAGGGGGTTTGCTGTGACATAGTACCAAGGACTGACCACTGGGCTACCCTACTCACCTTATCTTGTTACCTGCTCTACCTGTTTGATGTACCTGTGAACCATCTTGCTGTACAACTGGAATAAAGGTACTAAAAGATCTTACATGGCTAACAGCGTCTACTTCATGTGAGAGTACAACAATCTACATGCCCATAATGAAGGCAGTAAGAATGATGGATATCCTATTCTTTAGCATTCTTGTCAGTCCATGCATGTGTGTCCTCAGTAGAGTTGTTAAGCTCATCCTCTCCTGATGCCATTTTCTCTTCTATTCTTAAACATAATTTTGTTGTTCTTGCTCTGCTTTACAGTCTCTTTAGTTTGTTCCAAGCAGAGCTTGTACCAGGCAGTTTTAAAGTGCAGGTTGTTTGCCATGTTGAAGATACCAGACGTTAACATTTACAGCCCTTTCTGTTATCTACCCTATAGCTACTCTACGCTATGCTGGGAAGATTTTGTAAGGCAAAATAAGGATCAATTGACAAAGAACCAAGAGTTGGATGGTTGTAAGTTGTCAGTCTGGTTCTAGATCGTCCAAAGGCCTGCGATGTCTGTGGTGTTAGAGACATAAACTGCGTGGCTTATTGAAAGAGGGAAATGGGTGGGTTTGTCTGCTGACACAATTGATTATGCGTTCATCTTGATCACTCAGACTAGTACAGTGCAATTTCTGGAAGAGCATTATACATTGGTTCATTACTTTGTTGCAGGGTGATTGCAACACAAAAATACTTGGTCCTCTGGTTAAAGGTCATCTTTTAACTACTGTTTAATATGATCTCCTATTATGGTGATGGTGGACTCCTTTTCAAATGTGTATTGTTGATGTCCAGACTGTTTGTACCATCTTGGCCAATATATGGATGGCAAGTAGTTAAAGGAATACTTGAGTAGGATGCTACACTGGATTTAGGAGCATGAACTATGCCTCAACTGTCATGTAATCTGTTGCTTGTCGCAGTCTTTTGGGCCTGTGGCACTCCTTTCAGTGATCCATGCATTTGCACTTAACTCAGAAGCCTGTGGATGGAGTCTGGAATCTTGAGTCTCTCCTTTGACATACTTCTTTCTTTCAATCTGAGCTTTAAACAGTAAATCAGACCACTCATCATTTACATGCAGTCCGAGAACTGTTCAAGCGCAAAAATATCAGGTCTGATATCTTACAAACTGTGCCTTGCCAATACCGGCCTTGTATATGCACCACTGTGGTAGATGATTCTGTTCCAGTCCTGTCTGCCTGATCTATCACTTACTGCCAGGGCACTTGTTCTGCTGACTTTTTTGATCCATCACATTTATGCTTTATCAAGTGAGGCACATCCCATCAGTCTTTCAAAGAATTCAACTGGGCTGTTCATGGATTCTGAACCATGCATGACAGGCTATCCTAGATAAGTTGACATGTAAATCACCACTAGTCTACATGCTCCCCGTTACACCATGTAGATGCACAGTTCTACATGAAACGCAACTGATGACACTCCACTCTTTTTTAAGTTGCATGACTCAAAGTCCTCTATTACTAATTCAATGTCGCAGCATTGTAGTCCGGCACACACTCTCCCAATCGTTTGATATTGAATATCAATAAACTTCTTTAAGCTAAAACCCCCGAAAACTGAGCTACTGCTAGGTCCAAAAACTGCAGCCTTCCAACTGGCTGGGCATTATGGGTCCTTTCCCAGTACCAGCTAAAGTGATCTACAACCTGGGTATCCATCTGAATGCTGACTTGTCCCTGGAGCAGCACATCTCCATTATTTATAGGAACACCTAAAGTTGGTGAGGCTGATCATACCGTATTTAAACCGCGTGCATCATGTGTCCATGATGCAAGCCTGGTACTCTTCTACCTAGACTATGGCAATGCTTGTTTCTTGGGTTGTCCAGAAAAATGTCTGAAGTGTCTTCATCTCATTCAAAATACAGCTGCAAGTCTCATTACAGGCAGCCCCCACTACCACAGAGCCCCTTCTATCTTCACTCCACTACCTTGGTTGCTTATTTAGAAGAGGATTCCCTCCAAGGCCATGGTCATTTTACGTTGCATACTTCACAGCAGTCTCCTCAGTTTCTGTCTCTCAAATTTTCTCTGTACACGCTGCCCAAGTCAACAGGCTAACACATGCACAACGTTACGTAAACTCACACCAAAACATTTAGTGACGGAGCCTTCTTTCTCACATCCACTAGAGACTGGAACAAGCTCCCTGATTATATCCGGTCAACCGTATCATTACTTCTCTTCCACAAACAATTGAAAGCTTTTTACCTTGGAAATTTTGCTTTTCCATTTTATCCTTACCACCATGAAGCTTCAGCGTGCATGCACTCTTCAAATAATACATGCAATACAGTGCTACTGTTTCATCACAGCATTAAACTCTCTACCCCAGACTTGCCAGCTCCTTAGAAGCACAGAGCTACTCTGTAGCAGACTATATCTGGATGGTCAATGTTCTCAAGCTGTAGAAGAGCAATTGTTTAAAGCAATAAATTAGTTGAAACACAGTTGTTCTGCATTATGCATTCATCAATGTTTTTATTAAGCATAAAACTAGCCTGAAGATGTTGTTTATTCAAGGACTTACACCTAAAAAGAAGAGGATACAGATATAATTTTCCTAGGATCGATTGGCAGTTAAGGGTAAGGAAGATTTTGAACAAATTAGTTTTCACTTCCCTTTTTGAAAGAATTCATAGTAGGGGCATCACTACTCCATTACATTGGAGCATCACAGGGGAAGGCTTAGATGGAATTCTTTTTTTCCCTGGCTCATGACTATTTCGGCCTGGGGAGATTACAGTTTAATTATCCACACTGCATTTCATGACTCGCAATAACTTAGTCTGTTTCTTTTATTGGTTATTGGCATTAGGGGGCCGTGAGGACTGTATATGCCCATAGTGACCTCCTCACCTTACAGTACATTTCTTAATGTGGCAGTAGATTAAAGTGGTCCAGTTAATTCAAGTGAGTCTAAGGATCTTGTGTGGGTCTAAATAAAGATGTTTTAGCTTTGTGCCACTGTTTAGTCCCGCATCTAGTAGTAGATAAAGGTCTCTTGTGTTTATGATTCAGAGAGAACGTAGCCATTTGATTTAAACTTGTCTAGCACAGGTATTGGCATTAAAGTGTTGTCGTTAGAGGATGGCTTTGGGTGTCATCTGTGCATTGGTGAATGCCTATGGCATTAGAGGTCGCTTCAGTTCCATCTTTGTGTTAAGCATGAGTGGGGATGATTGAAGATGAAGCTGACCCCTGATGCACTCTTCATACAGCAGTTGTCGAGCATGGAATCCCGATATCACAAATATTAATATAGATTGAATTCTGCCAGAAAGGCATGCAGGAGGCAAACCAATTCTTAACCCTAGTGGGGTGGGGAGTGCATCTAGTAGTGTTTCATGCTTGATCGTATCAAAGACCTTTAAAATGTAGACTATCGCCTGAACCCTGACCTTGCCCATGAAATGCAATGTGTCCACGATTGCCATGAGAATTTCAGCCTTCGAACTTCATTTTAGCCTAATATTGTATTGGTGAAATCATGGTTGGTGGCATTTGGTTGGCAACCATTTTCTCAATAATTTTGTGAGGAATGCTATTTTCAATAGTCTGTTTCGTGGTTTTTGAGTTGAAAGTGATTTTTCTAAGGAGATGGGAGATTTATCCAGGGCAGAAGGCTCCAGATTTCTATGAAACGTTAACTATAATCAGAGTAATGTGGCCTCTAAAGTATGAGAGAAAAATATCATGGTTGTTTTTCGTTGCTTTTTCAGATAACATTTTACCAGTGGGAGTGAATGTTTGTTTTTTCCTAACACCCATTACAGAAAATGTGAGGTTTTATAAAAAACGCTTGAAATAACATTTAGAGATCTATTTGCCTAGATATACTTAAAGTCCACATAATCGCTGCTGGTAAATAGTAGTCAAGACCTGATTTTGCATTATCGCTGCTTGAGAAGCATTGGTTTTTATTGCAATGAAAGTATTGGGAACTGCTGACGTGACTGGCTCTTCTTTTGCATCCCTTTTCTGTTGCTTTTTTAATTAATTATTGATAATAGATTGCAATGAATATTCACACTGGAACTATTCGCTTCTTGTGCTTCAAGATTGCATTTACAATACTTAGAAAACATATATGCTATAGGTGTATAATGGAATGGAGGGGTGTAATTTGTATGTGAACTTCTTCCTGACTTGTTTTTTATAAAAATGTCTTCGAAAATAAACAGTGGTAAAGGTGAAGTTCTGGAGGTTCACCATTGGAGCACAAGCCTCGAGGTGGCAGATGGTTGCTCTTCGCTCAGTTTAGGGAAGCAGCAGCACAGTTGCATTGGAGGGATTTAGTGGCTTGCTTGGGGGTTATGTTCTCACATCTTCTTATCCTCCCACCTACCTCCCATATCCCTTCCTGGCATCGGTTCAAACATTGCTCAAGGTCTCCCATCAAAGAAAGAAAGAAACCTTTAAAAACGGATTTTGTATCAGCTGCGTTGGATGTGCTCGTCCCCGCTGACTGACCTCATTGCTGCCTTGACACCCCCCTCATGTCATCCAGTGGCATCTGAATATGGGTGCAGAAGAATGCCAGAGTTAAGTGGGGTAGGTTAGGAAGGGCTCAGCTGCAGGGCCATAATTGCCTCTCGATGTCTAGTTTTGGCAAAGTAGTGTTAATCCATTGCCCAAATAATACCTTCAACGGTTCATTACAGATCCTAAACGATTGAGGCTTCACCGCGTTTTTCATCAATTATGAATGTTTCAAGTTTAATTCGACTTTATTTGTTTTCATAAAATGGGTTTACTGTCACTACTGATTAAGCATCATTGATTTCTAAAATGAACTGCAATTTTATTCTGATGACCACTAAGTGATTTCTCTGCTACCAATTCCTGGAATATTACAATACAGTGGGCCTGTAATGCAGATTTGACAGTATGTGTTTTTATATACCGTGAATAAATAAATTCACTTTTCGTCCAGCAGCTCTGCATATTTTACTTTCATGTTCAAAACTTAGTTGTTGACAAATCATTGGTTTGTTTCTCCTCTTGTAGACCTCATAGAATGTTCAAACTAATCCTAGGGACGTTGAGCAGAGATGAAGGATCTCTTCAACAGTCCTCTTGATTCAGTGAAGGCAAGCACAAGCTATTAGTCTCCCAAACAACAAGAGTATAATGGGATCTTAAATCATGCCTGCCTTCAAGATACATAATGCTATACGTAAGATTCACTGGAGATATGTGTACTAGCTTGTTATTGTAATTTTGCTCCATGTGAAGTGTTGTCATGTTGACATGACATGGTCTGTACTCTATACATTTTCAAATAAGTAGACAGAGTGATGGAGATGAGACAATATACTGTTTTTGTGGCATTATTTTACATATTACATTGTGAGTCTAGCTCCAAGGAGCAGCTGAGTACATAACCGAGAGAGTGTTATTAATTACAATAGAAGCATCTCGAGAATGATGTGCTATACCTAAGACGTGTGCGAGCAGATCACTTGAAACCAGAATCTGAAAGAGGATGGAGGTTGAAACATGTAGTTGGGTCAGTAACACTGTACAGATGTTCTTGCTACACTAAATTTGTACACGTTACACATTTTCTTTTGTACTTGTTACCATATATATATGTATATTTTCAGCTGCAGGCAGGGAAATATGTGAAATGCAAGGAAGTAAAGAAATTTACCAAGAACCTTGTGATACCTGGCCGAAGGTCCACACCAGGATTAGAAGCTAGGTCTTCAGGTTCCAGGGTCAGAAGCTTAGCCACTATATCACAACTCAACATGGAGCTTCCTCTCTAAGAAGTCTCTTGAATCTGATTGAGCAAAGAAGCACTGTGACGTCAGATGTTCAAGATAAAGCTTTGATTGCACTGTGACAGAGCTACGAGATGCTTTGACTGCACTGTGACGTAAGATCTTAGAGATAATGCTTTGAGCGCACTGTGACATCAGATCTTCGAGATGAAGCTTTTACTGCACTGTGACAGCAGATCATAGAGATGAAGCTTTGATCTCAATCCTTTTTTTTCATCTAGTAATGTTCTTGTACAAGTGCAAAATGCTTGCTATGATTCACTTAATAAATGGCAACATATGGAAAAGTGGCTGCTTCAAGGCACTTATAACCACAATCACCGTGTAAAGCACTACATATAGTATGGTCAGCATTATAAAAGGAAATGACACAAATAGCAGACACCATAAAAATGATTTTGGCAACTTCCATGATTGCTCCTCAGACAGATTGTCTCAAAAGTCAGTACCTCTGGCCAGTGGGCAACGTGCTTTCATATTAGCCTCAGTTCCCACTGCTAAGGATACTAAAACCAATTACCTGTGCTTCTCCCAGTAAAGGGCTCAAATATGATGAGGGAGAAAAACAATGAACTGCTTGTAATGCCCATAAACATAAGGGCAATAAAGCTATTTCGACTAGTTTGCCGATCTGATCACTAAATTGAGAAGTACATGACCATTGTCTCTGCCTAATTTATTTGTCTGCACTTCAGTGTCTGTGAACTCAGGAGAACAATAGTTAATGGCTACTTTTTAAGCATTACGTCCCCGCGCTTCCTGGAGGATACTAATTATATGTACCTTTGGCACCTGCTGTCACACTGTTGGTTAACTGTACTGGGCATAGAGAATAGACATGACATTTGTTTTATGTGTATCTAGGTATAGAAGGGTGCAAAGGGGACCTGCTTTGTTGGGAGAAAAGGGGTCTTGGAATTGGATTTTAAGAGTTGAGTTGAACTCTTTCGGTGAAAGTGTCAGATATGGCCCTATGAGGCCTAGTAAGCCCTGACAAGGAGCAAAGACAGCTATTGTCTACATAATTCATAGATAGACTGCAGTGTCCAGAGATCATTATACTAGGTGAGACATTGTGACCCTCCACGGAGTTGGCCATTAACAGGTGGTGGACCCTGAAACCTCTTGTTGAGCTTCAGGGCCAAGAGCAACAGGGGGTAATCAGATGAATGGTCCTGCAAATGGGTGCGGTTTGGTCTTGATGGGGAGGCGGTGGTGGGGGTTGCAGTACTTGACGGCTCCAGGAAGGTGATCATGAATTGTGATTATGCGTCTTTGAGGTATTGTCTTGGGTCATGAAATGGGATGAAGGGGAACCTTCTCCAAGTGTTCTATACTTTGAAGTGGCAAGAACGTCGGAGTAGTGACAGAGGGTCCTTAGCTAATGGATGGTAATCTGCTGGAAGGGCTGCTAGAATTTTGTCAGATGGGGAGAGTTATTTTTACCAATGCCTGGTTCTTATCAGCTGCAGAGATCGCCCTCAAGTCTCAACTCTTATTAGAGACCATACTACAGGCTCAGGAGTGCTGTGGTCCTAGCCCGGTTTTGTTTTGAAAGCAGACGAGATGAGGCTAGAGGTATGAAAAACTCAAGAAGAGGACAATAACAATGGGAGATTGGGATCATACTGATGATTTAGGTTTTGCTGCTACTAACCACTATCATAAAGTGTTGGCAAAGGAGGCATCTTGTAGTGGGGGCATGAGGATGTACCTTTCTTTCAGAACTGTCCACTTCAGAGATTGGCTGGACCCCCATTGCAGGAGATGCTTGGAGGCTCCTGGGTCTGCATGACGGTCCCTGCATTTTCTAATCTCCCCCTCAGATGAATCTGCTCCCCACTTTAAATCATAGCTGTACAATGTATGTCGAGTGCAGAAAATAAAACCTAGTCAAATTGTGAAATCCCTTTTTTAAAGTAGTAATTGGATTCATAAGATTTGTTACATTACATGTCAAGCAGATCCATTTCTTTTGCGTAGTTCTCTTCTGCCAAATGATGTCTGTGTGATTTGTAATCCAAACTGTTGTAAATCAATGACATGGTTTCGCATCCCACAGTCGATAACGTGTGCTACGAGGAACGCAAGTTTGGTGGAATTTATAAATACTTTCTTGTGCTTTTCCATTAATAAATCGCTTTGAAAGGGGAGGGAATTCTAGAAACAATATTTTCATTATGTATTGAATGTGGTATTTTATGTAAAAGATTTTAGTAATCTCACATTCTGTGTTGGTATTACGCACACTATTTCTGTTAATTATCGCTACTTGTCCCTCAGTTCTTTTTTGTTTCGTATATTTACCTCGCCTCCCAGGTAGAGAACAGAGTAAATTCCGTAATCTCCAATGGACAGCAGTAGATTCCCATGTCTTGATGTAACTGCTGTTGTTTGGTTTTCTTTTTGGGTACTTTTTAATGCGTATTTTTCAGGTTTATGTTTGTTTCCATAGTTTTGTTACCAGTTGCATATTGTGCTTGAAAGTATCTGTGATTTATACAGTGCATTTTTGTCAAAATGATCTCTACCTAAACACATTTAACAGACCTAAATTGGAAAATGTATATTAGACATTCTGGTAAGTAGTTTTGACCATGTTTGTTATTTCTGTAGTTTATATTCCAGGGCTGTACTTAATTTGGTTTAAAAAAAAAAAAAAAAAGAAAAAGTGCTAAGGCCCTCATCTGGATGTCACATCCGCGTGCACTGAAAGCGTTGCCAACTACAGTAACAACACAACTACTAACCATCACACTTCTTCAGTGGTGACAATTCTGACTATTCCAGGCCCCCAAAGCTATAAGAATGGCTTTGGCAGCAGGTATTACATTTTAAAGCATATTGAACTAATAAACAACTGTTGTTCTGCTCGTCTCTAAATTAGACAAACGGGGCCACCTTGTGGCAGACTCTCATAAGTGCTGGTGCTGAGCACCGTAAACCACCAGCTCAAATTAAGCACTGTATCAGGGTATCCAGGCGTTTTACTACTTCAGCTTTTGGAGTCCAAAAATTAAATGGATGCAAAGTGCTGTGGTTTTTGCAAGACTGAGTGAGTAGGCGCAAAGCATCTCCTTATCAGTGGTTGCTTGAAGCAGTGCGAAGAACTCCTCATATTGAGGAGTGCTGGTAATTGAGGTGGTGCGAGGAGGTGCAGGAGTTCCGCTGGTATGTCACTTTATTCTTGGAAGATGGAGTTGAATTCTGCTTATATCAAGATGTGACTAGCTTTCCATACATGTTGCCATGCTTGGTTCTATTTGTTTTTCCACGTTGGCTTCCTTGCATTGTTGTGTTTCAGCAAGACAATAGTTTGCAGGCCTTGGAATTCATTTAAAGACATGGCTTGAGCTTTTGCTCGAAGTTTTTGCACAAGTGACCATGTAAAATCCTGTGGATCATTACTGTGGTTCTGTACTGGATTCTGAGTTGTATTCTATAGGGGCATGTTTTCCAACATGAAGGTGAACTGGTGGAAATGGGGCTCCCTGTAGTTGCTTTAGCAGAGGTATTTTGGGTCTTTTCCTTGAGTAGGCTGAAGTAAGCACTGTTTTCCTAGTCGATTTGATGATTGCTCCAACATTTGTCACTCATTTTCCTAAAACAAACCTTGCATTTTCTTATGGGGCCTGATGAGCTGGTGCTTACTTTGGATGAATTGATGTGTTTTTCCCCCCATGTGTGGAGTCCTCTCGGATTCCAAAGGTGTTGCTTTTTAGTGAGGACGCTATATAGAGTGATTTCTATGTGAGTTTGTGCAATTGAGGTCTTAAGAGCAGCTAGTTACATTTTATTTTGTCCATGTTGATGCTCTGCCATTTGATGTATATCCAATGTTAAATGACTGAGACATGGCTGTTGAGAGTGATAGTCTATGGGTCAACAGTTGTCTTGAAGAAGCATTTTGTCTCGTAAGGGTCTATACCGATCTCTGGTTTGTCAAGGATAACATTTAGTAGGATTCAGATAGATGTTGCAGTGCAAAGGATAGTCCCAGTGTACACTGCATGTTCAGATATGTTTGGTGAGCTGTATTCTGCTTTGAGTTGATTGTGGCTAACCATTAGAAAGCAGGTAAACCATTGTTAAGGTTTGCACTGTGTGTGTGTTTTTTAACTCGTTTGATTTTGATCAGTAGGATTGGGTCATTGAGAGTGTCAAAAGTGTGAAACATATCTTGTAGAAACTAGGTAGGCCGTGCTTTCTTCATCACCGGCAGGCAGACCTTTTACTTTCAACAGAGCTGATTTGGGACCTATTTTTGGTAAGGATCCTGATCGCCCTTCTTCTTGAATATAGTAATTAAGATGATCACTCTTTTTAGCAGGAATTTCCCTTAATAGTAGTTGTAGAGATTGATTTGTAGGTGGCAGGATTATTTTGTCCACCGGCTTGTTCAGTAGTAGTGCGATTGATCCTTCCCTGTGAGATGTTATATTATCATCGATGAATGTTTTGATTAGGGCTGAAACAGTTATTTGGGTGGAGTTAAAACTAACCTTTTAAATTGTACTTAGAGAATCTGTGCACACACGCTCATAGCTTTATATATATATATATGTGTTTTAAAAAAAATCAGAAATGAATGGTTGTTCACTATCGTGAATAAGGTGGCGAGAGGCCATCGAAACGCGTTGATGTGAACTCATCAATAAAGGAAGCCGTAAAAGAAAACCCCTTGGAGTGCAGTGTGGTTACTGGAGAGCTGTTTGTAGCCCTACTCGTTTGTTGCACAACAACTTTCAAACCAAGGTACGAAGCACCCGCGGGTTTTTTAGAATCTTTATTGTAATTTCCTTTGCTGATGCGTTTCAACGTAAAGCCTTCAGTGCTTGGAAAACAAATAGCTTGTGGCACAGAGATTATTTTAAATGCTATCTCCACCCTTGTCATTGGTGTATTACTCGCCCATGGGAGGACCGTAATGGCGTTTCTTGTTGTATTACAGCTGCAGTGCTGCTCTGATATCGCTGAGTAATCCGCAATCATCCAAATCTTACTGTTGGTTTAAATGCCCCATATAACTTCTTTCTCCCCGATGGGCTCAATCGGTAGATGGCTGCGTAACTTCACCTCCACCGTTGGTCAGTTACTACAGTCCCTCCATGAACTGATGCCCTGTATGGGTTGCCATAACTCCCCTCAACGAGGGAAACAGTCTCTGTGCCTCTTCCAGTGACCCTTCGCCACAGCAGCTGGATAATAAAACACGATGTATCCGCAACTGTCTGGCAAATGTCTAGGCGTCCTTTAGTTTGTATAACTTACGACCTTCAATGGTCGGTGAGAAAATCTGTCTGCGGCGGTTCTGGTGGTCTCCCAATTATCTCGGTTTCCTTTTTCTTACCAACGATCAATGAGCCCTATTTGCTAACCACTACTAATGTTCATCGTGGATTTCTCCGTTCTAGATTCAGGTTTGGCCAGTTCCATACATTTTTAGCCTTTCCCAAACCTGATGTCTAATGTGCCCTTGTACATGTGATAACTTTTCCCCTCAGGAACTATTGCACTTTGTATTGTTTTTTTTTTTTTACCTCCTGGTGGGTGAAAACTTTGCATTTTGTTGAAGAAGAGCCTGCCTTAATGCACCCCTCAGTCACTCCTGGATGCATATTCTAGTATGTTATAGCTTGCTTTCTTGCCTCATCTTTTAAGTTAGTCGTTTGATGAGGGGAGTGATTTTACTTAAATTATTTTAGCCATCTTTGGGAAGAAGTAGATTGTGAATCTGTATTTTATTACTGTCTTTTTTTAAAAACATTTTTTAGATGTGTTGTATGAATTTTTTTTGCTTTTTTAAGTATTGGAAATCTGTATGAAATTTTATGTTTCTTTTGATACAAGCGGTTCATCATCATAGTACTTGATTTTTTTTTATTTTTTTTGCCAATCATGTGTATTTTTTTATTTTCTTGATATTTTTATGGTCTTATTCGGACCAAATAAAGTAACTTTTGACTTTGACACTTGGGATGTCTGTGTGAGCAACTGACTCAGTTACTGCTGGATAGGTAAGTGGTATTCCTGAAGGAATACCACCAGCACATAAAAGACACCAAGCGGACTTTCATAAAAAACAAAATCCACACCAAAGCAACCAACGCCAAAGAACTTTTCAACATCATACAGCAATTCACGAATCCACAACCCCCCCAACCCCTCCCCCCCTCCCCCCCCTCCCTCCCCCCCCCCCCCCCCCCCCCAGCGAAGCCACGCATGTCACACCATCCCAGGAACTCTGCATCAAGCTCAGCTCCTACTTCCATCTGAAAATCAAGGCCCTCTCCGGCAACTTCAGCGAACAGACGCCGGACATCACCCCCCTCCCCACCACCAACAACGAGCCAACCATCACTACCTGGAATCCCACCACTGCAACTATGAAGAACACCCACTCAGGAGCCCCCACGGACCCATGCCCCCCGCACATCTACCACAGGGCCGCCGCCATCGCACCCGAACTAGGACGGACCATCAACACCTCCTTCAAATCCGGCATCTTCCTAGACGACTGGAAGCAGGCGGAGGTCAAACCCCTCCTCAAGAAATGCACCGCCGACCCAACGGACCTGAAAAACTACCGTCCCATCTCTCTCCTCCCCTTCGCTGCCAAAGTCACAGACTCGTAAATACTTAGCTGACCGTCTACATCGAAGAGAACTCCATCCTAGACTCCTCCCAGTCTGGTTTCCACAGCAATCACAGCACCAAGACTGCCCTCCTCGCCGCCACTGACAACATCCGCATGCTACTTGACCAGGGCCACATCGCTGCCCTCATCCTACTAGACCTCTCCCCAGCCTTCGACACCGTCTCACATCGCACGCTCGCAGCCAGACTTCATGATGCTGGGATAAGAGTAACCGCCCTCAACTGGATCTAATCCTTTCTCTCCAGCAGAACCCAGAGGATCAGACTCCCCCTCCCCCCCCTCTTTTCCTCTCTGAACCCACAAAGACCAACTACGGATTACCCCGAGGATCGTCACTCAGCCCCACGCTCTTCGACATCTACATGGCCCCTCTCGCCTCCATTGTTAGACAGCACGAACTCTGCATAGTATCATTCGCCGACGACACTCAGCTCATCCTCTCCCTCACGAAGAACCCAGAGGACACCGGACTCTGTTTCCAGGAAGGAATGAGGGATGTCGCAGCCTGGATGAAAAGTAGCTGCCTGAAGCTCAACTCGGAGAAAACCGAGGTCCTCAGACCCTCCACCACCGCATGGGACAACACCTGGTGGCCCTCCGCCCTCGGAAGCCCACCCTCCCCTACAGACCACGCACGGGACCTCTGCATTATCCTCGACACCTCCCTCACCATAACCCACCAGATCAACTCCGTGGCCTCCACCAGCTTCAACTGCCTTCGCATCCTCCGTAAGACCTTCAAATGGATACCTCCCGAATGCAGGAAGACCGTCACCCACACACTCATAACCAGCAGACTGGACTATGGCAATGCCCTCTACACCGGAATCAACAGAACTCTCTTAGACAAACTCCAGACTATCCAGAACGCCGCAACCAGACTCTTCCTCTGGACCCCACTGCACGAACACATGATCCAACACCTACAAGACCTCCGCTGGCTCCCCGTCAAAAAGAGAGTAACCTTCAAACTGCTCACCGACACCTACAAATCCCTCCACAACATTGGACCCAAGTACCTCAAAGAGAGAGTCTCCTTCCACGTGTCCAAAAGGAACGTCCGCTCCGCCGACCTCGCCCTTGCGGAGACCCCCCCCACATATGCAGAAACCGAGCAGGCGGAAGAGCCTTATCCTACGTCGCAGCCAAGGCCTGGAACGAGCTCCCAGTCAACATCAGATGCTCCTCTACCCTGCACGCCTTCAGGGAGAACCTCAAGACCTGGCTCTTCGACTGAACCGGAGCTGCAGCCCCCGCCCCTCCCAGTGCCTTGAGACCCTCACGGGTGAGTAGCGTGATTTATAAAACCCCTGGTTGATTGATTGATTGATTGTGTGCGTGAATGTGTAAGTGCCTCTGTCTCTGTGAATGGGTGTATCAGTGCCTCTATGCTTTTATAAATAGGTATGTATCTCGCCGTTTGGGGGTAGACTAGATGTATAACTGAGCATATGGGTGTAAGTGTGCATATAACTAACTGAAACTTTGAAGTGCATGTCTTTTCTTTAAGCAGATAGTTCCCTGCCCTTATGGGCTACCTACAACCTACCTAATGAGTCACTTATATGTAGTGGAAAGCAAGTTTACGGCTTTGTAAGGGGTTTTAAATGCCAGGTCGGCCTAGCAGTAAAACTGCACACACAGGCTCTGCAGTAGCAGGTCTGACACATGGTAAGGGCTACTTGTCTGTATGGATGACTAGGAGTTTCAGTACTTGAGTACATATCTGAGTGAGTGTATGAGTTCGTCTGCGAGTGTCTCACTAGATGTGTAAGTAACTATGTTGCTATATTACAGGCTGCCTTAGTAACTCAATGGGTCTGTGAATATGTATTTAAGCAGCTATATGGTTTTCTTACTGGCTATCTTATTTTCTTTTTTCTTTTGTAGAGTTTTATATAGCGCAAACTTGACCCGAATCGGGTATCGGAGCGCTTTACATAGCACCAGTTATGTTACATGAGGGCGCACATTCATTTTTGTTAGGCGCGGGGAGATTAAGTGATAGTTGGGGTATGTAACTGTGTGTGGGTCTGTGAATGGGTGTGTAAGTGTCCGAGTTGTTCTGTGAGTTGATGTGCGAGTCTGAGTGGGCATGTGAGTCACTGGGTCTGTGATGGCTGCATGAGTGTCTGAGTAGGTCCATGGGTGTGAGTTTTTATTTTTTTATTCAGCTAGACCTATAAATCAGTGAGTGGGTGTGTAAGTACTGGTATGGGTGTGTGAATGAGTTTGAGAATGGCAGTGTAGAAGTTGGAGAAAGTATGAAAGGTTGTGTGTGTTGGTGTAAGTGGGCGTTTGCCATTCTGTGGATGATGTCATCAGTGATTTCACTGACCATGTCATGAGTGATGTAATATGTGAGGTCATAAGCAGTGTATCGAAGGGGGTGCGAGTTATAGTTAGCTCACTAATTATAAAGGCAGAATTTCACTGATGTTGTACGAGCGCCTAACTATAACGTCTCTGTAACATTTGGTTTTGTCAGTGAATTTGTAAGGTTTTTCAAATGCTAATTCCTAACGTGTGTGTGTGTGTGTGTGTGTGTGTGTCTGTGTGTCTGTGTCTGTGTCTCTGTGTGTCAGTCAGTCAGTCAGTCCTATACAGTGGCATTCGCCATGTTGTAGTTATGGTTCAGTCACACTTTCAGTGGAAAAGGTATTTTTTGATTTGCATATAGTTTGAGACCACATAGACTAGGTTGGGAACTGCACGTTTGGGTTGAACATTAAGAATTTCATTTAAAAAAAAAAAAATGAAATTCCCTGAAAAACAAGTTAAAAAGGAAGTTATGGTTCTGGATGAAAGTCATGAAACCACTGAAATTCACCAGTTAATTAGCAGTGCACAGAGGGCATGCTGCCCACCACATCGTGTGAATGCTGTTGTGTTCGTTTCTGTACCTTTGCCAAATTGATGTTTTAAGCATGGTGGTGGCTAACCCTTGCTTAAACTTGGTTAAACTGGGACATTGACTACTGAAGCACAACATGGACGGTCCCAAGCCAGTTTCTCTAACTAAGGTGCGAATGGGGGAGAACACCCTGAAAATTGGAAGGCAAAAGGAAAGTGAAGGCATTCCTCCTTGAAACAAAATATTATTTCTCTGTAAATAAACAGTAAACAATTAGTGTAAATCCACCTGAGTAATAGATTTCTACTTGCAGAGATGGGTGTACTTGCTATCCTTTTACAAGTCAAAATGTCCTAGGTTCACGGAAGTATTCCTGAAATTGTTTGAGAATTCCAATAAGTTGGACATTTATGTACGCTATAGTAGTAACCTTTGAATATAAATTTCTGATTTTTGACTTTCAAGCTCAGAATTTTGGAAATAGGTCCCACTTCAAAGTATTTGATATCCCATCCTCGCATTGTGTCATGATATAAGCTTTTTTGTGCCTTTTCCTATTAATTTTAGTTCTACTCACAATTTTATTTTGAAGTTTTGCTGTATTCTTATATTGCACCTAGTAGCAATCTGCTCGGTAACTGTTTTAAAGTGGTCATCTACTTGCACTGGATTGCATGCCAGTTTACCCACTCAAGTAGTGCACCTTTTGTTGCTCCTAAGCCCTAGGTATCCTTTAGTGGTTACTGAAAGGCTAAACTTGTTGGCTTTTCTCACATTGCAAGGAAGAGGAAAGTAACCATGGTATTTAATATTCATTATTATGTCTGATTTCTTCATTGATTAAGATGAAAGCACGAATTATATTTAAATGTTTTTACAAACTGTTCAACCTATGTGTGCTAAATACCAAGGATCAAAGGGAGGATCCCTCAGGGATGCAGCGTGATACCTTTGTGCTGCAGAACTCTTAAGGCACATTTCTGATCTGTTGAAGGGATTTTTGAGGAACGTGACTGTAGATAAATGATAGTGGTGGAGAGCATATGGAACAGGATCCTATACTTTACCAGGAGCCAGTAGAGGACGGGTAAGATGCGATCAAATGTAGCTGTCCCTGTCGCCATTCTTGCAGCATTGCCACAGCCTTTTCAATCCGCTTGTCTGGAGATTCGATTTAGACTTCAGCATGTTCAGTCCTACAATCAACAATTGCTCAGAATACTAAATGAATAGATGCAGTAGTCAACCACTCCCCTCACCTAGTGGAGACTCATGAAAATCCATTTTTTTTTATAACTTGTTGGTGGAACCTACCTCTGTGGCACATAGGCAGACCTTATCTTCACCAGCTTAATCACCAGTTCAGTTTTGCATTTAAAAGCAGCTAGTTTGATTCCTGATTGGGTAAGACTTTCTATTTAGCTCCTCTGCATACGTAGCAAAGTTACCCATAAGGGGGTGAGCAATAGTTGTGCTTGTGGCCTCAACTCCTCTATCATGCGAGGAGATGGGACCTGTCCATGTTTGGTTGGTACCCTTGAGTTGGCACATCTCATAGGCCGGGTACCCTTCTTTGGTGTGTCTGTTAGTGTCTCTCAGTTCACTCTCTGCCGGATGCATCACTCTATGGTGCATTGAGGTTGCTTTAGTTCTCCCTGCTGACTTCTAGGTCACCCTACAGTTTATGGTCTGGTGCAGCCCGCTGTTTGTGGCTAAGAGCCACATGTCTGCTTCTCGAGCAGGTGGCATGACCTATATATGGCACCATGAGCCGGTGGCCTACTTGATGGTGTGTTCTTCTTGTTTACACTCCTTCCATACTAATGGAACAGTCCCGAACAAGCTTCGCTTCGCTGCACTGCACTGCACTGTCTGCCACTTCCATCATCTCCCGTGCTTTCCAGCAGACTTGTCAATTTAAAAGTCCCAATCTATAGTTCTATTCATACTCGGTCATATAGCCAGTCTTTTAGTTTATTATAACAGTCTCCAAATAATTTCACACACATAGTGCGATTGGGGGAAACGCAATTTGCTCCTGTTTCCCATCTTGCATACTTGTTGCCTGACAGCAGTCAGTCAATCCACCTGTGTCCGTGGTGCTGTCCACAAGCTAAGAGGGAAGGCAGAGAAGGATTCATCGAGAACAGTTCACAAACGTCAGCCAATTAGCGTCCACTGGAAGCATAAAGAGCGCCGCACTGAGATTAAACGAAAATGGCACAAAGCCGTGGGACCCTTGCGAGTCCGGGAGCCCTGGGTGACAGGGCATTTCTGAAGTGCTTTGATGTTCAGGCAATTAGTGACTGTTTCACTTGTCGCTACCGGAAACATTTCTGACTTTCATGAGTGCATTTTCCCAGAATGCTACCACCATCATCCTGCAAGGGATCAAAGATGCATTGTTTGGCAGCTTTAGTTTGATACCACACAGACTCTCTCCTCCATACCCTCTTCTCTAGAAATGCTTTAGCTTGCAATAAGTCCTGCTTTATGTGTCGACTTGGCCTGAGATCTTTCCAGACTGGGGTCCCTTTGAACACACGCTAGCCCATATCAGGTGCAGTTCAGTTTCCCAGCCACTCCAGTCCTACTACTAAAGTGCATCCTACCCCTTCACTGATTGTTGCCACTTTACACGCACCTCAGCCTGCAGTTTAAAGCAGCACTTTAACGCCATTTTCTGTCCCTCGGTTTTAAACCGAAATCATAAGGCTTCTTTGCAGGTGCGGCTTGTAACCTGCTACTTCCCCTTCTCCCGCTGACAACATAAAAAGATGGGCTGGGGCAGTTTGCATTCTTTTTTTTTTTTTTTAAATATCTTTTTTATTGGCATTTTGTATTTTTTCCAAGCAAACTTTCCACAATCCACATACCGCCATATGTGCGATAACTCTTTACAAAAAGGATCTCTAGGTCTGTCAATTAAGAACATATACAGTGGAGATAGTTAACATGACATACGATCTTCTCTACAGTAGAGATCATAAGCATACACATTACACCATAATATCTTGTACAGGTATATAATCACCTCAACACAGTACAAAAGAAAAGTAGATTAAAACAGCAAACCATAAGGAAGACCCAACAGTTCCTTTCGTAGGGACCCGTTATTCATGTGGGAGAAATAATGTGATACGTCTAGGCCGCCAAAAGGCGCTATATCATCAGTGCCACAATTCTTGATTGCATCTGGTGATCAGGAAATATATAGCTTAATTGTGGAGGAGAACTGACGCCAAAGTAATTTAGCAAGTTAAATAATGAAACGCAAGAGTTTATGTCCTATGTCTCTCCGTATTTTTATAAACTTGATCAATGTGTTTTGTATAAGTGAGTTTACTGGGGGGCTGATGAATTCCGTGGGACAATGGGGGAGAAAACCCGGGTGGTAAAGGGCTACAAACCTCCCTCCCATACAAGGCTGACGCCATGGAAGTCGAGCTTCCCCTGTGCTCTAAAGTGTCATAAAATATTAATGGCTAGGTAGAGGTGTCGCACCTGTCGAACGGACAGTGTCTGGTTCTAGGTGTCGGAATCAGTCATATCTATATCGGAAGACTGTAGTGGTGCATAACGCTTATCCCAAGCCTTAACTAAGTCAGCCCAGGGTTCTGCCACTGGTTTGCGTCGTTTAGTCACTCTATCTTCTTTGAGCAGAGCCCGTTCCTCAGCTCTGGCCCAACATGTCAAGTCCTCTTCCCATTTAACCAATAGTGGTGACTGCTTGGCTTTCCACCCCAGTGCTATGCGCCGTCTGGCCAAGAGTAAGGCTAGATCGATAAATCGGAACCACAACCGTTTTGCTTTAGGCCTCGGGAATGCTCCAAGAGGCAAGCTGTTGGTGTGCACGCCAAACCCAGCGAAATTACTTTGTTTAGCAGCACCACCTTCGTCCAGTAGTCACAGAGCTGAGGGCAGGACCAGACCATGTGGTCAATATCCACGTCACCAAAAGTACAGCGTGGACATGCCTGGTCTAAACACTCAAAAATTACATTCAGTCGATGCGGCGTCAGATAAGTTCTATGTAACCAGTTAAATTGCAAATATTTAAAGGCCGCGTTGTGAGACACCTTCTTGGGGCCTCCCAACACCCTTTCCCATTCTTTAGCAGTGAACTGCTTTGCAAGCATTTCCTCCCATCGTTCCCGTAGCCAAAGTAGTGGGCGGCTTGAGGTCTCAATAATGGCCTGGTAAAGCCATTTCACCAGGTGGCCGGCCAAGTCCAATGTTACCATTGCGTGCATGATCGTATGTGTACCCGGTTCCATCTTCTCTCTTCCCCCTAGCTCCGCCAGGGAGCCCCTAATTCTGTGATAGTTCAAGAACTACCCAGGAGGCAACTCGTGATACTCCAAGAAATCTGCGAGTGGTAGCAACCCCCCATATCTATAACAGTCTCCCACTGTCTGGACTCCTGCATCGTACCAAACCTGTAACTAGCGGCCCGTGAGGAGCGGGCCTCCCCCCCGTCTGGGGCAAACCCACCAGAGGAACACAAGAAGAGTAGAGTCTCACGTCTATAGACCTCAACACACATCTATCCCAGCATGCCAGGGGCACCGAAAGGAGCACCCCCATTGGTTTAACCTTCCGGCGCCGATCAAGCATTCTAGGCAGGAGAGTCGCCATTGTCGAGCCAGGAGTAATAAATAAGATATCCAGCCCTCTCCCATCCAGCCAACCACTTCATTTGGGCAGCCAAGTAATAGGCCTCGATGTCTGGGGCCCCCCAAGCCACCGCTAACCAGCGGGAGCCACACCAAATCTCTCAATATGGTATCTAACTTCTTAAACCAACTGCTTGGTATTACGACTGGTAGGTTGACAAAGTAATACAAAAGGCGGGGCAGCATCACCATCTTAGACAGCGCCACCCGAGCCATGACTGGAAGTTTAAAGAAGCGCCAAAAGGTGACATTTTGCTGGTGTCCCTGTAGGATACCTCCGAGGTTACCCTCAAGCAGATCCGCCTGTGTACGATAGATTCTGACGCCCAAATATTTAAAGACAATCGGGGCCCAATCTAGATCCAACGGGAGAGTCAGTGGTCTCGGTAAAGAGGGACATTACGGGAATTTATGGGTCTTCCGCCTATTAAGGCGTAAGCCCGACATCCCAGCAAATTCTCCCTAGAGAGTAGCTCAGGTACTCCCACAGTTCCATCCGTAAATAGACCAACACATCGTCGGCGTAAGGTGAAATCATATGAACGGCCCCATCTAATTTGATCCCCCAACCTCCCACCTTCCTGTCGAATGCGTTCCGCCAAGGGCTCCATAGCGAGAGCAAACAGTGGCGACAGGGGGCGACCCTGCTGAGTCCCCCTATATATATTGTATGACGGGGATGTAATAGCGCCAGTGCGGACTCGTGCACTGGGCTCCTCGTGCAGCAGCCGTACCCATTTTAGCCAGCCCTCACCCATCTTCATCCTTTCCATCGTTGCCAGTAGGAAGTCCCAACTCGGGGAGTCAAAAGCCTTCTCAAGGTCAATTGACATCACTACTGCATTCGGGTAGTCGCCTAAATCTTTATGGAACATCACATTATACAGCCTACGCAAGTTATTAGACGTGGATCGTGTGGGTATAAAACCGTTCTGATCCATGTGGATCAGCCGCTGCATATAAGGCAGGAGCCTAGTAGCCAATGCCTTGCTGAGAATTTTGAAATCGGTATTTAACATGGATAAGGGTCGGAAATCCATCACTCTCGGATGGTCCATCTTGGTTTATGGTAGGGGGACCACCAGAGCCTCCCTTATGGAGGGAGGGAGCCTGCCCCCCTCAAGCGCAGTCACATACAGGTGTTCCAATTGTGGGGCCAGGATATCAATAAATGCTGAGTAAAAATCTGCAGGTAAGCCGTCGGCCCCATAATTGCTTCCCTAATTTCACCCACTTTAAGCGCTGAAGCGAGCGAGTCTCTAATTGTGGCCTCTAACCCTGGCAACTGTAGTGTATCAACATACATCTGGAGCTCCTCGGGTGAAGGGCAGTTTGCATTCTTAGGAGTAAACTTCAGGCCCTATGTTAATATCTACCAGGAAGTGTATAAAATAGTGTTCTTTTTGAAGTCCTGGCTGAGGTCAGGACACCTCTCTCCTAGCTGGTTGCATATTTTCTTTAATTACATCCGGGTCCATTGCGCTTTGCTGGATATTTTCCTTTCTTTATTTAAAGTAAAATGGGCAGATGGCCACTGCTCCCCACGCTTGGTGTTGGCCAGGGAAAGGCTGGCTATTAACTCTGACTGGCCATGTGCATTACAGTCTTCAGGGCGGCCGGCCCCTTGGCTGTTTAGGAACGCTACACTACAACTATTAACATGCATTTTTATCTCCGAAACCTGCAGCTTCTTGCCACCAGTCACCCTGTAAGCAGATGCTAACTCCTGTCGGGCCTTTTTTTTTATTACAGACTTTTATTTTACCAAATGGTCGGCAGTTCAGTACTTAACTAAGACAATAAAACTGCTGCAAGGGTCATTAGAAATGTATATTTTCCCCTTACAAAATATCCTATAAATTGAATTAATCTTTTTAAGACAGTTCATTTCACAAAATGCGTTCTTGCTATTGTTCTGATGCATTTGCCTTCTCTTTAGATGGCTTAGAGTACTTTTGTTCATACACTTGGTCATGGAAACTTAGCCTGGCTCTAGCCTTTTAAATAACTATTTCGAACATTGCCCGTTTGAAAATATTTCATTACTACATTCCTTTACCTCGGGGTAAATTTTACTTTTACATTTCTGAACAATGATGCGTTTAACTGTTTTGCCTTTACAGATACATAATGTGTGTGATATTGAATGTTTGTAGTGTCTTGCAATTTGTTAAAATCATTTGTCTGTTGCTTTTGATGATTTAATTGCCATTCTCTTAAATATGTTTAAAAAAACTTCTGAATTTTGATGCACAGTATGAGTAGGTCTATGTAACTTCCAACATTTCTAACATCTTCAACACGTTTCGTGTATAGAAGTTCTACGTTCTTTATTTTTGCCTGACACGGGTATAGCCTGAACCCACTGTTTGCTGTGAGACATTCTGGAATATCTGCATGTTCGATTGGCATAGAGATTAGAACACCTTCCCATCCACTTTCACTGATGTCCTAACCTAAATGCTATCTCTAATCCAAACATTTTGAGAACACATTCCCTATGAATTACTTTAAATTCCTATACAGATATGATACTGAACACATTTTTAAGGACATTTTAAAATAGTACTACAACTATTATTCCTACCATTGCAAGATCTATCTACTCAGTCCTGAAAAACCCCTTCAGTACTGGTGTCCGTTTATACAAGTCAAGACCACTGACGTTACCAGGCCAACAACTTTACGTAGTTCTACAATAAACTTCTGATGACCCCCATTGCTCACATCTGCTGCTGTAAGTTTTTCTGTATCCAAAACTATTCCTTACTGTATTGGTTATTATATACGCTGGGCTATCGCCACCTTCCCTGTAATCTCCAGGGAGTTTGATCAGCTTCCTTTAAGAAAAAAATATTAAGCGCATAGGGAAGACATGAGCTTTAATGGTAACTGTTCCCCTAAAAATCTCAATGGGTCCATTGGTCTGCACGTGATTTTTTTCCCTTTTTTAACTACATTAAGTGGAATATGGCCTAACTGGATATACTCTGATTCTGCCACTATCACCATGACTGAGGTGTGGGGCCTACCTACACACATTCTCAGGAACTTGGGCTGGTATGTCTGCAGTGGAGTCACCTACTTGGTGTTTTGCCCAGATTCAGCCAAGTCGACTCAACAGTCCGCTCTCTTCTCAAATCTCCAGCCATGAATGAAACTGGGCCGAGATAAGGATATCCCGCGAATTCAGCCAAGTCGACTCAACAGTCCGCTCTCTTCTCAAATCTCCAGCCATGAATGAAACTGGGCCGAGATAAGGATATCCCGCGAAGAAACTGTCCACTGGTGACACTGGTTAACTCAGGGCAACCCTGTCCAACCATTGGTCTCGAAAGGTCCTGTTCTTTTCTTCCAGATATACTTGCTATGCTGCAGTTACCAGAACTTGCACTCTTAGCACATACACTTCATGGGTTGTATGGCCAGAGCCTTGTGCAGCAGTAAATACCAACAAAATAGCTCCTCTCATTGTTACGTGCATCAAATAGTCTCAGCCTCCCCTCCGCAGGCAATCACTTGGGTCACGTGATAGGTTACTGTCTTCAGTGTCCCTCCTGTCTAGAGCATGCCAGCTCAATGCAGGAAGAGCGCCTGGCATCCAAACATCTCCAGGAATTAGGGATGAGATTACCACCTCATTGCAGCCCTAGACAGATCACTTTGTTCCCCACTAGGGGAGACACTTCTTTGACTCTTTTGTATCCAATATTACCATGCCAGTCTGACGTGATATTTTCTTATTAAACATGTTTATATAGCACAGACATGACCACATGGGCAACCGAGCCCTTTTCGCTGACCTGTCAACAGCAACTGAGGTGTGCCACTGTTCTAAACCGTGTACCTCTGAGCTCCAGCCCTTCTGTAGTTCGTGCTTCTATTACATGTTAATGGTGTGTGCCATCTTCACGTGTGGCTCTTGAGCGGAGAATCTGGTGTCTCTCTACCCATATAAATATATTTGTGTGTGTTTTTCAAAACTAGTGGGGCGCTCCGGTCAGCTCCTGTCTTGAAAGTTTCGGGGTTATTCGTCAAGGGGGGGGGGGGCGAGAAAAAAGGGCGGGGGGTCCCAAAACGCGTTTTCTCCTTGTTAATTTCCATAGGAGCTTTTGTCGTGGCTAAAGACCGAACTGCTGAATGGAATTACACCAAATTTGGCAGAGAGGTAGCTCTTGGTCCAGAGTGCACTCTTTGCTTTTAAATGGTGTAAATCCGTTCAGTAGTTCCTGAGAATTTTTAAAATAAAAAATACAAATTATCGCTATCTGGTGACCGTGGTGAATCCGTGAACCCTCCCGATCACGAGCTTCATTTTGATTGGCTGCCAACACTCCAAACCAAGAAGTGTTGGCAGCCATCTTGTGACTCGAGAATGGTAGTCTGCATTTTAGACTGTGTGTATGAAAGGTTATATTAGGGTGTGAGGAGGTGCATCAGATATTAACCGGATGTCATGAGTGATGTCATTATTGATGTCACTGGCCATGTCATGAGT